>NC_141152.1:107057236-107396819 GCF_053477565.2 Lygodium microphyllum | reverse complement strand
GAGAGGACATAAAGGCATCAACCAAGGATGCAAAAGCTCCCACATGAAGAAGATTCGTAGCCAACTGCATGACATAACCAACCAGAGTATGGTAAAGCACAAGATATCTATCACAAGAGCATATGATATTCAACCATGGAATCAGCCCATAAGCATAGGCATACGCATAGCTTTGCAGTACATCATGCCACCCAAGAACATCCAAGTCAAGTAAATATTGACAAGTGGCAAAGACTTTAAGAGTCAAGCTCTAGGAGAAGCCCAAATACATGTACAAAATCATCCATACAAGTGGCTCTATAAGGTATACAACAATAGACCATGTGCATAGATGAGTAAGCATACATAGCATCTGCTCTTTAACATGGACATGCAACAGTAGCCCAACTAGCATAGAAGCTAGACAACAAAGGAGCAAGAAAGCTATAACTATAGCCCAAGAACTATAAAGTACACTAATCAACCAAATAGCTCACAATAAATCTAAGCACCAATGAGCATACAAAGCTCAATAAAACTCTGCCAAGACAATCAAGCAACTCTGCTCAATATATGTCTGCATCAACCAAACAGTTAGGGATCCATAACATTGGAGCATAAGGCCAAGTAGCATCCAAGGTCATAACGGAAAAAGCCAAATCAATGTCCAAATGCTCCACAAAAGTCCTCAAATGCAAGTCTTGTCAAGCCCAAACATCTGCCATAGTACAATTGATGAACCCAAAAGCATCCACCAAGACATAAACCCACATGGGTAGCCTAGGCATAAGCAGTCATAAGTGGAATGCTAGTTGCAAATAAAAAATGACAGTGAATCATAAAATTGAGCTCTACTTCTTGCTCAAAAATATTTTGGGAGAAAAAAGAACCATGTGGCATAATCCAAATACATCAATACATAACCCCAAATACCATATGACCAATAGGCATAACCCAACTGTAGCATAAATAGCTTCAGCCCTGAAATTTTTGACAGTAAATAAATGCCCAAAACTAAGTAAAAAGTGGCTCAATCCAAGCTCAAAACCATAGGCAAACCAAAGGTATACTTTCCCATATGTATAGGCACCAAAATCGACCATAATCAGGCATCAAATGACCATGTAGTGTAAGCATAAAATGTAACGACAAGGGGCTTCCCTGTTTTGGGCCGCCTATGGACTAAGTAAATAGTCAATGACTGAGAAAATTCAGCCCCAAAATCATCTCACATAATAGGCATACATTTCCTAATATGTAGGCACCATCTAGGCATGATTGGGTATCAAATGATATGGGTAAATAAGCATAGGCATGAAATGCTGGTTGCTGCCCTATTCTAGAAAAATCTTGGGATTATTCAAATAGTCCATGGTTGAGCTAAATCAGCTCCAAGCTCAATGCCAACCATAAATAGCAGTGCCTAAACCCAAAGATAAGTGTTAGGAGGCTTCAACAAGCCATAACCAAGTGCCAGATAAAGTAAATGAGCTGGGGGGTGCTGTAAATGGTTGGGACATGCTAAAATCAGGCTTGCTACTATTTATCTAACCAAGAGGAGCTCAAGATCAAAGCCCTAGTCATGTGTAAGTGCCCAAGCTCAATACCAACTGTCGAGGGGTCTCAATAGACCATAAACAAGTACCACGTGGGTGAGGAGCTATTGTAGATCTTTGTCATGTTGGAAAAAAATGTCTGTCAACATGGCGTGATTGTGCCAATTGTAGATATGGGGCTGGAGGGCTACTATGAAGGTTGCAAGTGGTGGGGGGATCCCCCTACTACGGGTAGAGAGGTCAAGCAGCACATCCCTCTCATTTTCCATTCTCTTTGAACCAAGTGAGGTATGGGGTTCAGCTTTGGCTTGGGAATCTCAGCGTAAAGTAAAATGTCCAAAACCCGATGCTAGAATGCTGTCATGAGACCTTGTCCACTAGGAACCCAAATTTCAAGTTGATCCTAGTGGGTTCGATTGTGGACGTTCCATTGCGAGGTAGACTCGAAAACCCCTAGGTGACAAACACCGTGACATTCCATGGGAGTGCCGGGCACCAGCGTTGCTTAAACTCGTCTCTCGATGGACTGCTAAAATGTGCCTGGACATCGATAGGCAGGCACGTTACAATCGGTATCAGAGCAAAACTTCATATTGATGTGCGATTGATTAATGTGTGGTTCATAGACATATCCCAAAGAGAATAACCTAAATGGTATGGCTTGATTGTCAGGTACCTTTTGCACCCACAAATGCTAACATGCAAGAGAAGAAATTCCTTCTCAAACAAATTAAGGCACCCGAGCTTGATGGAGAAGGAATAGATGTCGTAGCAAAGACAGAGATATGGATTGAGTCGATGGACGATTATTTCTTTGCTTCTTTAGGAACTATTGCTTCCAATCAAGCAATGATAGCCAAACTGAAGTTAGTTGGCCAGGCTCGGTTATGGTGGAAGCAATGGTGCAAAGATCAATGTATTTTCAAAGCCGCTGTTACTTAGGCTCAACTGAAAGATGATGTACGCGGACGATACCTTCCGCCGACCTACCAGACTTTGAAGATGAACAAATTCTTCAAGTTAAAGCAGTTGGAATTAACCCTAGACTTAAATTTTGTAACCTTACTAAAATATGCACCACCTATGGATTTTGCACAGCAAGTATCCAAGTTTTGCCATGGCTTCAACACTCCTTTAAACCACCATCTTGTTGCAATGCACCCAACAGACTTGCAAGATGCATTACTTCGAGCAAAGCCAATCTTCCAAGAACTTAATTCGGTCAACTGTTCACAAAGATGATTCCCAAGATCGGGATAAGAGATGCCATACATATGGTGAGATAGGGCATATCTATAGCAGATGTCTCAACTGTCAATGCTTCCATTGCAATGAGCTAGGGAACATCTAAGCAAATTACCCTAACCTAAGTCTAGAGTACATTGAGCCTCCAAGAAAACAAAGCTACACATGAGCAGTCTATGGATATATAGAGGAATCAGATGAAGATGAAGACCTAGAGCCTACTACACCTCTCCAGGATTATTAGAAATCCTAGAAGTTCTATCGACATGTAACCCAACTTGTATTGGAATAAGCTTTACTCTTGTAACCATAGTTAACCAGAGTAATATGAGTTGCAACTATTTTGAGCCTAGAACTTGTAAATGATTAGAGATACTCTGGGAAGGAATGACAGTTATAACTTGCAATGAATTTATCTTAAGTGTTCTTCTCAACTAATATGGATTGGGTCTTGCCAGAATGTCGAAGTTTGGGAGTATTCTTTACTATTACAAGCAAAGTCGATTGTACATGGAGCTCACTCCCAAACTAAGGAAAGGACAATCTGAAAATAGAGTTTTTGAGATAAAGGACCACTTCAATCTGCTAAAAGGATCCTAAGGCAATTTGGTTTAATGAAGAAAATATTTCCAAGGACGACCATGAATCTTGTGACTCCAAGTGATAAAGCTTCGCGTTGTTTCTATTGCAAAGAGTTAGGTCATTTCAAAAGGGAATGTCCAAAGCACCCTAAAAACCGATGCTCTGAGTGCCATAGCATTGGACATACCCACGTCCATTGTCCCAACAAGACTCGAAGTGAACTTGAGCTTACAAGATATGAAGTTGCAAAAGCTTCAGTGATCTAGAACCTATAGGAAATTATCCGATACTTAGAAAAAACCTAGAAGATATTCATGAGATGTAACTAAATAAACTTTTCTCTTGTAATCCAGACTAGGAAAAATCAAATACAATAAATTATTATTCTAAAAGACCGCATGCCTATGAGTGGTCAGAGGGTCACAAAGAATGCGTGATGGGTCTTACGCCACAAGTTCCAGAATGAAACCCCCAGTTCTCTCAAGATGAGGACATATCAATTTCTCTAAGGGGAGGAGGATGTAATATTTCCACACAATTAAAAGTCAGTTGGTTAGTTCAAAAGTTAGTTAGTCAATTAATAAGTTAGTAAGATTACTAACTGTTGGGGGTAAAGGCGCCTCCGCCGTGCCGCCCCGTGTATTACTACACTGACAGTACCCGCCACTGCACACTGCAGGTGGCGGGCGCCCCATCACGTCACTTTATTCTTTATTCTTTTAGTGACAATTTGAATAAAGGAAGGCCCAGTCACACATTGTGACTGTTGGAGTTCCCATTTCTTGTCTCTCTCTTTCTTGCTCTTGCTCTCCCGCCATAGCTCTATGCCAGGATTTTGGCCTGAAATATTGGCTGATTTGGGACTGTTATTTACTGTTATACAGTGCTGGAAATAGGGCAGCCACACTTGGCATTGGCATTTGATGCTTATACTCTACTCCGGTTACCTTATTTGATGCCCGTATGCGGTCTACTTCCTACCCGGATGTATTGGGGATGTATGCATTTGGTTTGACCATGATTTTGGCTTGAATTCGGGGCTGAAATCTACTGTTTAGAACAGTAAATACATGTTGGAATAACAGTGGGCTGAAGGTACTTTACAGGCTTTGGCACTTACCTACCGATACCGGATGTATGCTTTGAGCTTTGGCATGATGTCTCTGACATTTGGGGACGGGTTGGAGCATATGTATGAGATTATGGGATGCTTTTGAGCTTCGCATTAGCTCCGTCTTCACTGGCATTTGGACCGACTTGGCATGCTCGTGGACCGCCTATGCCTCATGTCTCTGCTTGACAGTTAGGCTTTTGCATTACATGCTTTGGTTCGTGACATATGCTATTTGGTTCGTGTATGCCATACCGACATTTGGAGCTTGGATTTGGATGTATTTGAGCATTCCTGGCTTACTTGATCACTGATCTTGGTTGCTATTTGGATGTCATTGAGTTGACCGAGAGCTTATTTGGGCTTATGTATTGCTTCATGGTTAATACGACCGGTGCTTCATGTATGTCATGCTCTCTTGGATGCGCTTGATGCATTGGCAGGGTCACTTATCACTGGTGCTTTCTCTTGGGTTGTTTGAGCTTCTGAGCTTGCTTTGTACGCCTTTTGTGCCAGTGGGAGCATTTTACATGCTTGCTTGACCTTTGACAGTTGCATGCTATTGGAGCACTTACATGTATTTGGAGCAGTTTATGTCTTGAGCAGCTACATACGCATTGAGACTTTGGGATCATACTCCGATCTTTATGGATATGCATTGATGTACTCTTGGTTCATAGGATGCTTATGAGCTGAGTCTCATATTTTGGATCTTTCTCTTTGAGCAGACACCTATTTGTGTCAAGTTTTGGCAGTTACAGGAACACTTTGCCTAGAGTGTCTGGGGGTGTGCCTTTCACTGGCAGATGTTATTTTGACATGCTTCGGTGTTGAGATCATGTTCTTTTCACTATCATTAGCCTTGCTTATGTCCGTTTCATGCCGGCTTTGGACCTAGCATTGTTTGCTTGACATTGGATCCTATTTTGGGACAGTTTGCTCTCTAGACTGCATACCTGCAATTTATTATAGCAAGCATTTATTGGTGGACCGAGGTGTACTTTTCATGCTGAAATATCCTGATTTGGTGTACCGCACCTAGTACTAAGTGGGCAGTAACTTTTGGCACACTCTGCTCGCCCTTTGGACCCTGTTTTGGTCATTTTTGGGCAGTTTCTGCAGTAAAACAGCAAGCAGTTTTGGACTGTTCGGGCATTTCCAGCCTGCATAATGGCGTCATCTTCGCATGATAGTGCCATCTTTAACATTACAAAGTTGGATGGTACCAACTACTCTTACTGGAAGAGTCAAATTTGGCAGGTCTTGGTGTAGAAATCTCAGATTAAGCCACTTCGGTTGAGTGGGGAGCAGCCTGAAACTATGGACAATGATGACTGGCTTGAACTTGATGAGCTATGCAAGTCCACGATTGTATTGTCTCTCACTGAACAGGTACATTATAATGTATTTGAGGAAGCACAGAGTGCATGGGATCTATGGAATAAGATCAAGAATCTTTATGATAAGAAAAGTCCGGCGAGTCAGATGTATTGGTTGAAGCAGCTTATGGATCTGCGCATGAAGGATAATGCGACTATGTCTGCTCACTTGAGCTAGTTCCATGCTATACTGAAGAACCTGACTTCGCAGGATATCACCTTTGGAGAGGAAGTAACTCCTCTTTTCTTGCTTGGGACTCTGAATGACTCATGGGATGTATTCCGCACTGCTCTTTGTGCCTCTAGTGCTACTCTAAAATTGGCAAATGTTGAGAGTGCTCTTCTTCAGGAAGAGGTGAATCGCAAAAACTTGGATGCCTCTCGTGGTAGTCATGCTTTGACAGTTAGAGGCAGGAATGACAGGTATGACCGTGGTAATGGCCGAGGCCGTGACTCGCAGAAGGGTCAGTCTAAATCTCATGGCAAGTCGCGTAGTAAGTCGCGTGGGCGCAATGCAAATGTCACTTGTCATCATTGTGGAAAAAAGAGCCATATCAGACCACAGTGTCATGAGTTGCGCAATGAGAAGCGCAAGGATAAGGGCAAAGAGAAAGTGCAGGAGAAGTCCTCTGATCGCAGCATAGTACCTGCGAAGTCCAGCGTCAAGATTGAAGAAATTAATGTCATGCAGACCAAGGATTCCGATGGTAGTGATGAGTTCATACTTGCAGCTAGTTCTTCTGATGCTTCACACTTGACTGAGACACCTAGTATGTATGCACAGTGCTGGTTATTGGATTCAGGTGCGTCCTTCCATGTGACGCCTTACCATGAGTGGTTTCACTCTTACCGTACTGTATCTGGATCAGTCAGACTTGGAGATGACAGGTCTCTTGATATTGTGGGCTGTGGAGATATTCAGTTGCAGTTTTCCACTGGCAGTTCCTTTTTGCTCAGGGATGTACGTCATGTACCTGCGCTTACGCGCAGTCTTATGTCTGCAGGACAGTTGGATGATGCAGGGTTTCATGTCTGTTTTGGGGATTCTGCCTGGAAGATCACCAAAGGCAGACTTGTGCTTGCTAGAGGCGCCAAGGCTGGTAGCCTCTATCCTCTTGTTGTATCTGGGTCTTCTGTAGACCATGTTTTGGCAGTGGGCTCTATCCCACATGTATCACTTTGGCATGCCCGTTTGGGGCATATATCTTTAAAGAGAATGAAAATGTTATCTAGTTTGCAGTATCTTCCGCCTTTGGATTATGCATGTTTTGACTCGTGTGATCATTGTCTTTATGGTAAGCAGAATAGGTCTACGCATAAGAAATCGGGTAGGCCACGCATTAGTGAGCCCTTGGCATTGGTGCATTCTGATGTTTGTGGGCCTATGCCTTGCATGTCTATGGGTGGCGCGAAGTACTTCGTTACCTTCATTGATGATTTTTCTAGGAAAGTGTGGGCTTATCCCATAAAGCAGAAGTCCGATGTCTTGGCAGTTTTTCATAGATGGCTTGCTCTTGTTGAGAACCAGACTGGGTATAGGCTGAAATGCCTTAGGACAGATAATGGGGGAGAATATGTCTCGCATGCTTTTGAGCAGTTTTGTGATGACAGGGGTATTAAGCGTCAGTTGACCGCCCCTTACACCCCACCCCAAAATGGTTTGGCTGAGCGCATGAACAGGACTATTCAGGAGCGTGTGCGCTCTATGCTTAGCCATGCAGGCCTACCCCAGAGTTTTTGGGCTGAGGCAGTTAGTACGGCAGTGCATGTCATAAACCAATCGCCTTCCAATGGATTGGATTTCCAGGTTGCAGAGGAAGTTTGGGCTGGTAAGCCACCCTCTTATGCGCATCTCCGTGTCTTTGGATGTGAGGAATTCTGCCATGTGCCCAAGGACAAGAGGAGTAAATTGGATCCAAAGAGCATTAAATGCATATTCCTTGGCTATGGTGAGTCAGGAGAGATGGGCTATCGCCTATGGGATCTGCAGGCACGGAAAATAGTACGCAGCCATGATGTCGTCTTCCATGAAGACAAGATGCACAGGCAGCCTGAGAAGGTGGTTGAGATCCGCAGAGTGATCTTTCAGGAGGAGCCTAGAGCTCCAGCACAGCCAGTAGTACAGCCTGCAGCAGTTTCTCCACAGGGCGAGGGTGTTGGACAGGCAGTTAGACAGGCAGCAGAGCCTGCGGTGAGACGGTCTGCTAGAGACAGACGTCCACCTGACAGATTTCAGCCCTCTATGCATTATGTTTTGGTTACAGAAGCAGGAGATCCTTTCACTTATGATGAGGCTATGCCCAGGGGTGACAGTCACTCCTGGGAGAGGGCTATGCAGTCTGAGATAGACTCCCTGCATAAGAATGAGACTTGGGATTTGGTTGCCTTGCCTAAGGGCAAGAAGGCTTTGCCACGCTATATGGCTATACCTGGCAGCAGACATTGGGATGCCGTGAAGGATATCATGAGGTACCTGAAGGGCATAGCAGATATGTGTATTTGCTATGGCAGCCAGGATACAAGGGTCGTGGGGTACACTGACTCCGATTATGCAGGACATGCAGATAGTAGAAAGTCCACTTCTGGCTATGTATTCACCTATGCTGGAGGGGCTGTCTCTTGGATGTCCAGGGTTCAGAAGTGTACGGCTTTGTCTACCACTGAGGTGAGTATGTTGCAGCCAGTGAGGCTTGCAAGGAGGCCATATGGTTAGGCCGTCTAGTTGCTGACCTTGGGATTGATGCTACACCTACACTGCATTCGGATTCTATGAGTGCCATTCAGTTGGCTAAGAATCCGGTCTTCCATGCGAAGACGAAACACATTGAGGTGAGGTATCACTTCATACGTGGTGTCATGGAGGACAGGTCTGTTGACCTTGTCAAGATCTCCACTGACGAGAATCCTGCAGATCTACTCACGAAGAGCCTCACTACTGAGCGCTTTGCCTTCCTCAGGAGGTTGATGGGCGTTGGATGAGATGTCGCCTTTCCTCATCCCTTGTACCTATGTACATTTGTACTGTCTTTTCTTTTTTCTTTTCTCTCTCACTAGGGTAGATTCGCCTTTAAGTGGGAGGTTGTTGGGGGTAAAGGCGCCTCCGCCGTGCCGCCCCGTGTATTACTACACTGATAGTACCCGCCACTGCACACTGCAGGTGGCGGGCGCCCCATCACGTCACTTTATTCTTTATTCTTTTAGTGACAATTTGAATAAAGGAAGGCCCAATCACACATTGTGACTGTTGGAGTTCCCATTTCTTGTCTCTCTCTTTCTTGCTCTTGCTCTCCCGCCATAGCTCGCGTGCAAGCTTCGATCCTTCTCACCTTTCACTAACTAAAGACTAATTAAAGTAAAAACTAATTAACATTAATAACTAATAATTTTATTTAATTAAAATATTTTATTTAAAAAATCAAGAGTCGTAATTCGATATTTTTCTCGAATTGACAAGAACTGTAGCCACCCTTCACGGAAGTTACAATATGAATGAGAGTTATGAGCCATATTAATCACTAGCGTTAATGTGAATAGTATGCATGGTCCAAAAATATTAGATTTTGGGCAAAAACTAGCATATTCTAGATATTTTAGATATTATCCTAAAAAGATATGGAGATTTCTAGAACTTGATGTCATTTAAAAGAAAAGACAAGTGATGTTTTAGTTAGATTTGAGGATTTAAGAGGGATTTGCAAAATCGCACATGTCGCGATCGCAGTTTGCAGGCAGTAAACAACACTTGAAACAAGGAGAGAAAGAAGGAGTGATCTGAAAGCTTTCTAATCAAGTGTTTTGTGATTTTACCACCCTTTTGGAGCCAATGGAACCATCAGATTTATGATCTGAGCACCAGATCACTGATTTTTCCAAGATCCCCTCCACAAAGAGCTCTTTTTCTCTGCCACAAGTCCTCTTCTCTAATTCACTATAAATATGAGGCATGGGGAGGCACAAGGGAGCACAAAGAGACCCCGAAAGGATACCCTCCAAGAGATTATGAGAAGGCGATTGAGAGAGAAAGAAAGAAAGAGAGAGAGAGGAGTTATCCCGAGAGGCTACGAGGGAGAGAGTTAGCTCAATTTTTCCCTATCTCGATATTCGACTAAGCCATCTTCTCTTACGCACTCCTATCTTGAATCTATTTCTGCCTTCTTTATTTCTCAAATCTACTTGTGAACAATGGGCCCTTGGGTAAGTTACTCATGAATATATGTGTGCATCATGTGAGTTCAAAATAAGGTATTTTTAAAATACCATTTTTATATTTTTTAACATATAGAAAGGTATAATATAAATGGATTATTTACACATTGAATAGAAAAGGGTTATGTTTTATTCAAGACAAATTCACAGATAAGGATTTTTATAAATAGGCCTTGAGCGCACATGATGTAGATGATATACATATGTGGGATCTTTTGCTTAACTACCAAGACCCACGGACCGCTTATTGTTTCAAGTGTTCCAAGCCAAGCACTAGTAGCTACATCTCACATAGCCGATGCGCACTCCAGTAGCTCCATGATCCAAGTGCAAGCTTCAAGCAAGCTCTATCCTCAAGCTCCAAGCTCGAAGCTCTATTTCTGCAAGCAAGATAGGAGATGAGGAGAGAAGAGAAGAAGAGAGGAGAAGATGGAGAGCTTCTCCTCCTCGGTCCCTCACCCTCACACACTCACTCCCTCACACTCCCTCTCTCGAGCACAAGCTCAAGCAAGTAAGAAGAAGAAGAAGAGGAGGAGGAGAGCCACTTTTGGCTACACATAAGAATGAGCTTCTCATTCACTTTTCAACTTTATATACAAAACCCTAAATCCCTTTTGGGCATTCATCCTCTTATCCCCTTTTTTACATGGGCGGCCGTGGCCTAGGTCCTTTTTTCCATTGTCCTTCTATATTCCTAGCTTCCTTCCTACTGCCCATCTACCTTTACAAATTGCACGGGTGAGAGACCGGAGCTCTTTAAATTAAACCATGATGTGCTTGTGCTCTTTTACAAAAGTATTGACTTACGCTTTTTCTTGTGCGCCTTTTTCCTTTATTTAGGACTTTTTTGCACTTCTTGTGCTTCCAGATTTTTCTTAACATGCCTTCCTCTTCCATTTCACTTTTATCTTGGCCTTTGTCTTCTACTTTATATTTTCCAAATTTTCCACCTTGTTTGTCTGACGGTTAACATTACCCCCTCCTCGACAAGTGCCAGTCCCATGGCACTCACCATCGTAGGTAGTAGGTTTTGGCATGCACTGAAGACGTGGGTGGAAGGGACATCTGTGGTTGCCATGGAGGAGTGTTGGTGGTGGTATGGAGGAAGGTTGTTGGGGGCACATTGATGGCCTAGGTGGCTGGTGATAGGATTATTGGAGTTGGTGGTAGGGTTGTTCTTTGTTGGGGATTGCACTAATGGCTAGCACAAGTGTTGATTTGTTGGGGATTCTGCACATGACGATTCTTGGCAGGCTTGCAGGATGATAAAGGATAAGAATTCAGAGTTGACTGTCGATGAAGAGCGAACGACACTTTCGTTGGAGTCTTCAATACCTGCAATTGAAAACCTCTCATATGCGGTCTCTCCCTAGGGATAGTGCTAGTCTTCTTTTTTATCATGCATAAGACATAGTTCAATTAGTTTGGGAGATAGGTTGAACTCTAAGCAAGCTGAGAGTATTGTCTTGCACTTGAGGACCCAAACTGTGTATATTTTTTGGTGCAGATATTATGTGAGTGCTTGTGCATACTTAGATATTACGTAGTTAGAAGACCACGGGTTGGTTTCTTGTAACAACGTGTGGATAAAGCAAAGTTGTCCTTGTTGAGAAGAAGTACATGTGAAGGTGTATGAGACATCCTTTGCATTGTGACTGCATGACGTAGCATAATTGAACACAGGGACATCGCACTTTCAGTAGCTAGTAGCTATTGGACTTGCGTGATGAGGACGGTGTACTTTTCATGGCCATTTGTGCGGTGCTTACCACTATTGATTGCAATGGTATTAAGGCAAAGTGCAAGAGGGAATCATGCGAATGGGTCAAGGTGACAAGTCTAACCATAGGCGAGACAAGATCCCTAGGTATGTCCTGCCCTTGATGTGCCCTGATTAGTTGTGGGTGATGTGAAAGGGCAAGGGGACTAGGGACGGAGCCAGCCAACCAAGGTCACTGGATGTACCTAATTTGAGGACCCCTAGGTGCTGTGCTGTGATTGTGGGTGCTTCTTTTCTTTTCGTCTCTTTTCTTTTCTTTTTTTCTTTTTCTTTCTCTTTTTTTTTGGACTTTCCTAAGTACAACCATTGCAATATGTTGAGGCTATTAACCTTTCACTAGGTTGGGAAATGTCAAGCTTCAAAGGCTCAGGAAATGGATATTATAGCGATGATTGTGCCCTAGCCTCGTTGTTAGAGAAGCAATTGTTGAGATGGGGAGATACACTTGAGATTTTGCAACCCTCTTTGGAACATGTGATGTTGGTACAATTGAGGTAACAGCTGCCATGAGTGCTCGGTCTAGAGTGTAACCTAGAAAGAGAAAGTGGTCATGATCATGCTTTGGGCCATGTGATGTGGGCGATCGGCAAGGGTGATTTTTGCTTTCGACAGCGTGGCTTGTCGTGACTCTTTGTGAGGTTGGTGGTCATTCGGTGACTTGGGCATTAAACACTTTTGCACGAATACCTGCATCATCATGCATCCACTTGTCACTTCATGAGAATATATGCAAGTCACATGCATCAAGTACAACGAACAGATGCAATCACGACAAGATGATACTTTATCAAAATCCTATGATGCTGATTGTGATGCATATTCTAGTGCTTGTTAAAGATGTGGTATATATTAGCAATAGGTAAGGAAAGTGTATACAGGTGGGGAGCATGCCCCTTTAACCATTTAAAGACAAAAAGTTTTGGTAGGATGGCCTTTGTTAAGCAGCTTATACATCAAAGGGGCTACTCTATTTGTACAAGGCAGGGTGAGTCCGGGTGGTCAGGCGACTGAGGCTGTGTTGGTGAGGGGCTCCTGTGAGACTGGGTGGGGAAGATGTCGGTCGGGACCTGAATGGTGTAGTCCTTGGCCGCAACTATTTCTAGAATTCTTTTGAACAATGCACAAATTCCTGCTTGTCTCGAGCTACCCTCTCCTTTTTCGAGCACCTGGTGCCCAAGCATATAGTGGGGGCTGACATGGCCAGTATTTCCATGCCCCGTGTGCTCCCTTGAGCCCTCATCCTCTTGGCTTGGGGATTTTTCAGCCTGTGTCCTAGGCGGTGTCGTTTGGGGCCTCTTTTCAGCACGTACCTCTTTAGAGTAGACACATAGCATTCTGGTGGGGGTGCTAGTGCATTATGCTCCCTCCAACGATGGAGAGCTTCCTTGCAAGCCAGCTGTACTATATGGTCCATGATTGCTATCGTAGGGGAACCTGCAAAATGTAAACCAAGGGTTAGGCCCTGCGGCAACACGATAAAACTATTCACATGGGAGGGATTACACAGTGGGTTATTAAGTGCATATGATGAGGAGGGGAGAGGTGAGGCATGCAGTGTTTTTTGTAGAGGGATGGCCCTCATGATGATGTTCATTTTTCCTCCATCCATTAGTAGATCTTGGCTTATGCTAAGTTGCGTGGACTAGTTGTCATGGAGTGGGGCAGGGCTTATCCCCGGAAGGATAGACCGGAAAGGGGAAAGGTGTATAAAAAGGGACGGTGCCCTGTCTACATCATCAGAGATGTTGGTCAGGGATTTCTATGGTAGTAATGAGGGTTGCATGCCCTCCACTTGGAGGCATGAATGGTCACATGACTTCTAAATGTGTGGTGAGAGGAGGACCTGAGGAGCTCAGCCTGTCAAACCTAGCTCTTCTCCCTGCGCTTGACTATCATTGCTTGTGTGTGTTGATATTATCTATACAGGGTCACAAAATTCATTGTTTATTTATGCCCATATTTATGAATCCATATCACTTCACAAGGATAAAAACCAATTGTAGAAATCTGGATTGTACTAGAGTATGGCACACGCATCCAGTACTCGTGGCAGCTTAGTGAATAACGATAGATATTTTGCAACATTGAGTAGCATGGCACATTGTCCGAGTCTAGTGGTAACATGTACCAACATTTTTTGAATTGAATTCAACCCTCTGATTTTTGCTTTAGTTGCTCTATCTCTAAGAGATTTGGTTGGCAGAGCACATCATTGAATGTTACAATTAAGCGTAGTTCATCGGCTTCCTTGTTAGAGATGAGTCGCATGCGATCATGCAGGAGCCTGTCATAGTGCTGGTCAAGATGTTCTTACTCTTCCTAGGATAGGGGAAATGGCAAGTATTCTTCAAGCTGCTCCTTAGGGAATGCACCCATGTTTGCAAGGACGTAGACACGTCTGAATACTTTGAGTTTAGCATCCAACTCAGTTAAGTATTCTACGACATTTCTATGTTCAACAAGGTCTTGCTCGGTTGCTATCTCATGCAAGGTTCTAGCAGTTTCCCTAGGCTTTAGCATAGCTGGGGGCTCAGACCTAGATGAGCAAGATTGGTCAATGCTATGATTTCTTATGCTCTCAAGGTTTGTGCATTTTTCCTGAGGTTTTGCTGCTATTGTGTCATGGTTCTCCTCGAATGTGACTGGTATAGATTTGTCACCCTATTGTGACACTGTTGTATCCACTCTTGATTGGTCAAACTGAGTTCTGTTGTTGTCGATGGATTGAGTGTTGCAAGCAACTGCCTGATGATGATGATGGTTTCTTTGACTTATCAGAACACACGGATGTGTCCGAGGTTTCACCGTTGTTAGGGGAGATGGCACTAGGTTCCTTAGTGGGTGGACTCAATGCTTTATTCCCAGGTTCTTCTATGCTCTTGGTCTCGATTGTCTTGGTGTCTACCACCACTTGCAACTACCGTTGTTTCCATTGTTTTGTCCTCTTTTTCTTGGACAATTGTGGTGTCTCCCTTAAGGAATCAGGACCCTGAACTAGGTCAATCATTGATGTGCTTGGTTGGGCCTTAGTACTCTCTTTCTCTGGTGGGCTCTCATGGGACTTAGCTGTGACCTGTTGAACAGCCTTGCTAGGTTGATTGGTCAGATGTGTCCTCTCCTTGGTCACCTCTTTGAGAGATTTCTCCTCAAGCCTAGGCTTTAGGTGCTTTGGAAGTGCTAGAGGTGTCAAGGATGTTTGTTGCAACACCTCTTCCATGGGTGAATTGCTAAGGACATATTCAGCAAGGGGTGTTGTCACAAGCAAAGGCTGTGACTGATGTGATCCCTAATTGGAAGTAGTAGCAACTACTTCAGTGGACCGGCTATTATTAGTAAATTGTAGTGTCTGGTCCTTAGGCAGATCGGAAGTGGCTGTGTCTTTTGTTGCCCTTTGAGCATTCACTAGTGCAGATTGAGCCTCATTTGATCTAGTCACATTAGATTGCATAGCATATCCTTGGGCTGAGAGCTACGGGTGGTGTCATGTCCCACCTCTTGGACATTTGGAAGCTTAGATGGAGATAGAGATTGGGATTGAGCAGCTGCACTTGACGACTACTATTGTGCTTCCTATGTCCGTTTCGGGAAAGAGGGTGTAGGAGACTTGGGACTCTAAGTGGCTTTGACACTGGCTGGAAGATTTGCTCGTGGCTGTTAGATGATTTTTCAATTTTCTTTGTTGAGCATTTAACCTTGCCATGAGCAATGTTGTGGCTATGATTTCTGTTATCCTCTTGGGAAATCAAAGGTTCCTTGAGCACTAGTGGTCTTTGTGCACACTCAATGGTTATATCTGACATCTACTTATTAAGCATGCTAGGTTGAGGCTCTACCCTTTGAATAGTCCCGTTTGGTTTCTTGATTTCGATTCATGAGGGGCTCGGTCACCCCAATGTTTTTGACTCGAGACTTGGTTTTTCATTTAGATTTCCTTCTACACTTCTTTACTCTTGATACGATCTAGCCTTCACTTGATAGAGGAGGTTTAGTAGGGGGTTTTGGTAGCCAAATCCATTGGTTACCTGTGTAATACCCTTGAGCACGTAGCAACACTTTGGATATCCATCTCGGCATTGTGTTGGCTCTCCATCGATGCCTTCATCTATAAGGCTTGGGCTTCTTTTGTGGTCTTCTATGATATTTGTAAGTCCAAATCCTATCCTTGGCATTGGCTCTCGACCTCCTTGTTTCAACCATGGCCTCACTCATTGGTTCTCATTGTTCAACCTATGCTTGTGTCAACTCTTTTAATATGTCCTTGCTCTCATTACTAGGCTTTCCTGTTATGTCAGCACCTTCCTTGCCTTTCCCTCGAGGTTCGATGAGGTCACCCTTGCTAAAGGTTGTGACTATCCTCACACCCGATAGTGTCAGGTGTATCCTCTGTGCTACATAGTCGGCCTCACACTTGGTTGCCCTTTTGAAGGGTCTTCCTAGGAGGCTTTCCTTTTCGCAATTAGTACCATTTGGAGAAACGTGAAATAGGATAGGCAAGCTTTCACTTTCAATTGTTGCAAGGACTTTTCACTTCCCCATAAGTGCTTGTGGGTGTCCCCCGTAAGTACTAAGAGTTGCATTAGTCGGTGTGAGCTCTGGTTGGCCTAGTAGGGTCCATGCATAATAGGTCAAGATATTAAATATGCTCCTTCATCAATGAGAGCATCAATAGTGTGCTCTCTTTCTACGGTGAGTTTGATCCTAAGATAAGCAGGCGGTACTATGTCTTCATCTTCCGTGTCCTGGCTTATAAATTTAAGCCTTCTGTCAATTCCCCTTAAGTCCCCAACTACACGACCAAATGTGGATTCTCCACTGATGTCTTGGATCTTCTGTGCAGTGCTATTCAAGGTGCATCTATCGTCAGGTTTGTCATATCTAGTCATCCTCGCAATTGTAGCTTGATGTTGTTGATTTTTGCTTTGACTAGATGCAGTCCGAATGCAACACATATGTGTTTTTGCAGTGTGGCCTTTTTCCCCTTGTTGGCTAGATTGGCCCATCGAGATTCTAGGGTCTCTGTTTGTCTTTGTTTGGGTATGGGCTTTTGGTTGCTCTTTTGCAAGTGCGAGTCCATGCTTGTGTAGAGCTATGACTACACTAGGATCTAGATTGGAGGACCTGTCACGGCCCGCATTTTCTCTCCAACCTACTTGGGGAAGGTGCGGAGGGGGCAGAGCCCCCTCTGCGAGGGTCCAGGGGGAGCAGTCCCGCCTGGTCCAAAGGGCCATTAGCGTAAACACCATGCGCGATTTGAAGGATCGTTCGTAGCCGAGTTTTAAACTACTTGCTCTAGATTTCAGTCTAGTGATAGGTCTATGATGTGCTTTTGGCTCTATATGGTCTTTGGTCAGTTTCAGGGTCTACAGGTTAAGATTTGAAAAAATCCAAATTCGGCCCAATAGGTCCAAATTGTAGGGTTTGAATGCCTAATTCAGCCCGTCCGAGGGCCAAGGGACGAATGAGAAAGGGCCAAATGTAATTGGTCTGAATGTCAAATTCAGCCAGCCCGAGTGTGGTTGTCCGAGGGCCGAGTGGCCAAGTGGGCCAAGGGCCGAGTCAAGTGGGCCGATTCAAGTGGGCCGAGGGTCGAGTCAGGTGGGTCGAGTCAAGTGGGCCAAGGGCCGAGTGGTGAATTCGACCGCACCGAATGTCAACTTGTCTGAGTGGGATTGGGCCGAGGGCCGAATTCAAACTTGGTCCCAATGCTTCACTCAGACGAGGTGAGTGAAAGGTGCCCGAGTGTAGTGGGCCGAATGGCTGGATGGTCTAAGGGCTGATTGGCTGAGTGGTCTGAGGGCCGATTCTGGGACTTGGCCCAGAATCGCCGTCACTCGGACAGGGCCGAGCACGACACGATTTTTGTCAGAATTCAAAGAATTCTTTGTGCCAAGCGATCGAGGGCTTTCTACCTGTTGAGCACCTCCAAATCCAAGTTACTCATGTAGGGGAAGGTGTGGAATTACATGGGCTAGGCAAATAACTCCTAGATGACCAGAAAAAAGCAGTCCACGCAATGAAGCTCTCTCCCTCTCTCCTACTCTCCTGAAACCCTGCAATGCAAAATGTGGCCTTTCTTGCTACTCCTGGCCCCTTATTAGCATGCCCAGGCCTGCACTCACCTTAGTCTTGCTCCCTTCACCAACATTTAACTCAAATTTTCATTTTTTGCCCTTCTTTTCCTTGTTTCAGCTTGTTATACAACAACAGAAAACCCTACTGTTTGCTCCAATGTTTTGCTCATATCCTTCCTAAATGCAAGAACAAATCATAAGGGAAATACCTACACTACTCCATCATGCTTTTCCAAGTCCAAAAACCCAAAACCTACTTGATAAGGAGATCGAATACCTCTTCAAACTCCCTCGCTTCCTACCTATCTACCTCAAGCATCGGTTCGGGGAAAACCCTACTTCGATGCTCGATTCGAAGCGTGCAAGCATTCAAGGCTTGAATCCGTTAGTCCCGACAATGGAACCAAAATGTGGGAGCTTTCGCTCAACCACCAAGACCCATGGACCACTTATTGTTTCAAGCGTTCCAAGCCGAGCACTAATGGCTACCTCTCACATAGCTGACCCGCCATCCATATCTACGGGTGTAGTGAGCTTACCTCTATGCTGATCGAGTTACCTCCTCTCTCGCACACTCGAGTAGCTCCACAATCTAAGTGCAAGCTTCAAGAAAGCTCCATCCTCAAGCTCCAAGCTCCAAGCTCCATTGCCGCGAGCAAGACAGGAGAAGAGCAGAGAAGAGAAGAAGAGAGGAGAAGATGGAGAGCTTCTCCTCCTTGGTCCCTCACCCTCACACACTCACTCCCTCACACTCTCACACTCCCTCTCTCAAGCACAAGCTCAAGAAAGCAAGAAGAAGAAGAAGAAGAAGAGGGGAGCCACTTTTGGCCACACACAAGAATGAGCTTCTCATTCACTTTTCAACTTTACATACAAAACCCTAAATCCCTTTTGGGCGGTCATCCTCTTATCCCCTTTTTTACATGGATGGCCATGGCCTAGGCCCTTTTTCCCATTGTCCTTCTATCTTCCTAGTTTCCTTCTTACCGCCCATCTACCTTTATAAATTGCATGGGTGAGAGCCCAACGCTCTTTAAATTAAACCATGATGCACTTGCGCTCTTTTACAAAAGTATTGACTTGCGCTTTTTCTTATGTGCCTTTTTTCTTTATTTAGGACTTTTTTGCACTTTTTGTGCTTCCATATTTTTCTTGGCACGCCTTCGTCTTCCGTTTCACTTTTTCCTTGACCTTTGTCTTCTGCTTTAGATTTTCCAGATTTTCCACCTTGTTTGTCTAACGGTTAACAACATATAATAACTTTCCCGAGGATGGCCCCCAAGCAAAGAATGTCACATGCGGATAGCAATCCCACAACCAACAACGAAGCTTCGGGAAAAGGCATCACTATCAATCCAACCACAGTACTGGCGGTCGTAATCAATGTATTTCCAAATTGATAGATCCTTGCTTTGATTCTCGTATGAGATATGTTAGGCGGCATACTATGATACATGAGAATAGGCCATCGAAAATGATAAATTTCATCTCTCATATTCGAAAGATGGAGTTTGCAAAGTGCATGTATCAAGGGAAGTTAATTGCACCTAGTTGCATAAGGCTAGTTGCATGGCATAATTGTAAAAAGAACGACATTAAAAATTGTGCATGCAAGTATTAAGTAAATTTTGCATAGAATCGCTCTTTGATCCCAAGGGGGAGAGTGAATATGCGATGCAATTATTATCGCATTCTTGTATTCTTTGAAAAAAAAATACAATTGGTTTTTTTTGGTTGATTAAACAACTCCCTAAATGCTTGTACATTCAACTGATTGTTGGATTGTGGTTTGGATGATTACTCCAAGTGTGTGTGATTGATGGTAAATTCATGGCGGGGGTCTGTGATGACAAATTGCCATGGGAAAATAAATGAATGTTTTCTTGGAAGGTGATATTAAGCTGATTCCCTTGATTGTGCTTGATTCTTAATTGGATTAATTAAGGATATTTTACGTTGGTGGATCATCTCCAAGGTCACACCACATTTCAACCCGAGAGGGCACTACTCAATTCACGGATCGAAGGTCAAGTGGTGAAAAGGCCATCCACGGAAATTGTGTCTCACTCCTAGATATGTTGGGGTCAATGGAGCTCTACACACCCCTTGCTGAGTCCAGCACAGAGTTGGAGAATGTCGTGAGCCTAATGCCTGGGGTGTTGGAAGATCCTATTCTAGATAAATGATAGAATTTGTGGTGCCATATGATTTGGACCAATTACTTCTGCAAGGCAGAAGGGGTACTTTTGTTGGACAGAAGGGGATATATAATTTTCTTGTATGGGCGGGAGACAAAGATTAACTTAAAGATAAGTTAAGGAACTTGTTTGTCCAAAGGACTACTTACTCTGTTTTCATGTTTGTGTTGTAAATTATGCGAACAAACGTTGTTCCCTAGAAGGCTTAATTAATGAAGCTGATTTTAAATATCGCACATAAATATGGTAGGACCTAATTAGAAAACTAAAGCTATCAAGGAAAGTAGGTGGGCGAAATCCCCGACAGGTCCATCCTATGGAAGGGTGGTCCCAGAAAATTGAGAGGCTTCTCATAAGGTTTTACTGTTGTTGACCTTTGGGAATTGTTAGGTTCGAATCTCGATTCATGTCGTTTTAGGGGACCGGAATGGGACTATGCCCTACAGGCAGAGAGGTCAAGCTATGCATCCCTCTCGTTTCCCATTCTCTTTGAACCAAGTGCAGTATGGATTAGCTTCAACTTGGGTAACTCGGCATAAAGTAGGATGTCCAGAACCCGATGCTAGAATGCTGTCAAGAGAGATTGTCTATTAGGAACCCAAATTTCAGGTTGATCCTAGTGGGTTCAGCCGTGGACATTCCATTGCAAGGCGAACTCGGGAAACGCTAGGCGACAAACCCCGTGACATTCCGTGGGAGTGTCGAGCGGCTTCACTTAGACTCTCTCTCGATGGACCACTAAAACGTGCCTAGATAGTCGATAGGCGGGCACGTTACAAGATTTGATATTTATTTTTCACTATCACTTGGTTCAATCCATGGTAATCAATACAAAGGTAGAGTATTCCATCTTTCTTTTTCTAAAATAATATTGGGGTCTCCATGGTGAATTACTTGGCTGGATCTATCCTTGGTCTAATTATTGTTTGAGTTATTCTTTTAGTTCAATTGCTTCAGGAATTGATATATGGTAGGATCATTTGGCTAGGAGTAGCACTTGGAATGAGTTGGATATCATTATCTACCTCTCTTGAATTAATGGAAGCTCTATTAGATCTTTTGGAAAGACATCCACATAATATTTTAGCCAAGATGTTTGATCTTTGGCTTCACTATCTTGTTCAGTCTTGTTGAGTTTAACTAGATAGATGGGTAATCCCTTCTTCATACCTTTCAATATTCGTGAATCTTTAGCCAACTAATTTTTAGATTTTTCCACTTATCCCTGAGTGGTTACATGTTTTCCTTCTAAGTTTTGAAATGTAATTTGACCCTTTTCACAATGGATATGGGCGTTGTTTGGAGTTAGCCAATCCATATCCAATAGATATTCATAAGTTTCGAGGTTCATAATTTGGAAACTCTTTTTGGAAGAATTGCAACTCAATTCTACCCTATTAGTCTGTTGTATTGAAAGAAATTATTTACCATTTGCTACCTCCACAAGAAATCTAGGTGCAAGAATAGTGTTTATACCTAGTTTTTTCGCACATCTTAGTGATATGAAAGAATGGGCACTCCCACAATCAATTAAAATTCGGATGGATTTACCTTGATAATTTGTTGGTGTCTCAATCATTGAGAATTGGCGATTTGGACCCTTCTTATTGAGAGTGGCATGTACTCTTGCTCTTTCCATACCAATTTCCATCATAGGATCTTTATCTTTGCTGATCTCTTTCAGGGTTACTCCAAAACCTTTGCCCTTGGGCAGCTTGGTTTTGCCCTCGAAACTACCCTTGGTGGTTGTTTGGCCCAAGCTTCGGGCATTGTCTTTTGAAGTGTCCTAGTTCCTTGCAATAAAAATACCTTAGACCCTCATTGTCTTTTCCTGTGGATATAAAGTTTCCCATGGCATTTGACTTAGCTCTCTTTGCCGTGTTTGGCTGATAGTGCATGCTTTTCACCAGGTTAGAAAACTAAGTCTCACGTATGATTTTTCTACAACAAATTAAACTCTAATTGCATGGCCCTCTCCCAATAATGAGAATCGCCTCTATGCATGGCTACCTCATAAGTTAGTGGTTCAATAGGGTCTCACCATGATATAATCCATAAAGGGTTCATAATGATCAAGAGGATATGAATATTTGGTGGACTCAAGATTGGATATGAAGCCTGAATGACCTATCCTCTCTGTACAACATCATGATCCTACACAAAAGGTGAATCATGAGCCACTACACCATCATCAATTGCAACTAGCTTTCTAATTAGGGCTAGTTGTATTGTAATAGGAGCCCCTCCTAAAAGATCATCATGACTACCTGAATCACCTAATTTGGTCTCATATACATCTTTTTCTCATGGAATATAATATCATGGGGCTATGGATAATCTTCCAAGTCTGTGGATCCCAAAGGCAATAGTCCATCTCACTTGCATCACCATATCTAAGAAAGATGCATTTGATGGACTTTACATTCAACTTATTGCACTTTTCTTTGGGAATATGGTAGAAAGATTCATATTCAAAGACTCACAAGTGTATATATGATGAAAGTTCACTAGACCATACCTCCTCTATAACTCTACCACCAAGAGCAGTGCATGGGAATCTATTAATGAGATAAATAATAGTAGTAACTACCTCAATTCAAAAATATTGCAGTAAGACTCTTTCCTCAATAGTCCTATTTATGTGCTCTACAATACCATTCTAGGGTCGAGTGTATGGGTTGGTCAATTGATGCTTAATATCCCTCTCATTACAAAGCTGCTCAAAAGCCTTAGATACATATTCATCCCCTTTGTCAGACCATAAGCATTTCAACTTATACCTAGACTAGTTCTTGACCATGGCAAGAAAGCACTAAAATGTAGACAAAACATTCAATTTCTACTTAATAGGATAGGTCCAAACCTTATGTGAATAATCATCTATGAATATAACAAAGTACATCATACCACCAAATGACTAATAGGGTATGGGACTACAAACATCTGAATGCACAACAGCCAAATGCTCACCTACATATATAATACCATACTTTTATGAGAGTTACATGTCTACTTGTCATAAGGATAGTGGTCACATGAATCAAAACAGAAGTAATAAATGAAAGGTAGAGCCCAAGTGGAAGCACATAAATGAAAGCAAGAGCTATGGCAGATGGAGCAAGAGAACAAGAGACATTGACACTATATGTGAAAACTCTAATAGTCACAATGTGTGACCAGCCTTCCCTTATTCAATAGTCACTAAAAAAAATAAAGAATAAAGTGATAGTGATAATGTGTGTAGTAAATATAGGGTGATGTAAGCACATGTGTCTTTACCCCCAAAGAACAACCTTCCATGTAAAGGCGAATGTGTCTTTAGTGAGGAAAGAACAAGAAAAAGTGATAAATTACAAATGTACATAAGTACAATAAGATAAGCAATAGAAATTATATCATCCTATGTCCATCATCTTCTTAAGGAATGCAAAACATTTTGTTGAGATACTTTTAGTGAGTAGATCTATAAGCTTCTTGCCAATCAAGATATTGAAAATCTTAATAGACTTGTCCTCACATTCCCCATATAAGCATTAGTCGAGCATAAATCAATTAACTACTTGCTATCCAAACCAAAATATTATATTTTGTGTAAACCAAAGAACTGAAAACTACATAGAATCAATATATGAGAGCTTAGATCAATAGCTCTTATTGTGCTCTACATTTGTAGCTATAGAGCACTTGAATTCGATATCGTATACAAAAGTTATGGCCAAAATATGAAAGTGTTATCTCAGGTAAGTTACTCATGAATATATGTGTGCATCACATGGGTTCAAAATAAGGTATTTTTAAAATACTATCATTATACATTATTTACATACAAAAGGGCATAATATAAAGGGGTTATTTTGTAACGTACCCGCCTATCAGTTGTCCAAGCATGTTTTAGTGGCTCATCGAGAAATGAATCTAAGTGTTGCCGCCCGACACTCCCATGGAATGTTCCCAGGTTTGTCGCCTAGGGTTTTCCAAGTCCTCCTTGCAACAGAACGTTTGCGGCCAACCCAATAGGATCGACCTAAATTCAGGTTCCTAGTAGCCAAGGTCTTCGACAACATTCTAGCATCGAATCTTAGATATCCTACTTTACGCAAAGATACCCAAGCCGAAGTAGACCCATGCCGCACTTGGTTCAAAGAGAATGGGAAATGAGAGGGATGCACCACTCAAAATAGTTGCGACGAGCATTGAATGTAACTAGGTGAATATTCATTCTTCTTGTGGACACGACATTCGATCTTTCTTGTGTTAGCTTTGAGATGTATCATATTTTTGAAAATGATATATCCAAGAGTGTTTTGGATCCATCGCGAGGCTATTAGAATAGAGACCAAAGAGCATGTTGACTCTAAGTCAAAATATGAACGTAAGGCAGCTTGAACTATTTGCAATTAGAACCCTAGTTGAGTCGAATTAAATCTTACAATGAAGCCAAAAATATCGATAATGCTACATAAATTTAGATGCAAATCTTTAGTGGTACAATGCGGAATTCCCATTCATGAAAATTTCTTCTAGTTCACTTATGCAAATCATAAAGTGTGACCTAAGTATTTAGTTTTGAACACACATGACTTCATCATACCTAAGTAAATGCAAGATAATTCATTCCAATGGTCTTTAGGATGCAATTGACTTTGTATACTTTGGAAACCTAAGATGCACTTGCAAAAGTTGAAACCTAATACCTGACTTAAATACTACGATAACCCGTATATGTTTAATCTATTCACGAGAACTCATGGTTATTAGGCCCTTTCAACTACCTTACGAGTTATGCAAATTACGTGATGTGAGGTATGACTTCTTCCTAATGATGTCCATGCTTAAATATTCAATTTCAAGTACTAAACATGGTAGTGGTACCTTGATTTGGAGTGTCGAATTAGTGTTTATGCGCGATAATCTATTCATGTTGGTGGTGGCATCTTTACTCGATCCTCCTTCTATTGTTGTGGCTTTTCTAGTTGCTTGAGAGAGTGCTTTGGGGCCATTTTAGGGCTTGGGATGCGTCCTTATCCTCTCTCGGATGACTCCTTGGTGCCAAAGTTTCCTACGCCTTGTCTTGAGTTCCACGATCTCCTTGTCAACTAGAAGCAATCAATGGAGAGGTTACGAGGACTCACGATGGGGAGAGATATTCAAAGAGTAGAGAGAGAGAAAGGGAAAAGACTCCATATCCATGAGCCTTCAGGCTCTCAAGCTCATTCCTTCATTTCCACACACACTACTGAAAAGCACACACACACTACAAGATAAAGTGACCTAGTGTAAATGTAGACTAGACTGACTAACTCTAGTCAGCAGTCACTGACTGACTACTAACCCGACTTATTTAATGTAGTCACATGTAGACAGCTGTACACACTAGCTGTCATAGATGTCGGTCATAGATGAAGACACACTAACGGTGAGCTTGATTTCTAACACTCCCCCTCAAGCTCAAAAAAAAAACTCAAATCATCTGCATCACTCCAAGTAGCTGTCTAAAGTGAATGAACTTATCTTTACCAAGTGATTTGGTAAAGATGTCTGCTACCTGGTCTTCAGTCTTCACATGCTCCAAGTCAATCTGATCTACTAAAACCATTTCCCTAATGAAATGGTAGTGAACCTCAATGTGTTTTGATCTTGCATGATAAACAGGATTGCTTGCTAACATAACACTGCTCAAATTGTCACAGTACAGCTTGACTTTGCTGTCCAAGTGTACTCCCAAGTCATTCAGTAACTTCTGTAACCACTTAGCTTCATAGGCCGCTAAGGCCGCACCACGATACTCTGCTTCCGTACTGGACAATGCAACTGTAGGCTATTTCTTACTCTGCCAACTGATCATGCTACTACCCAATCCAAATGCATAGCCACTGGTTGACCTCCTGTCATATGTGCAACTAGCCTAGTCAGCATCAGTGTACCCCATCAAGTCAAGGGTTTTCCCATATGCATAAAAAAGCCCATGATCTGTGGTACCCTTTACATATCTCAGAATTCTTCTGACTGCATCCAAGTGTGGTTTGCGAGGCTTCTGCATGAACTGACTGATCGGCCCCACTGCATCCAATAGGTGTTTTGCCCTCAGGCAACTGTACCAAATCCCATGTACAATTTTCAGCCAAAGCTGAATATTCCTCATCCATAGCAGCACGCCAATTCGCATCTGAAACTGCCTCATCAAACTTACTTGGTTCTCTAAAACCTGTTACTTTCGTCATATAAGCATAATGACGGGCTGAATATCCAGTGTAAGTATACCTGTCAACAAGTCGTCTGACCCTCTCTGATCTCTTGAGCTGTGGCTCACTGTGAGCTTGCCTCTCATGAGGCAGCACATAACGGCTCTGCCTAGCACCTAGCATCATAACAGACGGAATCCCCAATTCATTGTCTAAGCTGTCACTGCTAGATGAATCATAACCTGCAGTGAGTGGACCTGTTACATCTTCAAAAACCTTTTCTTTTCCCTTATATGTTGTCCCCCTCACTGACATATCCGTGTCAGTGGATGCAGTAGTGCGACTCCGTAATCGTCCTGTCCAAGGACTCACTGTAGATGATACATCACCTGTCTGCAGGAGTATTTTCAGCATGACTCATACTGGGTGAGCCATTAGTAGGCACTGCAACAGGATTCCCATACCAAGATGCTAACTCATCAAATACCACATCACTGCTTATGAGTGTCTCGTGCGTAGAAGGTACATAACACTTATAAGCTTTCCGTTCCTGTGCATATCCAATAAACACACTTTTTACTGCCTTAGGATCCGATTTCTTCCTCTTCTCATCCGGTATATGCACATATGCAATGCTGCCAAATACTTCAAGTGTGAAATATCAGATTTATGACCATACAGCCGTTCATACAGAGTGGCATCATGAATCCCTGCTGTAGGGGTTCGATTCAGCACATATACAGCAGTCACCACTGCTTCAGCCCAATAACCATTTGGCAGACATTTTTCATTCAGCATAGCTCTAGCTGACTCCATCAAAACCCTATTTTTCCTCTCTGCAACACCGTTTTGCTGCGGTGTATAACTGCATGTGAGCTGTCTTCTGGACCCATGTTTAGCAAGATACCTATCAAAGTAGTTTGAGACATATTCACCTCCTCCATCTGATCTCAAACATGATATGTAACAGCCCAATTCATTTTCAGCATGTTTCTTGAAGTCTTTGAATGCATCAAACACATCATCCTTATGTTTCAAGATATAAAGCCAAGTGTACCTGCTGAAATCATCAATAAATGAGACATAATATCGTGCACCGCCAAAGGAAGCATTATGTGAAGGACCCCAGACATTAGAGTGTACCAACTATAAAGGCCTAGTGTCGTTTTTTACATGTCTCATGAAAGGAAACCGTGCCTACTTCCCAAACTGACATGCAGGGCATACATGACCAAAATCATTATACTTGAATTTAGGTAATCCAAGTACTACTTCTTTCTACTGCATAGATTTCAGCTTTTGTACATTGACATGTCCAATCCGCTTGTGCCAAACCTCTACATCTCTGACGGCACTCTCATCATGAGCAAACATAGCTGCTTTAAGTTCAGGAATGGTCGCTTCAAAGTAAACATCCTGCCATCCCTTCTGCCCTTGGCAATTAGCTTGCAGCCATTTCCATACTCCTCAATGAAACACCCATCTTTGTTGAACCTCACTTGCAAATTCTGTTCTGCCATTTGACCCACAGACAACAAATTCTTTGTTATGGTCGGTACATGTAAGACATCATGCAGGCCTTTCTTCTTGCTATCAGGCATCATCAATGGAACAATCCCTTTATGCTTTATGTCATGTTGGGTATCATCCCCAGTACATACATGACCATGTGTACCTGCAACCATCTCATCAAACCACTCTCCATGCGGGGTCATGTGGTTTGACGCTCCAGAGTCAATGTACCATCTGTCATCTCTATCATGTCTCGATGCACTTTTAGATACATGCTGCATGGCAAAGAGTCTATCAACTGACTCATCATGAGCACCACTGGAAGATGCATAGTGCCCATGCTGTCTGCCCTTTGCCTTCATATCTCCTTGCTTCTTATAACAATCCTTTGCAATATGCCCATACCGGCCACAATAATGGCAGTCCTTGTCCCTGTTGGACTGATCAGACGACTGCCATGAACCAGAACCACCATCTCTACCTCGGGGTGATCTCCCTGCCTCTAAACCCACCAGATCCACGCTGGCCTTGTGTATTTGCACCATGCCAATTACTCTGTTGTTGCTGCTGTCCATAAGTATTACGACTGTCACCACGACCTCGAAATGAACCATGACCTCTAGATCCTCTGCCACGCTGGCTAGAGTACAACACAGTGTCTCTACTCTGAGATGCACTAGAACCTGTATTCAAACCAAGTTTGACTTCCTCATGTAGCAACAAAGCAACTAGCTCTTCCCAGCTAGGGGGCTCTTCTCTGACAGAAATGGAAGTGTCAAAAGCTTTGTACTCTTTGCCTAAGCCATTCAAAGCAACAACAATCATATCATCTTCTGATACACTTGAGCCAATAGTAGCAAGTTGATCAGCTATGGTCTTAATCTCCGTGGTATACGTCTGGATGCTCTTGCCATTCCTAGACATGTCGTTGAACTGCTGTTTCAACTGGATCTTTCTTGCATGTGTCATGGTTCCATAATTTTTCATCAGTATGTCCTAAGCATCCTTCTGAGTCTCACATCCAGTGATTTGAATTACCATAGCATCAGATATACATAAGGAAAACCAATGCAGCACCTTGCATGCTCTTTTATTCCATAGCCTGTAGGCTCTTTTCTGTTCATTTGTTGGATTGTGTGCAGGCAACTCAGGAGCAACTTCATCTCCTGTACATAAATCCCAATAACCTCTACCAACCAGAAAGTTTTTCATTCTGAATTTCCATAATGTAAAGTTCTTATTATCCAACTTCTCTCCAACTATCTACGTGATATTGTCAGTCCCATGTGCATTAGCCATGATGCAATAGACTGTCTATCAAGTGCCTGACTCCCTGCAGTCCAATAAGTATGACTGGTCCGTAACAGTTTATGACAATTTTCTGCACTAAATTGCAGAAAAAAACCAGGGTATTTCAGCCCACTGACACCCCAAAAAAACCCTCAAACAAGTGGTCTCAACTGTAGATATTACTGTCAATACATAAGCTATGTGTTTGCTTCAGCTTAAGCTTCTGTAACCTCACTACCAGGGTACATACATGCAGTCTGAAAACTGTAAACTGTGAATAACCAGCAGCAATTTCAAGTCCAAAACTGAGTGGTAATCATGTCATACATGTTCCAAAATCTCCCAGGTAGCTGCTAGTACATTTGGCAGTCAAGACATGATCATAAGGGCACAGAACAGTGCATAACTAGCACATACAAGTGTCAACAAATTCAGTTTCAGGTTGCAGTCAACCAGAATTCAGCATACCAAGCTCCAAGAAGCTCCAAAATGTCTTTTGACCATGTCATACATTTACTTTGTAGTGGCAAGTTCAATACATGAGCATTTGAGTAGGCATAGACAATATGTCTTCATTGACCAATGGCATAAACCTCATGAGCTGTTTGTAATTAACCAGGACAGTGTAACTACATTTATTTCAGCTTCAAAATTCAGTTTTCAATGATGCTCATTGCTTGCTTCAATTATCCATGCATTCAGCATGTATAGGCACATATAGATGATGGAACCCCCAAGATGACCTGTATTGCTTCAGTAATGCACAGTACTTGTCATTGACTGTGTATAACAGTTTTCAGCCTGTCATTGATTTTCAGATCTGAGTATTCTGTCATTGACTGTGTATGACAGTTTTCAGCCTGTCACTGATTTTCAGATCTGAGTATTCTGTCATTGACTGTGTATGACAGTTTTCAGCCTATCATTGATTTTCAGATCTGAGTATTCTGAGCAAGAGATCTCAGCTCCAAGACATTTGATCCAATGTATACATGCTTTGACACATTCTTGTGCTCCAAAGATGCCTTCTGAGTGTAGTACAAGGCTCCTGTGTGTCAGTAATGACTGAATGCATGCTGTCCATTCATGTTTACAACAATTCAGAAATGATTACAGGTCTGTGTATGTCACTCCAGCTCATAACAGAGCTCGCACACAAGCATTTACTCCTTGCACACTTCAAATACCTTCAATAGTGAGCATACATGCTCTATGAACCTTGTCCAGGTGCCCCACTGAAGATTGACAGGTTGCTGTCCACTCAGATCAGCAGGCGTAGATTTTCAGACCAGGGGGCGCAGATTTTCAGGCACAGGTTGCTGTCCATTCAGATCAGCAGGCGCAGATTTTCAGATACAGGTTGATGTCCATTCAGATCAGCAGGCGCAGATTTTTAGATACAGGTTGCTGATTTTCAGGAGGCAGTCCACGCTGTTTTTCAGGAGGCAGTCCACGCTGATTCCTCATTCCTTACTTCCATCTCCTTTTCACTGTAAGTTGTCATGCCCATTCTCCCACAGCCTCATGGATGAAGCTCTGATACCATGTTCAAAGAGTAGAGAGAGAGAAAGGGAAAAGACTCCATATCCATGAGCCTTCAGGCTCTCAAGCTCATTCCTTCATTTCCACACACACTACTGAAAAGCACACACACACTACAAGATAAAGTGACCTAGTGTAAATGTAGACTAGACTGAATAACTCTAGTCAGGTTACTGACTGACTACTAACCTGACTTATTTAATGTAGACACATGTAGACAGCTGTACACACTAGCTGTCATAGATGTCGGTCATAGATGAAGACACATTGATGGTGAGCTTGATTTCTAACAAGAGAGGGTACTCGAGCCTTCGCCTAAGAAAGGAATTGTCCTTGGGCCTCCTCTCTCTCTCTCTCTCTCTCACTCTAGGTTTCCTTTCCCTCTCCTCTCTCTCTCTCTCTTCCTCTCCTTCACTACCTCTCCCTCTCCTTCTCTCCCTCTCTCTTTTCCTCTCCTTCACTACCTCTCCCTCTCCCCCTCTCTCTCTCTCTCTCTCTCTCTCTCTCTCTCTCTCTCTCTCTCTCTCTCAAGCTTAGCAGTAGGGGTAAAGAAGAATAGCATGTTCGTTATCTTGTTTAAGGAGGGGGGGTTTATAGGGGGAGGAAAGAAGGGTCTTATGGGGGGGTTGACATGGGGCCCCCCTCCTCCCTCTGCCTTCATCTCGATGGCTAGATTGGCCCTCCTACCATGCAACTACGACTCCTAGAAAGAGAAGGAGGGATAGTGGGGGTTGGAGGTGGCACACATGTGCCCTTACCCCATCAAAATCTCCATCGCCCTCATGATCTTCAATGTTCTTCTGCCCACCACATTGACTTCTTTCCATCGTCATGATCTCCTCCTCCGTCGTCATCTTCTTTGCCTACATGGACACTAATTTCAACTCCCCCTCCTTCTCATAGTTCCGCTCCCCCTCCCTTCTCTAATCGATGGCATTGACAAGGAGGGGGAAATGCAATAATAAAATTTTGTTTTTATTTCATAAGAAAAAAGGGGGGGAATTCGACGACGATTGTGGAATGAAATGGGGGGGGGGGATCTGATAGTAGGCAATGGGATATTACATCCTTCCCCCCTTAAGGAATCGAGATGTCCTCATCTTGAAAGGAATTTGGGGTATTGTTGGTTGAGAGTACTCTTGTCAATCCATGTGGCATCCTCCTTTGGATAGTCCTTCCACTTGATGAGATACTCTTTGAGGGTTCTACTCCTCAAGCTCTTTTCCTGAGTGTCTAGGATTTTATGTGACCAGAGCTCAAGGACTCCTTGGCTTGGCATTACAGCTTATTGATCATTGAGTACATGGCCAGGATTAGATACATATTTCTTTAGTAGGGTAACATGGAATACATTGTGAACCTTTACATTCTCAGGGAGTTGGAGTTTGTAGGCATTGGGCCCTAGGCACTTGAGGATCATGTAGGGTCTGCAATACCTTGGACTCAGTTTCTTAAATTCTCCCAGTGATAAGGAGCTCTTCTTGGGTCGTACCCAAATAAAAACCATATCCCACTTCTTTGAAGAGTCGCTCCTATCTATTCAGATCTGCATAGGCTTTCTACTTATCCTTGGTGGAATTAATGTCTTGTTTGATGGCCTTGACCTGCTCATCCATCTCCTCAAGCATTTTCTTGGAAGCTTCTATGGAGTATGGAGTATGGAAATCATACCCATTCAATACTTGAAAATGTGTCATTTGAATGCTTTGTTGGTAGGAAGAATTATAGGCGAACTCTACCAATGGTAGATATTGGATCCATTTCTTGGGTTCACGACAACAATATGCCCTAAGAATGTCTTCAATGACTCTGTTGACTCTTTTTGTTTGGCCATCAATTTGAGGGTGATAGGATGTACTGAAATAGGCCTCAAATATCCCTTTTTAGAAATGGGATGTGAAGAGGGAATCACGGTCACTAACGATCCTTCTAGGCAACCCATGGAGTCTAAATATCTCCTTGATGAACAATGTGCCAATGTCTAAAGATTTATAGTTTGTCTTTGACTGGAATGAGGTGTGCAACCTTGGTGAGCAGGTCTACTATAACCATAATTGAGCTGTATCCTCCTTGGAATGAAGGTAATCCAGCAACACAGTCCATGCTAATAAATTTCCACTTCATCTGGGGAATGTCAAGAGGTTACAACTTCCCATGCATCTTGACATGTTCTACCTTAATGTGCTAACAAGACAAACATTGTGTGACATATTTGAGCACATCTCCTTTAAGCCTTTCCCAGTGTGGTAACTTTTCTTGACCATGTTGAGGGTCTTGACATATCCGGGATGGCCTGAAAAGGGGAAATTATGTGCTTTCCAAAGTATTCTCAATTTGAGTTTCCTACTTGAGTGTATGCATAATCTTGTCCTGAAATCCCTCATTGACTGAAAATTCTTGATACTTGACCTTAAGTTTAAGGTCTTGGTCCTTTTTCAAAATCTACTTCATCATTTTTAGATATTCTGGGTCATGGCTAGCTTCCTCCTTTGCTAATTCAAGGATAGGGTTGCTAGGCATAGACACCATGGTTGCCAATAATTCTACCATCGTGGGTTCCTCCATAATAAGAGAGTTGAGGAACGCTTTGCAACTTAAGGCATCAGCGACTAGATTCTCTTTGCCAGAGGCCGATACCTAATCTCAAAGTCATATTCTTGCAGAACCTCAACCCAACAACATTGCCTCATATTGAAGTCAATCTGGGTGAAGATCCATTTAAGGCTCTTATGGTGCATGACCAAAGAGAACATGTTGCCAAGCAAATAGTGTCACCAAAGTTTGAGAGCATGAATAACTGCTAGTAGCTCTAGGTCATGGGTAGCATGATTCCTTTCATGGGTTTTTAGCTTCCTCGAAGAATATGCTATCGGATGACCTTCTTGCATTAATACACAACCTAGTGCAAGTGAACTAGAAACTGTGACAACTTCAAATTCCTTGCCCAAGTCAGGGAGTTTCAGAATTGGTGCTATCACCGAACTATGCTTGAGTTAATCAAAACTTGATTATTCAGTGGGCGTCCACACTATGGCAACCTGCTTTTTCAGCAAATTTGTGAGGGGTGCTACAATTAAGGCATAGTCCTTAATGAAGATCATGTACCAACCTATTAATCCAAGAAAGCTACGCACTTCTTTAACAGTAATTGGTGGAGGATACTCTTGGACATCCTTAACCTTTGTAGGGTCTACAGAGATTCCTTCATTTGACACAATAATATTAAAGTTCAGAGAGAAAGAGAAGGAGACAAAGGCATAGGCAGCAGGGCAGCAGACATGCTCCCTGTTACTTCTTCTTCACATTATCCATCTACAGTCACACACAAGTCAACTGTATGTACCACACACTAAAAAGATCAACTGACCTAGATCTAATCATGGTTAAGTCAGTGTGACTTAACCTTATTCACTAAGGTAAACAAAATGAGCTTGAGTCTCAACACTCCCCCTCAAGCTCAAGTAGGATACTTGACTCCAAGTAACTCTCTGAAATACACAAACTTATCTTTACCCAATGACTTGGTAAAGATATCTGCAACTTGGTCTTCTGTCCTCACATGGACCAAATCAATGTCACCTGCAATCACTTTTTCCCTGATGAAGTGATAGTGTACCTCAATGTGCTTAGTCCTAGCATGATAGACAGGATTACTGGCTAGGAGTACACTACTCATGTTGTCACAATAGAGTGTGACAGGCCTGACTTCCTGCATGCCCAAATCATCAAGAAGCTTCATGAGCCATGCTGCCTCACATGCAGCTAGTGCAGCACCTCTATACTCTGCCTCAGTACTGGAGAGTGCAACTGTAGGTTGCTTCTTACTGCTCCAGCTGACCATACTACTACCAAGGGAAAATGCATACCCACTAGTAGATCTCCTGTCATAGATACTTCCTGCCCAGTCAGCATCTGTATATCCTGTAAGCTCCAAAGGCTTATCATGCTCATAGAATAGACCATAATCTGATGTAGCCTTTACATATCTCAAGATCCTCCTCACTGCATCCAAGTGTGGCTTCATAGGCTTCTGCATGAACTGACTAATCAGTCCAACTGAATAGCTAAGATCCGGTCTAGTAATGGTAAGGTAAATCAGGCTACCCACCATTTGTCTATACATAGTGACATTCTCAATCTCATGTCCAACATTTGCAAGTAGCTTAACATTTTGTTCCAATGGAGTGCTCAATGCTTTGCAATCCAACATACCATACTTGGTTAACATATCCTGTGCATACTGCTTCTGCAACAACCAAGTACCATGAGATGTAGAGATAACCTCAATCCCAAGGAAATACTTTAGATCTCCCAAATCTTTGACCTGAAATTCAGCATGTAACATTTCCTTGATCTCTCCAATTCCTGTGACATCATCACCTGTAATGATTAAGTCATCCACATAGATTACTAATACTACATAACCAGCTCTTGTCTTCTTTGTGAATAGGCTATGATCAGCCTTGCCCATAGTAAAGCCAAGTTTTTGTAAGCATGCACTTATCTTAGCATTCCAAGCTCTAGGTGCTTGCTTCAGCCCATATAATGCTTTCTTCAATCTACACACATATGTAGGAAAATCTGGATGTGTATAGCCCTCGGGCTGATCCATGTATACTTCCTCAACCAAATCACCATTGAGAAAAGCATTCTTCACATCCATCTGATACATACTCCATCCTTTAGATGCTGCCAAAGCAATCACTGTCCTCACGGTTGCCATTTTAGCAACAGGACTGAATGTTTCCTCATAATCAAGACCATATTGTTGTGCATACCCTTTTGCCACAAGTCTTTCCTTGTACCTTTCCAATGTGCCATCTGATTTGCATTTCACTTTGTATACCCATTTGCAACCAATAGCCATTTTTCCTTCAGGCAATTCAACCAAATCCCAAGTGTCATTTTCAGCCAATGCTGAATATTCCTCATCCATTGCCTTACACCAATGATCATCCAAAGTAGCTTCAGAAAACTTTGTGGGTTCCTTGAAGCTAGTGACTTTTGCCATATATGCATAGTGTCTCACTGTGTAACCACTGTATGTAAGCCTATCCATAGGCTTCCTGACTCTTTCTGATCTTCTCAACTGAGGTGCAGTATGAGACTCTCCTCTCTCATGAGGTGGTATATATCTATGTCTCACACCAGGAGTCACAACTGATGGAATACCAAACTCACTATCCAAGCTGTCAGTACCATGTGAATCATAACCAGAGGTAAGTGGCCCAGTAACATCATCAAGTTTTCCTTTGCCTTTATCCACATCTCTCCCCCTCACTGACATACCCGTGTCAGTGGACAAAGATGCTGAAGTCCTCAATCTACCTGTCCAAGGACTAACTGACGTAGTAGCATCTTTAGAAGGCCCAGAAATTGCTGAACTTTCATTTGTACCTGTATGTACATAAGGCTTGTGATAGCCATTTTCATCATTCATCACAGTGATCTGCTTCTCATGCCATGATTTTAGCTCATCAAATACCACATCTCTTGAGATCAATGTCTCATGAGTAGAAGGATTGTAGCATTTGTACGCTTTCCTATCTTGTGCATACCCAATAAAAATGGCCTTTTCTGCCTTTGGATCGAGCTTGCTCCTCTTTTCATCTGGAACATGTACATATGCCAAGCATCCAAAAACCTTAAGATGGCTGATGTCTGGCTTTATCCCATAAAGCCTCTCATAAGGAGTCACCTCATGTATACCTGCTGTTGGTGTACGATTCATGACATACACTGCAGTCATTACAGCCTCTGCCCAATATGCATTTGGTAGGCTTTTCTCATTCAACATGGCTCTAGCCGATTCCACGATCACCCTGTTTTTCCTTTCTGCCACACCATTTTGTTGTGGTGTGTACCTGCATGTCAATTGCCTTTTAATTCCATGAGCTGCCAAGAAGTAATCAAAGTCCTTAGAAACATATTCTCCACCACTATCAGATCTCAAGCATGAGATATAGCAAGCCAATTCTTTCTCCACATGTCTCTTAAAATCCTGAAAAACATCCATGACATCACTCTTGTGCTTTAGCACATACAACCATGTGTACCTACTATAGTCATCTATGAATGACACATAGTAACGTGATCCCCCAAGAGATGCATTCTGTGAGGGTCCCCATACATCAGAATGTACAAGCTGTAATGGTCTAGTAGTAGTGCTTACATGCCTCATAAATGGAAGCCTTGATTGCTTTCCAAATTGACAAGACTGACATACATGTCCCAATTCCGCATGCTTGAACTTAGGAAGTCCAAGTACAACTTGTTTATGCTGCATATTCTTCAACTTTTGAACATTTACATGTCCAATCCTTTTATGCCATATCTCAATGTCCCTTATTGCAGCATTTTCATGTGAGTACATAGCAGCATTCAATGCTGGAATTTTCGTATCCAATGTAAACATCCTGCCATTTCTTTTGCCTTTAGCAATGAGTTTGCATCCTTGACCATACTCTTCAATGTAACATCCATCTCTATTGAATCTAACTTGTAGATTTTGTTCAGCCATTTGTCCCACAGAAAGCAAGTTTTTGGTTATGGAGGGTACATGTAATACATCATAAAGACTCTTTTTCCTGTCACCATGCATCATCAAGGGAACAGTACCTGTATGCATAATGTCATGTTGCGTATCATCCCCTGTGCAAACATATCCATGAGCACCTTCTACCAATGTGTCAAACCACTCTCCATGAGGAGTCATGTGATTAGATGCCCCTGAGTCTATATACCATACATCATCTGCTTTGTCGTGTACAGGCAACCCTTTCTTCACATGTTGCATTGCAAACAACCTGTCATCCTCCTGCATACCACTAGAAGAAGCATAATTACCATGTTGCTTCCCTCTTGCTCTCTGATCATTTTGCTTTTTGTAGCAATCTTTAGCTACATGCCCGTATTTGCCACAATAATGGAAATCCTTATTTGCATTTGATTGCTGTCCATAACTCATTTGAGGCTGCTGCCAAGTGCCTCTTCCTCTAGGTGAATAACCTCCTCTTCCACGAGCATTTGAGGCACCTCTATTTGCTTGAGGCTGCCTATTTTGCCATCCAGTAGCTTGCTGTCCACGGGCTGCATATGCATTTCCTGCACCTCTTCCTCGAAAATTTGATCTTCCTCTTCCACCTCTATTCCTTTGATTTGTGTAGAAGACACTATCCCTACTGTTTTTAGACCCACTGGAACTTGTATTAAGTCCAAGTTTCACTTCTTCATGCAAAAGAAGTGCTACAAGTTCATCAAAGTCTGGCTGCTCCTGACGCACTGAAATGGAAGTATCAAACTGCTTATATTCCTGTCCAAGTCCATGGAGGGTAGTGGCTACCAAATCATCATCCTCAACTTCAGCTCCAATTGATCCTAGTTGTTCTGCAATGGATCTGATCTCACTGACATAGTCCTCAATAGACCTTCCATTTCTGGATATGTGGCTGAACTTTTGCTTCAGTTGTGTCTTTCTTGCATGAGTGACATGCCCATAATTCTTCATCAATAAGTCCCAAGCAGCTTTTGGGGAAGTACAATTTGCAATTTGCATAGCCTTTGTGTCTGACACACATAGAGACAACCAATGCAAGACCTTGCTGGCCTTTTCCAACCAAGTCCTGTGTGCCTTCAACTGATCCTGTGTTGGAGGCCTATCTTCCGGTAGCTTAGGTTCATCTTCAAGACCTGTGACTAGGTCCCAATAGCCTCTTCCAATTAAAAAATTAGACATCCTGAATTTCCATAGAACGAAATTGTTATAGTCCAGCTTCTCACCAACTATCTGAGTGATAGTATCCTTCTCTCCTGTGTTTGCCATTTTAAAGCCTTAAGTTTTGCAAAACCAGCTAATTTTCCAAAAATGCCAGCAGGCAATACGCTTCCATGATCTGTAGTACAACCAGTTTTTTTTTTATTGTAAAACTGCAACAATAACCACTATTGCATTTTCAGATAGTACATGTCTTTTATTCCCATTTAACTGCAATTACAATGCATCAACACCTTTGCATTCCAGTGTGATATGATTACTGCAATTCTTGGCAAGGAGGCTATTGTATGTTTGTTCATCCCATATATGCATCAACAATGGGTCTGTAGCCACTGCACCTGCAGATATTACCCACTGTGGCAGATTTGCAAGTATCCGTATTTAAAGTGCCAGACTGAGCACTGTTCAGCCAAGCATACATGACATGTATATTTCAAGTGTGCACTGAGAACCATGAGAAAAAAAACTGCAATTCTTTCTTGCTAAACCTCGTCAGATAATGGAAAAGATACGAGCCGGTACCCTTGTCTTCCTTCTCAAATGGTTCCAATCTCTTGTCTTCACAAGGACCGCTGCCAAGCACTCGTCTTCCTTCTCAAATGATTCCAATGTAATGTCTCTGCAAGGATTACTGCTGCCAAGCACTCAAAATCCTGTGTATCGGGTCTTTACTAAACAAAAGGCTGATCTTCCTTCTACGGTTCTTATTCCCGCAAGGATGAAGACTGTCCACAGCGTCAATGCAGATGCTCTGATTCTCCTTCAGAAAAAAAAACCTACGCCGTGATGACGAGGAGTCCCTTACTTCCCCTTTCTTCAGTTCTGCAGAAAAAACTCAAGCATATCCGCCGGATCTTGACATTGCTGATCTCCTTTTGCCAATGGCGGAAGCAGGTTAAGGAACCTCGGACTCTTTCCCTTTCGTTCTCAGGGAAACGCTACCACTGCGTGACCACCATAACTTCGACTTCTGCTCTCTCTCTCTCTAGGTTGTAGCTTCTTTCTCACCACATTCTACAAACGTGCTGTGGGGAAAGGCGGCAAAAATCCGCTTTAGCCTGCGAAGTCCTGAGCAATCCGGTTAGCGATTCATGGCGAGTAGCTAGCCTAGGTGATCATCCAGCCAAGTCAACAACAAGGCTGCGACATTGGGCGCAGGCTGTCGCATGCTCAGTGAAGCAGGGTTTCAGCCTCTAGGCTGTATTAAAAATTAAGAATTACTCTAAAGGTGATCATCCCAGAAAACGAGGCTGTGGGATTGATGAAATCTGCACTTGATGTTGCTATGGAAGCTGCAAATGCTGTACTCGACCCGCCTCTCAGAGTTGATGATCCCAATGCCTGATCAGGGCTTCCTGCTTAGTGTTGTCTCAACGCTTCTCACTCCTGTGCGTTGGGTTATCTCGAAAATGGTGGAGCTCTACCTTCTTCTCAGTCTACCCCTGAAAGACTTTGGGTTGATACCAAAGCAAACCTTCTTTGAGCAGTTTGCATCTTGCCAGGTGCCATTACTGCCAGAATCATTTTTTCAAAGAGTACAAGACGGCTGCATCCAGCTGCGGCAGACAAGTCACTGGAGCTTTTCGAAACGGGGGGTGATGTTGGATGATGGGTCAGAGATAGCAGCTGATGTTATAATACTAGGCACAGGCTATGATGGCAAAAAGAAGCTCTGATACCATATTAAAGTTCAGAGAGAAAGAGAAGGAGACAAAGGCATAGGCAGCAGGGCAGCAGACATGCTCCCTGTTACTTCTTCTTCACATTATCCATCTACAGTCACACACAAGTCAACTGTATGTACCACACACTAAAAAGATCAACTGACCTAGATCTAATCATGGTTAAGTCAGTGTGACTTAACCTTATTCACTAAGGTAAACAAAATGAGCTTGAGTCTCAACAAATAAATCCAAGATATTTGATCTACCTCCTCTTAGCATAGAGCTCATAAGTCATCATGGTCTCAAGGACAATGCGGACTTGGGATTCATGATCCTCTTCTTCCTTGGAATAAACCAAGGTATCATCAAAGAAGACAAGTACAAACTCGTCAAGATTTGGTCTAAAAATGTCCTACATTAGCCTGTTAAAGGTGGCAAGGGAATTAGTCAATCCAAAAGACGTTACTATGAATTCCAAATGACCATATCTTGTGTTGAATGCCATCTTAGGAATATCCTCTTCTTTGACACGGATCTGGTAGCATCTTAACCTCTGGAGAAGATCCTCACTCCCTACAATCAATCAAGTAACTCGTCTATCATTGGAATAGGATACTTATTTTTTATGGTTACTTGGTTAAGGCCTCTATAATCAATGCAAAAGGCAAAGTGTACCATCCTTTTTCTTTTGGAATAAGACTGGAGCTCCCCAAGGAGAACTACTAGGGCATATGTACCCTTGGTCCAATAATTGTTTGAGTTGTTCCTTTAACTCAATAGCTTTAGGAATGGACATCTTGTAGGGATTTTTTGCAACTGGTGCAGCATCATATTAGCTTGATCTCATGATCCACTTCCCTAGACAGTGGTAATTTAGTCCATTATTTTGGGAACACATCCGCATACTCTTTTAGCCATGATGGTTCTTCATTGGTGTCCTCTACTTGTTCCGGTTTGTTTAGCATGATCAGATAGACGGGTAATCCTTTTCTCATTCTTGAGATATTCCCGTTTCCTTAGCTAGCTAGATCTTTGGTTTATTTGCTTCACCTTGTGTTGTAACTAGCTCACCCTTAGGATTCCAAAAGGAGGCTTTTCCTTTCCCACAATGAATGTGAGCATCATTGAGGACTAAGATCCATCCCGAGTAGGCACTCATGGACTCCTAAACTCATTACCCTAAACTTAATAGATGTGGGCTTGTTTCCAAGTAGGAATTCCACCTTAGCAGTTTGTCTAGTGCAAGTGATTTCTTGCCCATTTGCTAGTTTGACAAGAAAAGTGGATGCAGCTATAGTGTCTATCCCTAACCTTCTTGCACAAGTTGGTGAAATGAAAGAATGAGTGCTGCCACAGTCAATCAAGGTTTTGAATTTCTTACCTTGGTAATCTAATGGTGTTTGGATAATCGAAAATTGGCAGTTTGGCCCCTTTTTATGGAGAGCGGCATGAATGGATGCCCTCTCAATCTCAACTTCCATGGACAGGTATTCCTCTTCGTTGTTTCCCTTAGTGGAGATATTGGAAGTTTTTGCGCTTCCCATTGTTGCACATCTATGTCCACGAGTAGCTCTAGCTTTGGCCAACCACTGAATTTTCCTTGGCGATGATCTCCACCAAGTTTGGAACATTCCATTTTGAAGTGTCTAGGTTCATTACAGTGAAAACGTTGCAAGCTTTGATCACTTCTTTGAGTGGGGACAAAGTCACTGATTGCATTTTCCCTCGGCTTCTTCCATTGACCTTGAATCTATCCTTGTGCCCTTTTGAATTGAGCTCCCAACATTCATGGATTCTAGCCTTTGTGAGACCAATGTCTATTATTCCTAGGCTTTGGCTAGACTTCCTGGGCAAAAGGTCCCACTCTTATCAATGCATCTTGCAAATCTGAAGGACTCATTGATTCCAACCGAGTATTCATTTGTGGGTTCAGACCATCATAGAACTTAAAGACTTGTTGGGGAATACTCATTGTTGGAGCATATTTCAACAAGGAGACAATTCTCGAGTAGTATGCTTCCAGAGATAGACCCAACTATTTCAACTTGAATAACTCATTCATCTTCTGAGTTCTATATGCAAGTGGCATGTATCTTCCCTACACTGCTTCCTTTAGTTTATCCCAAGTTATTGTGCTTTAAGTGTGACTGCTTGGTGTTTGCAACATTGCTTCCACCAAAGCCTAGCTTCACTAGTAAGCTTGAGCTTGGCAATCATAGCCTGGTTTACAGGAGCTACTTCTGCTACACTGAAGTAATCTTCCATGGATTCAATCCACTTCAGCATTAGCTTCAACAATCCTCCCTTTTTCATCAAATTCTTTTGGTTTAATTTGTTTGAGAAGAAACTTCTTCTCTTGTGCCTCCGATGGGCTTAGTACGGAAACAAGACTCTAGTTTTGCTCTTGGGGTTGTATCTGGTTTTCAAGTAAAACCTTTGTGTTAAGATTACATTTACACATTATTTCAATGCGTGGATTATTTTTTCATCAATACTTTGTGGCAGATCAAATAAACATAGAATTCTTATTTACTCATAAAAGAACCGCAAGCCTCAAGTACTATTATTCAGGAATAGATAGAGATTGACTGGGATGATTTCCTTTCCAATAGATACATCAACGCCAAGTTAATAATTCCCTATTGGATTCAATTATAGGGACAAAATAGTAGTATGGATTGAGAAAATGGATTCTTAGGAAGTGGTAAGTCATGGGAAGTTCAAGAAATCCCCGTTTTTTATAACCATGATGTTTGTTCCACCCCATTACTTTAGTTCTATTTGCTAGCAAGACTTTGACCACCTCATCATAGATATAACAATTTTGTTCTACTTACCAATGTCCAATGTGTAGGATGGAATTCACACAAGCCTCATGGAAGATGAATAACTTGATAATCTTCAAGTCTTCCAACCATTTTATCCTCTTTAGGTTGTTTTGAATATAGGTGAGTTGGTTGGAATCTATATAGCACTATTCTGTGCTCCAAGTCCAATGCCTTTCCACATACAGCGATGAAGGGTTGTAGAGTCGATCCAAGATTTCCATCATGTCGAATCATCAGTGATAGCTTGAGGAGTTCATAGCTGCCTTGCACATGATGTGAAATACGAGGAACTTGCTCCATGCCTCGTAAGTCTGGAAATGACAACAATCCACAAATGAGTAACAGAAAAAATATTTTTCTAGTGAAAAACGTCACTTTTTCCTTCCTGATTTATTCCTATCTTGGTTGTTTTATTCGTTGGTCGCTCTAATACCAACTGTAACATGCCCGCCTATCGATTGTCCAAGCATGTTTTAGTGGTTCATCGAGAAATGAATCTAAGTGCTACCGCCCATCACTCGCATGGAATGTTCCGGGGTTTGTCGCCTAGGGTTTTCTGATTCCACCTCGCAATGGAACGTTCGTGGCTACGAACCCACTAGGATCAACCTGAACTTCGGGTTCCTAGTGGCCAAGGTCTCCTGACAACATTCTAGCATCAGATCTTAGATATCCTACTTTATACAGAGATACCCAAGCTGAAGCAGACCCGTGCCACACTTGGTTCAAAGAGAATGGGAAATGACAAGGATGCAGTGCTCAACCTCTCTACCCATAGGGCATAGTCCCATTCTGGTCCCCTTAAACGGCATGAATTAGGTTCTAGCCTAATTTATATTACCTAAAGCTCATATGACTATAGAACCTTGTGAGAAGCCTCCCAACTCTCTGGTACCACCCTTCTATAGGACGAACCTGCATCAGGGGTTCCGCCCACCCGCTTCCCTCAATGGGTGTTCTTTAGTTATCTAATTAGGTCCTATCACATTTATGTGTGAGATTCAAACTGAGCTTCCTTATTTAATCCTTTTAGGGAATAGAGTTCATTTGCGTAACTTATGGCACTGACACAAAAATAGTTCAAACAAGTTTCTTGGAAGTAAACTTTGTATTAGCATCTTAACTGAAATAGAAATCTTGTCCAAATAGGACGAATTATGCAATTTGTGTGGACGCATCTTATTTCCTCCAAGATTTCGCCCTTATACTAGTAACAAGGCCTCAAGAATCTATCTCAAGTCACATAGATTGTTTGAATAGGACCCAAAGGCAAGGAATTTATAGCCAAAGCCCCCCCATCATCCAAGCATCCTCCTACATTCAAACTAACCCACTAAGAGACCTCTCATGGCGGGTTTGGTCCAGTTCTCGTCACGGTTATTTGGAACCCCCTTGGCTAGGGTTGGCGGCCCGCTGGGGGTAGCTTGACGCGCCCTCCATGAATTCAACCTGATTCATTATTCAAATTTCTTTTGTGAGCTTGGGTCATACATTCCTTTCACAAACATTGAATCTAGATTTACAAGCACAAACAACAATGAAGGCAAGTTCTCATGACATCTACTAAGGTGGAGTCCTCATCTTTGAACGCTTAGCGTTGCCCTTCTCGATCTTTCTTGCATTGCCGTCATTTTTCATTATCTTCTAAGGGATAGAGAATATCCACTTTTTGACCTCTCTCCTAAGTAATAGGGGTGAGTAATTTTGCTATAGTTTCGGATGACAGCTTCCCTAAGCTACTAACCTTTGGTTCTTATCTTAAGATCCCGATCTAGGATTTTAATTGATTCGTTGATAACCACTTTCCCAACTTAGAATTTTATCGGGGTTCTAAGTTTACCCTAGGGTTTTCTTCCCTCAAGATAGCAGGAACTTGTGTTTACTCCTCTCGCAAGTCGAGCGTAAACTAAATATACTTACCATTTTGAAATAGTTGCGAGTATCAAATGTAACTTGGTGAATAGTTATTCTTCTTATGGATACAGCATTCGAGCTTTCTTGTGTTAGCTTTGAGATGTATCATATTTTTGAAAAGGATATACCCAAGAGTGTTTTGGATCCATCACGGCTGGCTATTGGGGTAGAGACCAAAGAGCATGTTGACTCTAAGTCAAAATATGGAAGTAAGTTGACCTATTTGCAATTAGAACCCTAGTTGAGTCGAATTAAATCTTAGCCTCACTCATCATGTAGGATTTCATTTAATAACTAGCCCTTGCAATTGACCTTAGCATTTTGAATGCACATTTTAAATCTACCCTTTTTAGATGAATCCCTATCAGGCAGTGCAACCAAAACTATCCATGATGCTACATAAATTTAGATGCAAATCTTTGGTGGTACGATGCGGAATTCCCATTCATGAAAATTTCTTCTAGTGCACTTATGTAAATCATAAAGCGTGACCTAAGTATTTAGGTGCAAACATACATGAGTTCATCAAACCTAAGTAAATGCGAGGTAATTCATTCCAATGTTCTTTAGGATGCAATTGACTTTGTATACATTGGCAACCTAAGATGCACTTGCAAAACTTTGAACCTAATACTTAACTTAATTACTATGACAACTCGTAGATGTTTAATCTATTCATGACAACTCATGGTTATTAAGCCCTTTCAACTACCTTTCGAGTTATGCAAATTACAGGATGGGAGGTATGACTTCTTCCTAATGATGTCCATGCTTAAATATTCAATTTCAAGTACTAGACGCAGTAGTGGTACCTAGTTTTGGATTTTCAAATTAGTGTTTACGCCTGATAATTCGTTCATGTTGGTGGTGGCATCTTTACCTGATCCTCCTTCTATAGTCACAGATTTTCCAGTTACTTGAGAGAGTTTATGCTTTGGGACCATTTCGAGGCTTGGGACATGTCCTTCCCTCTCTCGGATGACTCCTTGGTGCCACAGTTCCCTACGCCTTGACTTGACTTCCGCGATCTCCTTGTCAACTAGAAGCAATTGATGGAGAGGTTACATGGACTCACGATGGGGAGAGAGGGTACTCGAGCCTTCACCCAAGAAAGGAATTGTCCTTGGGCCTCCTCTCTCACTCTCTCTCTCACTCTAGGTTTCCCTTCCCTCTCCTCTCTCTCTTCCTCTCCTTCACTACCTCTCCCTCTCTCTCTCTCTCTCTCTCTCTCTCTCTCTCTCTCTCTCTCTCTCTCTCTCTCTCTCTCTCTCTCTCTCTCTCTCTCTCTCTCTCTCTCTCTCTCTCTCTCTCTCTCTCTCTCTCTCTCTCTCTCTCTCTCTCTCTCTCTCTCTCTCTCAAGCTTACAATAGGGGGTAAAGAATAATAGTGTGCTCATTATCTTGCTTAAGGAGGGGGGGTTTTATAGGGGAGAAAAGAAGGGTATTATGGGGGCTGTTGACATGGGGCCCCCCTCCTCCCTCTGCCTTCATCCTGGTGGCCAGATTGGCCCTCCCGCCATGCAACTACAACTCCTAGAAGGAGAAGGAGGGATATTGGGGGTTGGAGGTAGCACATGTGTGCTCCTCCGTCATCAAAATCTTAGTCTCCCTCGCGAACTTGAATGTTCTTCTGCCCGCCACGTCGACTCCTTTCCGTCTTCATGATCTCTTCCTCTTTCATTGTCTTCTTTGCCTATGTGGACACTAATTTCAACTCCCCCTCCTTCTCATAGTTCAACTTCCCCTCCCTCCACCAACAGATGGCATTGACGGGGGGGAAAGCAATAATAAAATTTTGTTTTTATTTCGTAAGAAAAAAGGGGGGAATTCGACGGCGATGAGATATTACATATTTACAGATTGAATAGAAAAGGGTTATTTTTTATTCAAGAAAAAATCACAGATAATGATATTTATAAATAGGCCTTGAATGCACGTGACGTAGAGGATATATATATATATAGTAACTTCCCCGAGAGTGTTATCAAGCTGCCATAGTTATCCACACTTCTGCAACATGATTTGTATCCACTCAAAATAAATAGAGCTGCTTGATCCTTAGCTAAACTTAGAAAGATCCATTGGCAACAAGCTAGAACAAGCTAGGTGAAGGGAAGACTCAATGCATAACTCGAGAGGAAGAAACAATGATAGCCATAAAACCTTAAGCTCAAGCTTTGAATTTGAGCTAAAGCAAAGGATGAAGAAACTCATTGAATGCTTTCTCTAATACCAATTGAAAGGTAGAGCTTGAATGAAAGCACACAAGGAAAGAAAGAGCAAAGCAAAATGTATGGTAGATAGATAGATAGATAGATAGAGAGAGAGAGAGAGAGAGAGAGAGAGAGAGAGAGAGAGAGAGAGAGAGAGAGAGAGAGAGAGAGAGAGAGAGAGAGATAGAGAGAGAGAGAGAGAGAGAGAGAGAGAGAGATTGTATGTGGAAAATCCAATATTCACAACATGTGACCCATTTTTTCTTATTCAATAATCACTGAAAGAATAAAGAATAAAGTGATAGTAATAGGTGTCCATCACTTATAGTATACACGTGTACAATTAGGATATGTGAAGTAAATATAGGGTAGCATAGGCACAAGCTCTTTACCCCCAATAATCAAAAGATGAAAAATATTGTAAACAAGTAAGTACTTTCATTCAAGATTTGTGCCCAAGGTGACAATGCTATAATGATACATATGGAAGATCTATCACAACCAAAACATGGTCAAAATACCTAGAGATAAGTAAGAAATGGAGGCTATCAACCTTGGTACCTCTAGCAAAATTAAGACTACCACAAGTGATCTTCCAAGCAGATACGTGGTACCTATCATCATCCAACTATCTAGCTAAGATAAGGCTTTTAGTCAAAGCCAAGACATGATGTACATCATGACCCAAAATAGGAGCACCAGTACCAAACTGCACTCTAACATCACCTATGCCAATGATATCCAATGCATTGTCATCTCCCATTCTAACAAACCCATAAAATTATAGTAGCTATAAAACCAATGATGGTGCAAGGTAACATAAAATAAAGCCCCCAAATCAAGAAGCCAACATTGAGAGTAAGAAGAGGGAGCATCAATCAATTGACTAGCATGAAGTGATGAAGCAACAAGTATGTAATCATTGGAACTATACTCCAAAGCATTTATATCCTCTATCTTCACATTAGACATTGGCATAATGCTTTGATAATAGAAGATATAGCATTATCTTGTGCTTTTTCCTTCCCTTTCTCATTGCACATTTTATGGCACTATGGCCTAATGTGACCATACTTTCCACAATAATGACATATCAAAGAGGACTTAAGACTGCACTACTTACTACATGATTGCCCATGAGATTGAGACTTGTCCCTATTGGGCTGTAAGTCTCTACCACAGTTATTATTTCCATTTCCACCATTTTTTCCTTTGACTACAAGTGCATGAAAAGTGTAGGTTTCATCAATATTCTTCCTTTTCACTTCTTTTGTAAGTAAATTACTCTCTATATCACTACATTTAAAGCCATATTTAGGAGAATTAGCACTCATAGTAGTATAGAATGTATCCCATGACTTTCCTAGTGTGATAAGCAAGGAAAAAACTTTAGGTTATTGTCAAACTCAAATTGGTTGAAAATAGAGTAAAACTCATTAAGATGATTAAACATAGGGATGCTCTCCTTCATACGAATGTACACGAGCATCTTTGACCAATACAATTGAGATTCAAGACTTTACTTCACATATCTTCTATCATAAATCATATGCACCATCATCAATCAAAAGAACGTTGAAGTATACCTAAATAGACAAAGATAGTATAATAGTGGACTTACATAACTCATAAAGTTCATTCCCATCATCTTATCCCAATTTTATGGCTTTATTTACTTGGCTTTCAATGGTCTAACTTGCTAATTTTACACTAATACCTACCATATGGAAGTTGTTACCATCCAACTTCTCGATGTTGAAAATAACACTATTATTGGATGCATGCAAAGCTCTTGCAATTATGTTTGCAAAGGAATACAAATTACAAGAGTATGGGCTATTATAACTACAAAAAAATCCCCAAATTTAAGCCAAAACAAAGGGTAAGAAGTGAGAAATTAAAGAGTATATAGCTATTCACAAAAAGTAGGCACTAGAGTTCTCAAACAAGGCGTGTGCTCTCAAAGAAACGACTCATAAATAGTTTTTAGCATATGTAATGTGTCCACTCGTCTGCTTGTGGCACACATCTTAGCAGCCCATCGGGAGGAGGGTCTAGAAGGCTCCGCCTGGCACTCGCAAGGAATGACACAGGGTTTGCGATCTAGGTCTTCCCAAGTCTGCCCCGAGCGGAAGTGTCCGGTCGTTCCCACTTGGGATCGTGACCTAAGGTCAGGGTTCCCTTCCTATCAGCAAAGTCTCTAGGAAGAAGCTAGCATCAGGCTCTAAATGAACCACTTTGCGTAGAAACAACAAAGTCAAAGCGGATTCATGCTACACTTTGTTAATGGAGAATGGGAAATGAGAGGGATGCGAAGCTCGACCTCTCTGTCATACGACATAGTCCCATTCCTTTCCCCTAAAACAGAATAAATCGGGATTCTACATCTACTGACACTAGGTCTTCAAGTCTTGTTATCTCGTCATTTGAGAAAAGTTCCCAACTAATCGGGACCACCCTTCCGTAGGATGGCGGACCTAAGTCACGTCCACCACACTTTCCTCAATTTGCTTTAGTTATCTAATTACCTACCACATTACATTTGACATACAAAAGCAGCTTCCTTAATTAATCAAATTAATCATGAGTTCCTTCATGTAACTTAGGCACTGACACAAAAACAATGTCAAGCAAATTCCTTTTTCTCAAGTATCTGTTCTTTATTTATCATAATTCTGGAGTACATCCAATATCATGCCCAAAGGCTATCCCAGCAATCTACAGGATTGCTGCTCCAAGTCCCGCCCATAGACTAGTACACAAGCCTTGAGATCCCATCTCAAGTCACGTCGGCCTCTTGTGCGGGATCCGAAGATAAGGGATTTACAGCGAGAGCCTCCCCTGGCACCCAAACGTCCTCCCACTCCAAGCAGCACCCATGGAGAGACATCTCGCGGCGGGTCAGGTCCATGTACCCGGCATGGCTAACCACCCCCTTGGATAGGGCCAGGCAGACAGTCGGAGATAACTATTCCTGTCTCTCCCTCCAGGCTTTCAACCTGAAGGATTAAGTGTTTTTTCTTGAATTAGTTCCTTGAGCAAGAGATCAAATAATGTACCTAAGTGTACAAGCACAAACATTTCGGAGGTCGTTTGTATGACCAACTGCTAAGGTGTAACTCCTTTTTTCTGGATGCTCCCAGCATCCGATCCTGGGTCTTTTTTCTGGATGCTCCCAGCATCCAATCGTAGATCATTCGCGACTTGGCGAGATCCCAATAATCTCAACTAGATTATGCAGGAAAATGTTATTGGTGAGTTAACTTATTTTGACTTGCCCTTTCCCTTGGGTTTTACCTTATAGTATCTTAACCTAACCCAAGCATTAACTGGTCAATCAAGGCAACAAACATGCCTTATTTGCAACCCAACCAAGGGTCTTTTATCCTCCCAATTCTAACCAAGTTCAGTTAATACACTTGACAACGCAAGATTCCTTATCTAGGCCTTCACGATACAGTCTAGATGCATGCGTTGCTTCCATCTCTCTTAGTGATGTACTATGCAGAGTTTTGCAATCAACCTTGCCCATCATGTACATGGTGCATTTAGTATATTTGTACATCCTAAATGACCATTAACTCTATTCATACTTGGCAACGAATGCTTGTTCTTAATGCACCGGATCACATGTGACTTGCGTATATGAAAGTCTAGGTTTCTTCCCAACGGTGCAAATGCATCTTATGAACGGAAACTTACATTTCATGTGTTTCTTTTAATCATGATTGCGAAACATGAATTCTAATTGACTATTCATGTAGTAAACTAGTTTAAAAGCTATTATTTTATGTGAAATAATGCGAAAATCTTATCATTTTATGTGTGTAAAAGCTATCATTTCATGCATATAAACTTATGCGAACTCCATACTCTACCATTTCACGCATATAAACTTATACGAACTCTATACTCCACCATTTCGCACATATAAACTTATGCGAACTCCATACTCTACCATTTCATGCATATAAACTTATGCGAACTCCATACTCCACCATTTCGTGCATATAAACTTATGCAAACTCCATACTCTACCATTTCGTGCATGCAACCTAGCACTTAGAGTAAACAAAAATCCTACGACTCATCCTTGTTCCATGCACGTAGCTAACCCCTTCATTTCTTCCATGAGAAATAATACATAATTAATTATAAAGCTTAAAGAACCTGGGTTTGATTCGTGATCGTGGGGGCATTCGTTACGTTGGTCGCTCCGCTTGCCTCTCCCGCATTACCAGTACCAACGGTAGGTTTGGCACCTACGCTTCTCGCGATTTTCTTCTTGGGAGCCATTTCTACTCGACGTTTGGATAGTACAGGCCTTAGCGGCCTTCAAGATGACCGGTTCGGGAGGGAAAGGTTGCGGAAAGGGGATCCTTTGCTGATGAGGGGGTGGCTTGAGTGTGGTTCCTCGAACCGTCTTCACTCTCCAACTCTCTTCCTCTCTCTTTCTCCTTCTCTCTCTCTCTCTCTCTCTCTCTCTCTCTCTCTCTCTCCCTCTCTTCTTCCTCTTCTCTTCTCCTTCTTTCTCTCTCTCCTTCCTCTTCTTCTTCTTTTTCTACTTCTCTCCTTCTACTTCTTCTCCTTCTTTCTCTCTCCTCTTCTTCTCTTCTCTCTCTCTCCTTCTCTTCTTCTCTCCCTCTCCTTTCCTTATTCTTTTCCTCCTCCTCTCCTTCCTTCTCTCTCCTTCTCTCCCTCTCCTCTCCTTCTTCTTTTCCTCCTCTTCTCCTCCCCTCTCTCTCTCTCTCCTTCCCTTCTTCTCTCCTCTTTTCTTCCTCTCCTTCTTCTTTCCCTCTTCTCCTTCTCTCTTCTCTCCTTCTACCTCTTCTTCTTCCACTTCTTCTTCTTCTCTCTTCTCTCCTTCTACCTCTTCTTCTTCTTCTTCTTCTTCTTCCCTCTCTCTCCTTCTCTTCTTCTCTCCCTCTCCTCTACTTCTTCTTTTCCTCCTCTTCTCCTTCCTTCTCTCTCCTTCTCTTCTTCTCTCCCTCTCCTCTCCTTCTTCTTTCCCTCATCTTCTCCTTCCCTCTCTCTCTCTCTCTCCTTCCCTTCTTCTCTCCCTCTTTTCTTCCTCTCCTTCTTCTTTCCCTCTTCTCCTTCTCTCTTCTCTCCTTCTACCTCTTCTTCTTCCACTTCTTCTTCTTCTCTCTTCTCTCTTCTCTCCTTCTATCTCTTCTTCTTCTTCTTCTTCCTCTTCCTCCTCTTCTTCTCTTCACTCTCCCTCTCTTTCTCCTTATCTCTCCTCTTCTTCCCTTCACTCTCCCTCTCCTTCTTCCATTTCGTTGATCACGGGGGCAGTCATCTGGCAAAACGAGGAGGGGGGAATGGTGGAGTATCCCCATGGAGGCCCAGGGCCATTGCTATAGACTGCGTGGAGGGTGATGAACTTGAAAAAGGGGGGGAGCTTTTGGCGGACATCTAGGGGATAGCAACTCTGTGTCGAGGGAGGGGGAGGATGATGCAGTAGGGAGGGAGGGTGTTCTCTATATCACAAGGAGGGGGGAAGGGTGCTCCTTTATAGGAGGGGGGAGGAGGTGGATGGTATGGCCACCCCTCCCACCTGGGGGGTTGCATGCCCCCCATTATCAATCACATCACTCCCTCTCTCTCTCTCCCCGACGTGCTGTCGGTGGGGAGAGAGAGGGGGGTTAAAAAAAATTTAGATAACAATTTTTTTTTTGAAATTAAGGGGGGGAGTTCCTATTGGGGGGGGGGACGCGGGAATGTTATAGCATAGTTGTCTATAAAACTATAATAAATGGTTCATACATCTATGAACAAATGACTAAATGAGTACAGTTCAAGAATATTTGGGTATTGTTGAGACCTAGAATTGTTGAGATGGCAAGCTCAACACGTGCGGACATTGATGATGGACTGCCTGGCTAGATGGGTCCGCACGTCTACACTTAGCACGTTGGTCGTCATTATGACACTCACGTGGCCACTGATTTATCACTTATTATGTTTAGGTTGTTGCACCTACCTACATCTGGCAAAGATAAAGCGCCAATCAATTAGTGTAGTTGGTTATGCACTGTTTGACTTAGAAGGCCACTTTCCTTTATGTTGTATCTTATCTATACTTTGTGTACATTGTATAGTGTGTAAAAGAAGAAAAAAAATCAGCAAGAAAATGTTTTGGCATCCATCTCTCTTCTTGTGTTCTTGAGTGAGCTTCATCTTGTGTATATAGTGTGTGTTTGGCGCAGCAGCTCCAGCAAAGTCCCCCACCACGTGATTCTTGACATGGTATCAGAACCACGCCACTGAGATAGGCTGATTTTGAAGGTTGAAGTGAAGGAGAAGAAGTAAGGTTCTAGCAAGCAAGCAACGGGTAATAAGCTCTCCCATTCTTTCACTCTCTCTCTCTTAGATAATGCCTATGGAGGCACCGGAAGCAGGATAGAGCAAAAATCTCAGATTGCTGTGAGATTTTTTGTGCGAGTTATTTTGGGTGTCTGAGGCCGTTTCAGGCCCCATTTTAGAGCCGCAATGTTGCGGACAATAGTTTCAAGGTACACTGTGATTTCAGCTATATTGATTGAAAGTGGGTGCACAGGTTACAGATTTCGAATCTGTAATTTTTGAGGTGTTTGCAAGAAGCAAGCGTAAGGTTTATTTGCAAATAGGTTGCAGATTACATGTACTATTGAGCAATCAGTGAAAAAGATTGCTTGGTGTATTGTTGTGCACGTGTTGTGAAAGATTGCAGAATACTACCTTGCTCTTCCTTGTATCCTTGTTTGTGATAATGGCATAAAACAATGGAAATCCCATTATTGAGAAGCTTGACAAGAACAACTACCCTTCATGGAAGTTCCATGTGACAAACTTCCTCATTGGAAAGGGCCTTTATGAGTTTGTTTCAGGTGAAGAAAAGGAGCCAGAGCTGGGTATTCCTCTGACTGCAGATGAATTAAAAGCATGGAAAGAATGAACGCAAAAGATAAAAAGGTGATGTATTGGTTATATGCAGTCATTGATAATACAATGTTGGGACATATCACAAATGCAGAAACTTCACATGCAGCTTGGACAATTTTTGAGAATATGTTTTCAATAAATACAAAGGCACAAAAGATTCAACTCAAGCAAGAGTTGAATGCCTTGAAGAAAGGGAAAATGTTTGTCAATGAGTATGTGTTGAAGGTGAGGAGCATTGCAGATGCTTTAGCAGTGATTGATGCAATGCCTGATGATGATGATTTAGTTTCATCCACTTTGAGTGGCTTTAATAGTAAGAAGGCATGGAAATCATTTGTTACTTCAGTATACCTATGGAAGCCATTTTCAGATTTTGATGAGCTGATCTCTCTCATGATTACTGAAGAGATCAATATGCAGGGTGACTCATCTGAAAAAAACGGTATATAGGTTCAAGAATTTTACTCAAGTTCAAGAAGGGGATGTGATAGATCTTCTTTGAGAGACTGTGGTATGGGATGTGATGGCGATAACCAGCAAAAAAGGTTCAACTAGCAATTTGGTGAAATGTAGGTTTCAGGAGGCCGAGGAAACTTTAGATGTAGAGCGAGCTCTAGAGGAAGAGGTGCATGACAGAATAGAGGTTTTGGAAATTCTGCTATTGTTTGCCATTATTGTGGCAAAATAGGTCATATTGCAGCCAATTGTTATGTTAAGAAGGATGATATTTGTAGTGATAAATTGCAGCAAGAAACTATGCATCATCTTCACGACAGAATGAAGACAAAAATGAGTGTCTATTTGTTATGCAGCATATGATGAATGCAGTTACAGGAAAGGGGACGCATGATGATGTATGGTATGTCAATTCAAGTGCATCTAATCATATGACCAATCATGTTGAATGGTTTGGAGAGATGCAAGACTTACAAAATCCAGGTTATGTGCAAACGGGTGATGATTCATGCCACCCAATTTCACACATTGGAAAGGTTCCCTTGTCCTTGTATGATGGCCAGACAAAGAGTCTGACAAATGTATTACATGTGCCATCGATCACAAAGAATCTAGTGTCTGTTGGCCAAATGGTAGAGCAGGGGTTGCAGGTTCGATTCAATGCAAAATGTTGTTTTGTAGAAGACTTTAATAATAAGTGTAGGTTGGTCACAAAAGGAAGTAGAGTTGGCCGCATGTTCACTTTAGATGCTGGAATTCCTGCAATGGATGCTGCTATGTATGCTAAAGAAAAAGGAGTAGTTGCAGACATTGAAATATGGTATAAACATGTTAGACATGCAAATGTGCAAAGGTTGAAATTAATGCACTCCAAAGGATTGGTTATAGGGTTGCCTTCATTTTGAGTTGCAGAATCGCATAAAGTCTATGAAGCATGCTAGTTTGGTAAGCGGGCAAGACAACCCTTCTTGCATGACAGAGAAGTGAGTAGAAAAATACTTGATGTAGTGTATACAGATGTTTGGGGGCCTACACAGAATGTATCTCTTGGTAGAGGCAATTTACTTGCAAGTATACCTCACAGCAAAATGGGGTTGCAGAAAGAAAAAATAAGCATATTGTAGAAGTCGCACATGCATTAATGGTTGAAAAGAATATGCCCAAACATTTTTTATCTGAGGCTATCCATACTGTTGTCTATATTATGAACAAAATCCCCATAGCTGTAGTTCATGGGATGACTTCTAGAGAATGCTTTATTGGCAAGAAGCCTGATGTATCGCACTTGAAGGTATTTGGATGTGTTGCATATGTTCATGTGCCAAATGAGCTACGGAAGAAGCTTGATCCAAAGGCAGAAAAATGTATTTTTATTGGATACTCTTTAGAGTAGAAAGGGTATCATTGTTATAGCCCTGTCACAAGTGAGTTCAGAGTGAGTAGGGATGTTATCTTTGATGAGATGGGCAGCTGGTATGCACCTGATGGTGATGTATTAGATGATGATAATGATCACAGAGTCTTAGTGGACTAGAAACATCATTTGGTACTATACCTACAGTGAGCCCTTGGTCTGAGAGACTAAGGAGTGGCCCCACATCTTTAGGTGGATCTATAAGTGTTGCAAGGAAGGACAAAGGAAAGAAGAAAGTGATGGATGGTAATGATGCATCTACCAGCCATTTGGGATTTGACGGAGATTCTAGTGGTTCAGAGAGTTTGGATGATGAGCTTGGTATTCCTTCAATCAGGACACCAGGTGTACAGAGAGCTCATAGTAATCTAAAGGCTCCATTGAGTGATCCGATGGTACGCAGATCTAGTAGGGTCAGATACCCTGTTAAAAGATTTGGTTTTGAAGGTTATGCAGATCACCATTATGCTTACATGGTGAAACTAGTTGAGGATGTTGAGCCCACTTGTTTTGAGGATGCTGTTGGTCATGCTCATTGGGATGCAGTAATGGATGAGGAGATGATTGCATTAGAAGCCAATAAGACTTGGGATTTGGTACCCTTACCTAAGGGTAAGAAAGCTATTGGCTGTAAGTGGGTTTAAAAAGTCAAGCATAATGTAGATGGTTCAGTTAGTAGGTATAAAGCTAGGCTGGTTGCAAAAGGCTATGCTCAAATATATGGCATAGATTATGAGGAGACATTCAGTCCAATTGCTAGGATGGCAACTGTTAGATGTGTGATTGCCTTAGCAGCAGAGCCAAAGGTTGGATTTTGTAGCAAATGGATGTTAAGAATGCCTTCTTGCATGGTGAATTGCAAGAAGAAGTATATATGGAGCAGCCAACAGGTTATGAGGATTTAGAGCATCCCACATATGTGTGCAAGTTAAAGTAGGCACTCTATGGGCTGAAGCAAGCACCTAGAGCATGGTCTGACAAGATTGGAGAGTATCTTGTCAATATTGGATTTTGTATTTCTGATGTTGATCACTCACTTTATGTGAGAAAGGGAGACGTAGGTTTGGTCATCATAGTCATCTATGCGGATGACTTGATTATTGCACGTGATAGTGACAATGGGATTGCTGAAGTTAAGGACTTCTTGAAGAAGAAGTTTGAGATGAAAGATTTGGGTGAGCTGAGATACTTTCTTAGTATTGAGGTGATCAGATGTGATGATGGTATATGGCTATCCCAAAGGCAGTATGGCTTGGATATGTTATCCAAGTATGGTATGACAGCATGTAAGTCTCTTTCAGTACCATTGGAGCAAAATGTGAAGTTGAGTGCTGACTTTGGGGATGAGACAGAAGACCCTACTATGTTCAGGAGGATAGTAGGGAGTTTGATTTACATGACTATCACAAGGCTAGAATTGAGCTATGATATTGGCCTTGTCAGTAAATTTATGCAGATGCCTAAAAAGCCTCATTTGGATGCAGTTAGACGTATATTAAGATATGTGAAGTCCACTTTACATTATGGACTTTTTTATGAGGTAGGTAAGGACGTACAATTCTTTGGATATGTTCTTGCATAATGATCGAAGCTATGGATGAAGATGATGATGATGAAAAATTTATTTATTATTGAAAGAGATATTTATGGTTTCTTTTCAGATTTGAGATTAATGGCAAATCCATACACATAGATTTTGTGTGCTTTGTCCCTAGTTTTGTGGTCGATTATGTTCATGGGAGGGTTGCTGACATTTTGGTGCGCAACCGGGGAAGAAGCTGATCTCAACGACCTGAGGGTGATAGTATGCTACTGCAACATTGAACCATAGGGGGAGGTGGGGGGAGTTTCTCTACAAAGAAAGAGAAAATAAGAAGTGGCTTCCTCTTCATGGATGAAATCCTTGCGTAGTCATTAGAAAGAATAAGAAGAAGGAGAACAATAGTGTGAGAGTAGTTAGACAGAGGCAAAACACTTAAGGTGGGCTTGTAGATTCTGAAAGTCACTTGCTACCATGGTTTCTAGAAGAGAAGATATGCATGGGACTTGGACAAGAGACAGAAAATGAAAGAGACATGAGTATTGCAGGAAGTATTGCAGGCGCAACATTAGGGGTAGAAGATGCTAGAGTATTGCAGGAAGTATTGCAGGTGCAACATTAGGGGTAGAAGATGCTAGTGGAAATACAACAGTAAAGGAGAGGAAGCAGAATAAGAAGAAGAAGAACAGAAAGGCATAGGCAGGCAAGGGGTCGCCACACGAAGCCCCTTCCTATCTCCCTCCCCCTCCTTATTCCATGCCCCTTCCCCTTCACCTTTCCGTCTCTTGGCCCTTTTGCCTTTTCATTTTCCTACCTGTCTTCATCCTTGTAGGGGATGGAGAGAAGAAGAAGAAGGGAGAATGATGATGAGGCATTGGGGTTGGGACATGCTGAGGCAAGGTAGGTGTGGGATCATCATAATCATCATCATTCAACAACATCAGCAGTAGTAGCAACATTAGAGAGCGTCTCCTCAGAGCAGTACATGAGATAAGAACATGAAGGGGGAAAAGCTGAGATTCAAATTCTTTTGCGAAGAATTAGATTACTAGATCATTGCTATACATGGGTAGGGGTTGGCAAGACCACCCGATAGTTAACGTCGTTCATCGAGAGAGACACAAAGAGAGATCATCATCTCCTCACTGTGAAGCTGCATCTGTGCGGTTGTCATGGAGACCTTTGATGAGTAATGTATGGTAAAGATAAAAAATAACTATTAGGTAGCAAGATTTGAGAGAGAGAGAGAGAGAGAGAGAGAGAGAAATAAATAAAGAAAGAAAGTTATATTAACGTCTTCTAAAGACCAAAACTGGCCTATGAGACAAATTGTGATACAACTGATGAGGTCCAGCTATCCAAAATAAAAGTGCTGAATGAAAAGCTAAAAACTGGAAACTGAAAATACGGTGCTGTGAGTGTGATAAGTGTTGTGTATGTGTATGTGCGTATATAGCTCTGGTACTCCAGATAATGGCTACAAAAGGGGAACAAATGTCGGCTGTGATAGGGGAACAACTGTCGGCTGTGATAAAGTGGTGCGATGTGTATATGTAACAGATGCAGGGAGATATACTATCCTGGGATGTAGTAGCAATCGTCGAAGTCGCTAATAGCAGGTGATCCCTCCTGGATGCAGGATGTGGTACATCGGCGGTGGAGAAAGAGCAAACTGGAGATCTAAGATCCAATGTGTCGAGTGTCGTCGGATCTCAGTCTGCTATCGATGTAGATCAAGAATCCTCTGGATCTCCTGTCGGTATGGCTGTGGGGTCCAAAACCCACGGATCCTCGTGCAGCGTCAGGTACGCTGGTCCTCAACCTGCTGTAGTGTGAGCTCGGAGGTCTGGCTGGAGGCTGGTACAGTAGCTCTCACTCTGTCTATCAGAACTGTGTAATAGTCATCTGGGTGGGCCCCTCTCTGACTGGGACCCGCTGTGTGCTCTGCTCTCTGATGTGCCATGCCTCTCCCAGAAAACGGCCAAATGATCTCTGATCCATATCAGTCATACATCCCTGAAGTGAGCTGCTCAATGTGTATCTAGATCTCAACTCTGAGTATGCCGGGCATCTGAGAACAAAATGCTCCTCACTCTCCACCTCTGATCTGCAAAGGGGGCATATTCTCTCCTCCCGTGGGATGCCAATGGCTCTGCCACTCTCAATCATGAGCTGATGTGATGATACCCTGAGCTGTCCAATAAGAACTCTCAATCGATGTGGAGAGAGAGAGAGGAGGCATCTGTGTCACACAAATAGATGCGTCGCATCCTCCTGCCACTCTCCAAGAGGTAGACATAAGTGACAAAGTGACAAAGAGAAAGAGAGAGAGAAGGAGGGCTTGTGAAGGCATTGCAAGAGAATAAGGAAAGAAAGAAGCAACCATAGCAACACAAGATCAAGTCTATGCAATCAAGCTCATGGCATCCTCAATATCGAAGTTTCTCCTTCCTTCTGGCCATGTCTGTTAAAGAAAAAGAAGCATTCGAAATTGGAAAGCAGATGCTAAGTAGAATTTTGAAGAAGGCCATGCTCTGCTCCGTTATTGCCTACAGTTGCTTTCCAACTTGGGTAAGTTACTCATGAATATATGTGTGCATCACGTAGGTTCAACATAATATATTTTTAAAATACCATTTTTATACATTTTTTACATATAGAAGGGTCTAATATAAAGGGCTTATTTATAGATTAAATAGAAAAGGGTTATGTTTTATTTAGAAAAATTTCATGATAAGGATATTTATAAATAGGCCTTGAACGCACGTGATGTAGAGAATATACATATAGTAACTTCCCAAAGCTTTCCAAGAGCGGGGCAAATATGAATTGCACCTACACACCTGCCATCATCATCATCATCATCATCAGTTCTAGAGAGAGATAGACAAATATAAAGAGGTGTACCCAAACACTGGCATCTCTTCCAAGGCCGTGGGCATCACGAACTCCATCAACGTCATCTTGTCTACACATGATTGTGGGCCCTGACCAAACAAATACTCCCTCTGTACAATCGTCAATGGTTTAATGATGGCTTGTGTGTGGCCCCTGACTCCATATGGTTCTTTGATTTGCAACAGAAGAAGCCGTGCAATGAGCTTGGTTGAGACTGTGACGGCCATAGCATCGGAGAGAGAAATAAATCAAAGGAAATGCATCAAACCCAAAGAAGAAGAAGAAGAAGAAGAAGAAGAAGAAGAAGAAGAAGAAGAAGAAGAAGAGGAAGGAACATGTAGGCTACCACAGATCTTCTACATCCCTCTTAGCAAAAACAATGGTGCACTATTGCTATCACACAGGCATCGCAAGGCTATGTGTGTTGAAGTTAGGGGCAACCCACAACTAGGACCCACCTTGCTTCAAGCTCACAAGGCTTGAGGATTTAGCAGAAGATGAGGGGAAAGAGGTGTTGAGATATCGAGCTCCACTCGTGATACGCCAGGGTGACCGTTGTGTATTTATGTCACCGACTTGTCAGTTGCAGACGCGGTTGGTACACCGCCCATGAATAATAGCTACATGATAGCTATCCTTATCTACTCTAGTTCGTGGCTCAGTTAGTATGCCACCTTAGTTAGTTGAGTTTGGTTTGAGACCCATATATAGGGTTCTTCTATTTCTTTGTAAGTGAGTTCTTTTGGCTTACACAACTAAGAAGAGAAAAATTGTTTTCAGCCTCCACCCTTGTGTGTATTCCCCCATTGTGCAAGCAAGAAAGCTACAAGTGAGACTCCTTCCTTCTCTCCCACAATCTTGACATGGTATCAGAGCCTTGTTCGTGGTAAGGAGCTCAAGAAAGCAAGCCAAGCTCGTGGTGTTCTGGTTGAGACGCCCTTCGCGCTGAAGCAAGAGGGCAGTATATGCTGCGGGAGAGGGCTTTAGCCCTTGGCGACCCTGTTTTTTTTATTTGAGGCCATTTCGGGGCCTGTTTTGGAGGCGGAAGTTTTCTGCACGCACTCAGGAAAAGACTCAGTTTTATGCTGTGCAGCCACTGTTCTACAGGTCGGTGAAAAGTTTCTGTAGAAATTGCATTATATGCTTGTGCGCAGAGACATTGGGAGTTACAGAATCATCCCTGTTGCCTGTTGATGCAAAATCGTCACTAGGAAGTGACTGTGTGGTCAAATACCACTTTCGCCAGTTTTGCAGATTTGCCCTTGTGAGGGTGAACCTGTGTTTTTTGCAGTGACAGAATTTTTTGCAGTATTCTGTAATGGCATCTGATTCTCTTTCACAGATTGTCACTGAAAAGCTTGACAAGAACAACTTCCAGGCATGGAAGTTTAGAATGACGAATTTCCTTATGGGAAAAGGATATTGGGAATTTGTTGCAGGAAATGAAGAAGAACCAGTTCTTCCTGATGTTCCCAATCAACAGCAAATGCAGGCATTCAAAGCATGGCATGAGAGAGCCAGGAAAGTTATGTACTGGCTGTCTATCAGTATTTCAGACTCTATGATTGTGCATATTCAGGATGCAAGTACGCCAAAGGAGGCATGGGATACTTTGTCAAAAATGTATAGCACAAATACGCAAGCCAGGAAAATGCAGCTCAAGCAAGAGTTGCATAATGTGCAAAGAGAAAATATGAGCATCAATGACTACCACATGAAGGTGAAGAAGATTGCAAATGCACTTGCTTCCATTGGGTCGCCAGTGGAAGATGATGATTTAGTTTCTGTGACCTTGAATGGTCTAGGAAAGGATTATGCGCAGTTTCGGACATCCATTTCCGTCCGTGAAAGATTTCCTGATTTTGAGGAGTTGATTGCTCTTCTAATTTCTGAGGAACAGAGAAATAGTGGTGCATCTTCTTCAGGAGGAACTTCAAAAGAAGCTGTCTTCTACTCAAATGCTGGAAGAGGTAGAGGCAGAGGTAGTAGAGGAGGCCGATTTGGAGGCCGTGGTAGAAATCAGAATATGCAGCAAACTCAAGAAAACCAGTCCTATGGAGGAGGACGTGGTAACTCTAGAGGCAGGGGGAGCCAAAGAGATCGTGGTGGATGGCAAAGAGGTCAAAATGCAAACAGTAATGTTGAATGCTACTACTGTGGTAAAATGGGTCATATGGCTAAAGACTGCTATAAAAAGCAGAATGACATCATGAATGGAAAACTGCAACAAGGGAATTATGCATCTTCTAGTAGACAGGGTGATGACAGAAATGAGCATTTGTTCATGGTGCAGCACATGAACAATTCTGTGACAAGTACAGAAGAAAGCAATGATGTATGGTATGTTGACTCAGGTGCATCAAACCACATGACAGGTCATGCAGAATGGATGGAGGATGCAAGAAAAATGGAAAAACCAGGATTTGTGGAGACTGGTGATGATACTGCACATCCTATTGTGCAGATTGGAAAAATTCCCTTGTCTATGCAGGATGGGAAAAAGAAATACCTGTCCGATGTATTTCATGTCCCGAATATCACCAAGAATCTGGTTTCTGTTGGTCAAATGGTTGAGCAGGGCTTGCAGGTCAGATTTAATCCTCATGGATGCTTTGTTGAGGATATGAAAAATAAAGGTCGCTTGATAGCAAAAGGAAAGAAGAAGGGCAGAATGTTTACGTTGGATGCAGACATGCCTGAATTGAGTGCAGCAATGTTTGCACATGGGACCGGTGTAGTTGCAGATATTGATATCTGGCATAAACGCATTGGTCATGTTAATGTACAGCGACTTAAATCAATGCAGGCCCAAAATATTGTTGCAGGTTTGCCAAAATTCAAGGTTGCAGAAATGCATAAGGTATGTGAAGCCTGTCAGTTTGGAAAACAGGCAAGGAAACCATTTCCTAGACATGTTCAAGAGAGTGAGAAGCCATTGGAATTAATCCACTCTGATGTGTGGACTACTAAAGCTGCATCTCTTGGAGGCTGTCATTATTTTGTCACTTTTATTGATGACTATAGCAGAAAAGTTTGGGTGTATTTTATGAAAAAGAAAAGTGAAGTTTTTGGGCATTTCAAAACTCTTAAAGCTATGGTTGAAAAAGAAACAGGCCTGCAGATAAAATGCCTAAGGTCAGATGGAGGGGGAGAGTACCTCTCAAATGAGTTTGCAAAGTTCTTGCAGGAGCATGGCATAAAGCAGCAATATTCATGCAGTTATACCCCACAACAAAATGGAATTGCAGAAAGAAAAAACAGGCATATTGGAGAGGTATCTCGTGCCATGCTCAATGAAAAAGACTTGCCAGATTTTTATTGGGCTGAAGCAGTTGCTACAGCAGTCTACATAATTAACAGGACTCCCACTGCAGCAATACATGGAATGACTCCAGAGGAGAGGTATACTGGTAGGAAACCAGATATTTCTCATTTGAAAATTTTTCGTTGCATTGCCTATGTACATGTGCCAGATGAGCTGAGATCCAAGTTGGATCCAAAAGCTGAGAAGTGCATCTTTATTGGTTACTCTCTGCAGCAAAAAGGGTATAGATGCTATAACCCTTCTACTCGTAAGTTTACAGTGAGCAGAGATGTTGTTTTTGATGAGATGAGTAGCTGGTATAAACCAGTAAATGTGATTGATGATGTAGATGCACAAAATGGTAATGCTGCACAGAATTCACAGCAGCAGTCACAAAATATTAGTGGACTTGGAGCGTCCTCTAGCAGTGGTTCACATTCTTCGCCATGGACAGGCAGATTGAGATCAGGAGAATCTTCTCAAAGTAATACAGATAGTGGTATGCAGGTATCACGAAAAGGAAAAGAGAAGGTTGATCAGCCCATGTTTGATGTGAATGCAGGTCACTCTTATGTGGATGGTGAATCCAGTGGCTCAGAACAGAGCATTAATGATGAGTTGGGTATTCCTTCTATTGTTACACCTGGAGTAAGGAAGACCAGGGATGTTTTGAGAGCACCTGGGAGTGAACCCACTTTGCGCAGGTCTACCAGAGTTAGGTATCCTGTGGATAGGCTGAAATATGATGGATTTACAGCCATTCACTATGCATATATGGTCAAAGTGATACAGGAACCAGAACCCACTTCTTTTGAGCAAGCCATGGGAAAAGAAAAATGGGAGAAAGCCATGGATGAAGAAATGGATGCCTTGGAAGCAAATGCTACATGGGAATTGGTAGCTTTGCCTAAAGGTAAAAATGCAATTGGCTGTAAGTGGGTTTATAAGGTGAAGCACAATGCAGATGGTTCTGTGAACAGATACAAGGCAAGATTAGTAGTCAAGGGGTATGCACAAACATATGGCATTGACTATGAAGAAACATTCAGTCCGGTTGCAAGGATGGCAACCGTAAGAGCAGTCATTGCTATGGCTGCATCAAAGGGATGGTCTTTACATCAGATGGATGTAAAGAATGCCTTCTTGCATGGTGATTTGCAAGAAGAGGTCTATATGGAGCAGCCACCAGGTTATGTGCATGCTGTTCATCCTGAGTTTGTTTGCAGGTTGAAGAAAGCCTTGTATGGCTTGAAGCAAGCACCTAGAGCATGGTCTGACAAGATAGGACAGTATCTTGTCACTATTGGCTTTCAGATTTCCAAGGCAGATTTCTCACTTTATGTGAGAAAAACAGAGAAAGGTATTATGCTACTTGTCATTTATGTTGATGATTTGATTATGACAGGTGACAGTGATGAAGATATCCTTCATGTGAAAATGCTATTGAAGCAGAAGTTTGAGATGAAGGATTTGGGAGAGCTGCGTTATTTCTTGGGCATTGAGGTGATTAGATCACCAAGTGGGATACAGCTCTTGCAGAGGCAGTATGGATTGGACATGCTGTCCAAATATGGGATGACAGGCTGTAAGCCTATTTCAGTTCCTTTGGAGCAGAATGTGAAGCTGAGCACAGATGCAGGTGAGCTTCTAGAAGACCCTACTATGTACAGACGCATAGTAGGAAGTTTGATTTATATGACTATTACCAGGCCAGATTTGAGCTATGTTGTTGGATTGGTAAGTCAGTTTATGCAGGCTCCAAGGAAACCACATTTGGATGCGGCTAGACGCATACTCAGGTATGTGAAGTCCACATTGCAGTATGGACTATTTTATGAGACTGGGGTTCAGATACAGTTGCATGGATACACTGATGCTGATTGGGCTGGTAGCATTTCTGATAGACGATCTACCAATGGATATGTGTTCTCTTTTGGGAGTGCTGCAGTCACTTGGAGCAGCAAGAAACAGCCTACAGTAGCCTTGTCGAGCACAGAGGCCGAGTACAGGGGTGCAGCAATGGCTGCATGTGAGGTAGCTTGGTTGCATAAGCTACTTTATGATATGCATCAGTCTACAGATGGGCCAGTTGTCATTTATTGTGACAACATGAGTAGTATACACTTGGCAAATAACCCAGTCTATCATGCTAGAACAAAGCACATTGAGGTGCATTATCACTATGTGCGAGAGAGGGTTTTACTAGGTCTTATTGATCTAGTTTATGTCAGCACAGAGGATCAGGTAGCTGACATATTTACGAAGGCATTGGGCGCAGAGAAGCTGCGCAAGTTCAGAGACCTGCTTGGTGTGCAGGAATTGGGATTGAGCTCGAGGGGGAGTGTTGAGATATCGAGCTCCACTCGTGATACGCCAGGGTGACCGTTGTGTATTTATGTCACCGACTTGTCAGTTGCAGACGCGGTTGGTACACCGCCCATGAATAATAGCTACATGATAGCTATCCTTATCTACTCTAGTTCGTGGCTCAGTTAGTATGCCACCTTAGTTAGTTGAGTTTGGTTTGAGACCCATATATAGGGTTCTTCTATTTCTTTGTAAGTGAGTTCTTTTGGCTTACACAACTAAGAAGAGAAAAACTGTTTTCAGCCTCCACCCTTGTGTGTATTCCCCCATTGTGCAAGCAAGAAAGCTACAAGTGAGACTCCTTCCTTCTCTCCCACAATCTTGACAAGAGGAAGAAGCAGAAGCACAGAGGCACAAGAAGAAGAATAAAGGTTGTCATCTATATGTGCCAATTTCGAGTGCACCAAGAATCCCCATACACCCCCTATGAGACTCATTGAAAAGGATGAAGAAGATATTGGAGAAGAAGACAAATACAAGTGCAATCAACCAGAAGAAGACTAGAAGATAAGGATATGTTTGCCAAATGCAAAAGCATTTGTGGAGGGATGATCACCACAAAAGAAAAAGCAGATGGCATGGTCACAAGAGGGAATATAAATAGGTCCTCCTATATTCCATCTCTCTTACTCATCTCCACCCCACAATAAGCAGTGGCACCTCTCATTCCTGGCATGGCAATCACTTCTATCCTCTAATGATAGCCATGGTACCGTTGTCTTCCTTGTCATTCCAAAGAATCCCCTCTTCTTCCACTACCCAACCTTCTCGAATGGCTCTTACTCCTCATGCTGAGATCTGGATTCTACAATTCTTTGTCTACTTGCAGAATGATTTAGGTTCAAACTTAGGGTTATCATAATTTCAAGAAACACTTGCTTAAACAAATTAAATAAAAACTTCATGTGACACTTGTTCACACATCCACCACAAACCTCATAGACACAAGAGAACTTTAAAAAAAATAGTCCTACTTTTTACTTGTTTTTAATAAAAACTCATAAGAGATCATTCCCATGCTCCACTTTTGCTTATATAACACAATGAAAGCTTTGTGTAGCTCACCTTTGAGTAGTCTTGCCTCCTCCTTAACTGCCTCTCCCATAGACCTCAAGTATTCAACATCACCATTTCCTCAACACAACCTCAACCCCTCTTTCCCTTCTTGATCTTTTTATCCACATGGTCAACCCTAAATGCCCTTTTAAAGACAAAAATAATGACAACTTTAAAGGGAGACATAACACTATCAAAGAAACAAAAAGCTAAAAACACAAAACCTAAGCACACATTCTAAAGTGTTAAAACACACCCTTGTGATACCTATCAAGCAATCACAATGCAAACCCTTTTGCAAGGGGATAACTAGCTCAAACAATTTTATCCTCGTAGCTAAAAATGCTAGCAAAACATCAAGTACCTATGGATCTACATGATGGAGTTTTCTTTCTTTCTACATTGGGCGAAGAAGTTGTTGTTTTGATCATTGTGAAAGAAAAAACCCTATCCTTTGAAAAGTATACAGTTTTTCAATGTGGGAGTGCAATGGAGGTAGGAGTTTCCTTACTCTGGTGGTCATGGATTTGGAGTCCCGTACCCTACCATGGCTAGGCCTTGTGATTGAAGTTGTTTTACTAACAATTTTGGAAGTGTTTTGTGTTAGACAATGGTTCTTCTTTAACAAGGTTCACGAGGATGCTTCACGTTTCAATGTGGGATGAATATGATGACACCCAAAGAAGCATAAAAACAAGGCACAAAAGAATCCAAGCATGCATCATATTTTTATTTTTTGTCAAGAGAATAATACTAAGTTGTTACAAAATCACTAAAAAGAGATAGAGATATGAGGGGGCCACATCCTCATCCACATCCATCATAAATAAATGGTATACAAAAAGTGTTACGTGCATGCATTTGTAAAGGGTAGGAATACTCAAAATTAAAGGCCAAAGGCCTTATAATATCAAATGTATCAAAGTTTCAAAGAAATAATAAAATATGAAGGGGTGTGCTTTTTGGGGAAGAGGTGGGGTGGAGTGCATGAGTGGTTATGTGCCTCTTTCCCTTCTCTCTATCCTCCAATCACATACTCTCCCTTTTGGTGCTGCCAAAAATTTGTTCTCTCTCCTCTGTCTTTTGTGCAGAAATTTCTCTTTTTTCTTTTGTTCTTGCATAATGATTGAAGCTATGGATGAAGATGATGATGATGAAAAATTTATTTATTATTAAAAGAGAGATTTATAGTTTTTTTTTAGTTTTGAGACTAATGGCAGAGCCATACACATAGATTTTATGTGCTTTGTCCCTGGTTTTGTGGTTGATTATGTTCGTGGGAGGGTTGATGTCATCCTCTTTCTTGATACCATGTATAAGAATGCAAATACAAGGTGTAATGCCATATAGTGCTCAAACAAATTAACCACAAATCAACCAACATGTCTTGTGAAAAACATGTTTTCAATGATTTCCTTTCTAATGTATTGTTTCATTTATTAAAAATAATACTGGACTAATCCCTGCTATTGTTCCTCTAAACTTAAATGAAGGGAGTCCTATATGTCATAATATGCGTGGAAATCAAAATTAATGGATGCTTAACTTTTCACAACCCCTTTTCCCCTATCGTTTCTGCTTTGCATTTGTACATCAGTTTAAGAGGACATTTCATGTCATTTTTTCCATGTAAAAAAGGATTAAACACACATTTCACATAAAGATGGAGATAGAGTGAGGTGGTTAATCCCCATGCCCTACATTCACCATACATACATATATATATATATATATATATATATATATATATATATATATAATTTATACTAATTTTTTATATATAAAAACTAATTTTTTCATCAAAAAACTATTTTAAATAATTTTATCATTTACTTTAATATTAGCTGTTAAATTTTCTAATTGTGGGAGCTTCTCACTTGACTGCCAAGACCCACAGACTGCTTATTGTTTCAAGCATTTCAAGCCAAGTGCAATGGCTAGCTCTCACATAGATGTAGGCGCTCTCACACCTACGAGTGTAGTGAGCTTACTTTCATGCTCAATCGAGTTGCCTCCTCCCACAAGCTCTCCGGTAGCTCCACAATCCAAGGTATAAGCTCAAGTAAGCTCGATCCTCAAGCTTCAAGCTCCATGATCCATTACCACACATGAGATAAAAGAAGAGAAGATAAGATAATAAGAAGAGAGGAGAAGATGAAGAGCTTCTCCACCATGGTCCCTCACCCTCACACACTCACTCCCTCTCTCAAGCACAAGCTCAAACAAGCTAGCTAGTCCTGTGGTACTTGCGGGCACTTCTTGATGAGGGCTCGAGTGATTGAAGGATTTCCATGTGGGTTAGTGATGGGGTTTTGTGGAGATTGGACGAGAAGAAAAGAATCATGAAGAAATGGATGTGGGATTGTGGAGGCTAAGATTAGATTGAGTGGGTGGTGCGGGCCTTCAAAGTTAGTGGTCAGTCGCACATTATCGAATGTACCTAAAAAGAAAAAGGAAGTACACTACCTCGGGGATGTGCCTACCTCATTTTGCAATGCAGGGTGTCCATGCCAATGAAACTCAAACTTGGGTCGAATCTCAAGGAAGCATGTGGTATTATCCCACACTTGAGAACCAGTTTGTGTATAAGCAGAGGTGTTGTGGATGTGACTTAGGGAGACAGGTCTAACTGTAGATGAGCACAAAACTCCCTAGGTGTGTCTTACCTTTAATGTGTCCTAATGGGGAAGTGGGGAGACAAGGAGGGCTAGGGGGTAAGGCACGAATCCAGCCGACCGAGGCCACCGGATACACCTAACTTGAAAACCCTTAGGTATGGTGTTTGTGGCACTCTAATGTTACATTAGAAGATCTATGTTCCTTTATTTTTTCTTTGTGTGGATCTTTGCTTTGTTTTTCCTTTTCTTTTTCTTTTTTTTTGTCTTTTTTTTGTGAGATTCATTGGGAGATGGGGCACGCTAGATATCATCTTAATGCACTTCAATAGCTACATTCCCTAATGATCACAATAGGGAGATAACAAATGAGAGTAGTGAGAGAGGAAAACTATCTTAAAAGGCCGGTGAGTGAATATAGAGGGGCTATGGCCAATGCATTCCTTCCATGTTAGCAAAATAGCGCATAACCATATATGATGTGATGTTTTGGTTATCCCCAAGAGACATCACATTATGTTGTTTGCCATGTACATGAGAATCCACCAAGATATGAAAATATAGACCCTGATACTTTTCATGAGGAAAGGATCCATGAGATGATTTATTGATAGATCATAATATGATCAAATACATCTTTGTATGTACTTTTCATAAATATAAAGTCTTGTTATTATTTTTGAAGAGCATGAGTTATGAGCTTATGATGATAGTTGAGCTGCTTTGACAAGTTAATGATGAAGTACGCTTTACACGAGTGATTTTTGAGATCATGTACTCCATTGCTTGCCAATCAAACATGTTGGAATTAAGAGAAAGCGTAATGGCTCTCTTAGAGAAGACTCATCTATGGAATTATTTAAGCTTACGAAGGGGCTAAAACTGGAGCCCAAATCTAGGGAAGGGACAACCCTTACTTTTACTTAGACTCAACTCTGTACAAAGATGTGAAAGTCCATCTCAAGTTGTTGAAATGGCTTGAATACCTCAAATTGATAGGACTTTATAAGTATGATACTCTTTGAAATGATAAGGCAAAATATATAGATGGAACAATTGTAATAATAAATAAATGGGTGTATGACCAATATACAAAGGTTATTTCTCTCAATAGGTTCGCCCATACTGGGAGTGTAAAGTCAAAAAATTATGAGGTTCCAGAGTATCCCAATCTTGCAAAATCTTATCGATTCCTAGAGACACCTCACTTTGTAACAAAGAAGTTACAGAGATTTCCAAGATTGTCTCTGATGTGTGTAAAGAACTAGGGAGAGAGATGCACAAAGATGAGGCCATAAGGGTAGCAACCATGCTCCTTGCTCAATCCATTATCATTCACACAATCAAGTCAACTATGGTACAACACACACATACAAAGATCAAGTAACCTAGATCTAACCATGGTTAAGTTAGTATGACTTAACCTTATTCAACTAAGGTAGACAACTAAATCAAAGACTATGAGATTGACTCTCAACACTCCCCCTCAAGCTCAAGTGTGGTACTTCACTCTAAGTAGCTCTCTGAAATGCACAAAATTATCTTTACCCAATGACTTGGTAAAGATATCTACAACTTGATCTTCTATCCTCACATGGACCAAATCAACCCTAGCATGATAGACAATATTACTAGCTAGGGGCACACTATTCATGTTGTCACAATAGAGTGTGATAAGCCTGACTTCTTGCATGCCCAAATCATCAAGAAGCTTCACGAGCCATGCTGCCTCACATGCAGTTAATGCAACACCTCTATACTATGCCTCAGTACTAGAGAGTGCAACTATAGAGGTTGAATCCTTACTACTCCTGACGACCATACTACTATCAAGGGAAAATGCATACCCACTACTAGATATCCTATCATAGGCACTTCTTGCCCAGTCAACATCTGTATATCCTGTAAGCTCCAAAGGCTTACCATGCTCATAGAATAGACCATAATATGATGTAGCCTTCACATATCTCAAGATTCTCCTCACCGCATCCAAGTGAGGCTTCATAGGCTTCTACATCAATTGGCTAATCAGTTCAACTAAATAGCTAAGATCCAGTCTAGTAATGGTAAGGTAAATTAGGCTACCCACCATTTGTCTATACATAGTGACATTCTCAATATCATGTCCAACATATGCAAGTAGCTTAATATTTTGCTCCAATGGAGCTCCCAAAGACTTGCAATCCAACATACCATACTTGGTTACCATGTCTTGTGCATACTGCTTTTGCAACAACCAAGTACCATGAGGTGTAGAGACAACATCGATCCCAAGGAAATACTTCAGTTCTCCCAAATCTTTAACTTGAAATTCAACATGTAACATTTCCTTAATCTCTCCAATTCTCATGGCATCATCACCTGTAATCATCAAGTCATCCACATAGATGACTAATATCACATAACAAGTCCTTGTCTTCTTTGTGAATAGGCTATGATTAGCCTTGCCCATAGTGAAACCAAGTTTCTATAAGCATGCACTTATCTTAGCATTCCAAGCTCTAGGTGCTCGCTTCAGCCCATACAATGCTTTCTTCAATCTACACACATGTGTAGGAAAATCTAGATGTACATAGCCCTTGATCTGATCCATGTATACTTCCTCTACCAAATCACCATTCAAAAATGCATTCTTCACATCCATCTGATACATACTCCATCCTCTAGATGCTGCCAATGCAATCATTGTTCTCATTGTTGCCATTTTAGCAATGGGGTTGAATGTCTCCTCATAATCAAGACCATATTGTTGTGCATACCCTTTTGCCACAATTCTTGCCTTGTATCTTTCCAATGTGCCACCCGATTTGCACTTCATTTTGTATACCCATTTTCAACCAATAGACATTTTTCCTTCATGCAAATCAACCAAATCCCAAGTGTCATTTTCTGTCAATGTTGAATATTCCTCATCCATTGCCTTACACCAATGATCATCCAAAATAGCTTCAGAAAACTTTATGGGTTCCTTGAAGCTAGTGACTTTTGCCATATATGCATAGTGCCTCACTATATAGCCACTATATATAAGCCTATCCAAAGGCTTCCTAACTCTTTCTGATCTCCTCAACTGAGGTGTAGTATGAGACTCTCCTCTCTCATGAGGTGGTACATATCTATGTCTCACACCAGGAGTCACAAGTGAAGTAATACCAAACTCACTATCCAAGCTGTCAGTGCCAGGTGAATCATAACCACAAGTGAGTGGCCTTATAACATCATCAAGTTTTCCTTTGGCTTTATCCACATTTCTCCCCCTCACCGACATACCTGTGTCAGTGGACAAAGATGCTGAAGTCCTCAATCTACATGTCCAAGGACTAACTGATGTACTAGCATCTTTAGAAGGCCAAGAAATTTCTGCACTCTCATTTGTACCTTCATGTACAAACGTCTCCTGGCAAACATCATCATCATTCATCAAGATGGTTTTCTTCTCATGCCATGATTTCAACTCATCAAATACTACATCTCTTGAGACCAATGTCTCATGATTAGAAGGATTGTAGCATTTGTATGCTTTCCTATCTTGTGTATGCCCAATAAAGATGGTCTTTTCTGCCTTTGGATCAAGCTTCTTCCTCTTTTCATCTGGAACATGTGCATATGACAAGCATCCAAAAACCTTAAGATGGCTAATGTCTGGCTCTATCCCATAAAGCCTCTCATGAGGAGTCACCTCATGTATCTTGCTATTGGTGTACGATTCATGACATACACAGTAGTCATTATAGCCTCTGCCCAATATGCATTTGGTAGGCTCTTCTCATTCAACATGGTTCTAGTCAATTCCATGATCACCTTGTTTTTCCTTTCTACCACGCCATTTTCTTGTGGTGTGTACCTTCATGTCAATTTCCTTTTTATCCCATGGGCTACCAAGAAGTGATCAAAGTCTTTAGAGACATATTCTCCACTACTATCAGATCTCAAGCATTAGATGTAGCAATCCAATTCTTTCTTGACATGTCTCTTGAAGTCATGAAAAGCATCCATGGCATCACTCATGCTTCAACACATACAACCATATGTAGCTACTATAGTCATCTACGAATGACACATAGTAACGTGATCCCCCAAGATAAGCATTCTGTGAGGGTCCCCATACATCAGAATGTACAAGGTGTAATGGTTTAGTAGTAGTGCTTACATGCCTCATAAATGGAAGACTTGATTGCTTCCCAAATTGACACGACTAACATACATGTCCCAATTCCACATGCTTGAACTTAGGGAGTCTAATTACAACTTGCTTATGTTGCATATCTTCAGCTTTTGAACATTTACATGACCAATCCTTCTATGCGATATCTCAATGTCCCTTATTGTAGCATTGTCATGTGAGTACATAGAAGCATTCAATGCTGGAATTTGTGTATCCAATGTAAAAATCCTGCCATTTATTTTGCCTTTAGCAATGAGTTTATATCTTTGACCATACTCTTTAGTGCAGCATCCATCTCTATTGAATCTAACTTGTAGATTATGTTCAATCATTTATCCCACAGAAAGCAAGTTTTTGGTTATGGAGGGTACATGTAACACATCATAGAGACTTTTTTCTATCACCATGCATCATCAAGGGAACAATACCTGTATGCATAATGTCATGTTGTGTATCATACCTTGTGCAAACATATCCATGAGCACCTTCTACCAATGTGTCAAAGCACTCTCCATGAGAAGTCATGTGGCTAGATGCCCCTGAGTCTATATACCATACATCATCTGCTTTGCCTTGTGTAGGCAACTCCTTTTTCACATGTTGCATAGCAAACAACCTGTCATCCTCCTACATATACCACTAAAAGAAGCATAATTATCATGTTGCCTCCCTCTTGCTCTTTGATCATTCTGCTTATTGTAGCAATCCTTAGCTACATGCCTATATTTGCCACAATAATGACAATCCTTATTTGCATTTGATTGATGTCCATGACTCATTTGGGGCTGCTACCAATGTAATGTTTTTGCCCGCCGCTTATAAACTTCCCTCCCTCCAATTTTAATAAAATGAGTTTAATTTTTTTTTCTTTTCCCCTCCTGCCATCGCTGATAGGTGGTGAGGTAGAAAGAGGAAGTTGATGTGGAGGGGACAAATGATGATGGTGAGGAGAAAGAAGAAGAAGGAAGTGCGATTGATTATGACGACAAGATGATGATGGGTGTCAGGACGAGAAGGAAGGAGACGTCGATGATGATGAGTGAGAGAGGTAGATGGCAACGATGACAAGGAGGATGAGGATGATGTGGAGGGGGAGGCCATGGGCCTATCACCCCTCCCTAGGCCCTCAACCAGTCCGCCTAACCACCATGCGATGAAATAGGTGGTGGGTGGTAAACACCACCACTCCACCTCCTCTCTATGTCCCCCCCCAATATTACCCTCCTCTCCCCTATATAAACCCCCCTATCACAAAATGGAGATAGGAGGCCTTGAAGGGCAGAGGATGCTAATTTTCTACCCCCTTGCTGCCGAGAGTCCCCCCCTTCTTAAGCGAAGGGAGATATAGGCCACCTCTTTACCCCTGTTGCCATTGAGAGAGAGAGAGAGAGAGAGAGAGAGAGAGAGAGAGAGAGAGAGAGAGAGAGAGAGAGAGAGAGAGAGAGAGAGAGAGAGAGAGAGAGAGAGAGAGAGAGAGAGAGGAGAGGAGAGGAAGAAGAAGAAGAAGAGGGAGAGAGAGAGGAGAAGAAGAAGAAGAGAAGAATAAGAGGGAGAGAAAGGGAGGGAGAGAGAGAGAGGAGAGAAGAAGAGAAGAAGAAGAAGAAGAAGAAGAGACGAAGAGAGAGGGAGAAGAAGATTAAGAGGGACGGAGGGAGGAGAAGAAGAAGAAGAAGAAGAAGAAGAAGAAGAAGAAGAAGAAGAGTAGTAAGAGAGAGAAGAAAAGAAGAGAAGAAGGAGAAGAAGAAGGGAAGAAGAAGGGAAGAAGAAGAAGAGGGCGAGAGAGAGAGAGAGAGAAAGAAGAATAAGAGGGAAAGAGAGAGAGAGAAAGAGAGGAGAGAGAATATTCCACTTCCCCTTTGAAGAGGGTGGCCACACTCATCTCTTTTTCCCCCTACCTGCGAACCTATACCCGTCTCACAGGATTATCCCCCACTCGCAAACTCAACTCTCTCTCTAATTGACCCCACTAATTGAGCACAAGGTGCGGAAGTCTTGTGCAACTCGCAAAGATTGAGAATGGCCCCCAAGTGGAAAATGGCACACATGGATGGAAAACCCACAACTAGCAACAAAGCCCACGGCAAGGATATCATTGCCCATCCAACCGCGGTACCAGTCGTAACTAACGTATTTCTAGATTGATAAATGCTTACTTTGATTTCCATATGAGATGCATTAGACCCATGTTATGCCATATGAGAATAGTACACTAAAAAGTATAAACTGCATCGCAAGTGTTTGAAGGATTGAAATTCCCAAATGCATGTGTCAAAAGAAGTCAATTGTATTTAGATACCATGCGATGAATTCATAAACAACATTTAAGGCTTCAAGCATGTCCTTGCAATAGCAGATATGTTTTCCTCACTTTGAAGGTATATGTTGCAACTTGCATGCCTGAAGGATTGCATGGCAAACAATAGAGTCTAGAGTTATCAAAGCTCTAGACCATCAGCTCCTCTCATTAATAGCTTATGTTTGATAGATTGGGAGTTGAGCATAGTTAACACAAACGATGATCATAAGGGCTAAAACTGAGATGCCTTGAGATCCATCCAATAGCTATGATGTTATCAATCCTATTCAAGGACTGGAATGGATACAAACAACTCTTTGTCTCAAAGGCAAATGCAGAGCTCAAGAGTTAGGAAAATGTAAGTCAAATGGATGCTTTTGTACTCGTTAGGAAGAAGGTTCGATTATTAATCAAAGTAAGGGATTATTAGAACTCATGACTTGAGCAATGTTTAAACTTTGGCATATGTCCTAGCCGAATGGAGAAAGTGTTAAGTAAATTTTGCATGGAATCGCTTAGATCCCAAGGGGGAGAGCAAATACATGATGGAAAGGTTATCGTGACTATTCTTGCAATATTTTGGAAAAGGATACCATTGTTTTGTTGATTGATCAAATAACATCCTGAATGCTTTTGCATTAAATCAATTGTTGGAATGCGATCTAGATGATTATTGCAAGTGCTTATGTTTGATGGTAAATGCATAGCAGGGGTCTGTAATGACAAATTGCCATGGAAATAAATGAATGTTATCTTGGAAGATGATAATAGGGCTAATTGCCTTGATTGTGCTTAATTCTTAATTGGATTAATTAAGGAAGGATATTTTGCACAGGTGGATCATCTCCAAGGTCACGCTGCATCTCAACCCGAAAGGGCATTGCTCGATTCATGGGCCGAAGATCGAGTGGTGAAAAGGCCAACCATGGAAAATTGTGTCTAACTGCTAAGTCGCTTGGGGTCAGTGGAGCTCTAGACACCCATTTCCGAGCCTAGAACGGAGTTCTAGACTGCTGTGAGCCCAACATCGAGAAGCATTGGAAGATCCTATTGTAGATACTTGATGGATATTATGGTGCCATGTGATTTGGACTGGGTACTTCTGTTGGAGAGAAGGGATACATAATTTCTTCTATATGGATAGGAGGCAAAGATTAACTTGAAGATAAGTTAAGGAACTTGTTTGTCAAATTGCTATGTATTCATGTCTGTGCCATAAATTATGCAAAAAAACCATGTTTTCTAAAAGGCCTAATTAAGGATTTTGATTTTAAATGTCACACATAAATATGATAGGACCTAATTAGATAAGTAAAGAACGTATATTGAGGGAAGCAGGTGGGTGGAACCCCCGACGGGTCTGTCCTATGGTAGGGTGGTCCCAAATAACTGGGAGGCTTCTCATAAGGTTTTACCAATGTTCGACCTTTAGGTATTGTTAGGTTAGAACCCCGATCCATGCCATTTTAGGGGACTGGAATAGGACTATGCCCTACGGGCAGAGAGGTTGAGCAGTGCATCCCTTTTGTTTCCCATTTTCTTTGAACCAAGTGCGATATGGGTCAACTTTGGCTTGGGTATCTCTACGTACAGTAGGATATCCAAAACCCGATGCTAGGATGCTATTAGGAGATCTTGACCACTAGGAACCCAGATTTTAGGTTGATCCTAGTGGGTTCGGCCGCAAACATTCCATTGTGAGGCAGACTCAAGAAACCCTAGGCGACAAACCCCGTGACATTCCATGGGAGTGCTGGGTGGCGTCACTTAGACTCGCTCTTGATGGACCGCTAGAAACATGCCTGGGGCACGTTACAGCCAAGTGCCTCTTCCTCTAGATGAATAACCCCCTCTTCCATAAGCATTTAAGGCACGTCTATTTGCTTGAGCCTGCCTATTTTTCCATCCAATACTTTGCTATCCATGGGCTACATATGCATTTCCAGCACCTCCTTCTCTAAAGTTTGATCTTCCTCTTCCACCTCTACCCCTTTGATTTGAGTAGAAGACATTGTCCCTGTTTTTTTTAGACCCACTGGAACTTGTATTGAGTCCAAGCTTCACTTCTTCATGCAAAAGAAGTGCCACAAGTTCATCAAAGCCAGGCTGATCCTGACGTACCGATATGGAAGTGTCAAATCGATTATACTCCTCTCCTAGACCATGGAGGGTAGTGGCCACTAAATCATCATTCTCAACTTCAACTCCAATTGAGCCTAGTTGTTCTGCAATGGTTCTAATCTCACTCACATACTCTTCAATAGACCTTCCATTCCTAGATATGTGGCTGAATTTTTGCTTCAATTGTGTCTTTCTCGCATGAGTGACATGCCCATAATTCTTCATCAATAAGTCCCAAGCAGCTTTTGGTGAAGTACAGTTTGCAATTTGCATAGCTTTTGTGTCTGACACACATAAGGACAGCCAATTCAAGACCTTGCTAGCCTTTTCCAACCATGTCCTATGTGCTTTTAATTGATCATGTGTTGGAGGTCTATCCTCTGGTAGCTTGGGCTCATCTTCAAGACCTATAACTAGGTCCCAATAGCCTCTTCCAATTAAGAAAGTTGACATCCTGAACTTCCATAAAACAAAATTGTTATAGTCCAACATCTCACCTACTATCTGGGTGACAGTATCCTTCTCTCCTGTGTTTGCCATTCCAAAGTCCCCAGCTTTGCAAAGAAAATTTTAATGTAGAGAGTCAATTTCCCAAAATGCCAATTAGGCAATGTACTTCAGTGACCTATAGTGCAACCAGTTTTTACTGTAAAATTGCAGCAATAACCACTATTGCATTCTCAGCCAGTACATGTCTTTGTTACCACTAAATCGGATTTATAATGCCTCCAACAAACATGTTCCTTTTTAGCACAGTAATATGCTTGCAATTGAAGCCTATTTGTTGCAATGAACCATCAATCACATATTGACATTCACTTACATCAAGCTCCTCAAGTTGAGGGTAGACTTTAGAAATCTGAAATATAGAATGGGGTGTGATTCCACTTGATGTACCTCCTGAATAGCAACTCCAATGCTTCTCTGTAGTTCACTAGTGAACCAACTAACCTTTACAATCTCAATAACTTCAAGTATTCAGGGCTTGCAACCAGAAGACTGTGACCATTAGAGGAGCTAAAAACCTTTGTGTAGAGATAGCATCAATATCTTTGATTGGATGTGGATAATTTTCAACAATGTAAACTTACATTTTCTTTGTTCTTTTCTACTATTTCTTGTGCATTTGTAGCCAATGCTACTTCTTCTTTCTCTGCTTTCTCTTTCAACTATTCCATGGTATCTCTTAACACACTAATCAACTACTTTGCCTCCTTGCTAGTGAGCCTATTGTATTCTAATGGGTTATGTGTCCATGAGATGGTAGTCTAGAAAAGCATATGTATGCTTCTGCAAACTTTGTATGATAGGGGCTCCAATAGTCAGGTTCGGGAGAAAGTGCCTCATCAGCTAACAAAGGCGATCACAAAATACAGAATGAAAGTTTTGCAGAAGATGAGCTTTCCATTCGTATGATGTGTCCCAATGCTAGGATTGGTAGCATGATTGAGAGAGGTGGAAATGTAATTTAAAAAATGTAGGAAGATACAAGGGCAAAAAATCAAAGTAGGGGATCCAGTTTCTGATTGTGACAAATGGGTGCTTCAAATATCTACAGATGAGTTATTGACAGCGACAATTTAAGAAAATGACTGGGTGCTTATCTATGACAGCAGCCTAGACAATCAATACAATGCTACTAGGAAGATGGTAAAGCATTGGTTTGGCCCATATGTGGTAAAGGTCGTTCATGCCAATGCCACATATTCATTGGCTGAATTGGATGGAACAAGTATTAAGATACCCATAGTTGGAAAAAGAATCAAGCTCTTCAAATGAAGAGAAAGTTCAACATATGAGCTAGAAGACTTGAATATAATTCAAGAGCATGAAGACATAGAGGAAGAAGAAGAGACAGAAGATGAAGACATTGACATGGTAGAAGATACTTCTTCTAACACTGCAAATCCATAAGACTTTGGCACATGCCAGAGGATATGCAGGTTAGGAGGGGGTGGATGTCGTACCGCTACACGCACACCATGTAAAAAAATCTAGAGTGTGGCTTCCTTTTAGATTTAGAGAGCCAATGCCACTTTAGACATTAGTATTAGTGTCCATGGTTAAAAATAGTAGTTTTTTTTGACAAGTTTTTAGTCAATTTTTGATATTCTAGATATTATCTCTTGTAAAAATTCATAAAACTATAGAAAAATTCTAGATTAGGAGGACATGTAAAAGAAAACATGTAGCTTTCAGCCAATTTGAGAGGAGTTTATGTAAAAAAAGATATTAGCGAAATCATGCGACGCGCGATCGCTGTTTTCAGGTAGTGAACAGCACTCCGAACGTGGGAGATGAAGGAGTGATCTAGTAGGATTCTGGCAAGGTGTCCTAGTATTTAACCCCCCTTTCGAAGCCATTGGAAGCATCAGATTGGCGATCTGAGCAGCATAGAGGAAGGTATTATTTTGTACAAGTTTTTATCTATTAGAGTTATATTTTCTTATAATGCTGAAAGAAACTGACAGGCTTCATCTCTGTTAGTATTCTTCTATATTTTCTAATTCTTTTTGTGAGTATTCTTCTACATCTTCAATCTCTTCAAAACCCTTCTCTTTCGCCTACTCCTCTCCTTGAATCTACCTACAGCCTGCTCTCTCTTATCTTCAAGAACTTGGTTTGATACCTTCAACCCTTCTCTTATCTCTACCATCTCCGAAGTCTAACATCTTGAACCCCATAGATTCTTCTCTTGCCAAACCCCTATGGTGACCTTCAATCCTACGTGTTACGATAGCGCCATTCACGTACCACACATTATTGTCACACTTACACAATCGCAAGTGCAGTACTACGCGTTGAATTATGTTAACATATGCGAATGCGTCATTCACGTACCACACATTATCGTCACACTTATATGAGCCACACATTTATTTAATAAATATTTATTTATAGAGACAAAGAAAAAAATCTCATATTCATCAAGAAAAATACATGCGATGGCTGCTAGTGATGGTAGATACAAAAAGTTAATAGCCAACAAAAACTCTCAATTGTTCCTTGGCTTTTTCATCAGTGGAGAGGAGGGGCCATCTTCCAATGAAAATATAAGTTCCTTCTTTGCTTCAAAAATGATGTGCTCCCCCTTCAACTCTTTCTCCAAGAGAAGCGGATCTAACACTTTAGCAAGGTCACCTAATGTAGCAAGCACACACATTGCTCCACCACGCATTTGGTCAAGCAAGTAAAGAAGCTTTGACCACTTGATTAGCACCATCTTCTCCAAGCTAGATGTCATAGGTATCGCTCACTCGAAAAGGTCCAAAATTGATCAAAGCTCAATTTTTTGTGATTATTTCTCTCCCTCCTAGTGAGCACTTCTTATGGAAGACCATCAAGTCTGCAATAAGGTTTCCAATGTACTCCTTTAGAGCCGAATCCTTCCATCGATCCGAATGTCGCTCCTCCTTGCCTTGATGCAAACTCATCTATATATAGTATGTCATGAATGACAAAGTCAAATCAAACAATTTATTTAACAACTAACCTAGAGTTATCAAAAAGTGATGAAACTTGACGGTAGGGTGCATCGGGTCCCCCGGAGTCCACCGATGAAATCTTAGCCAAAAATGATGCCTGCAGCTACCTTGTTCAAAGTCTAGCATTCTGGGGCCACTTTCTGGCCGGCTCTATCCAAAGTCTGGCGTTCTGGCTATCCGAAGGCTGGCGTTCTGGCTATCCAAAGTTTGGCGTTCTAGTCCCAGAATGCCAGACTTCACACAGGGCGGGCCAAAAAGTAGCCCCAAAATGCCAGACTTTGAATAAGGCTGGCCAGAAAGTGGCCCCAGATGTCAAACTTCAGACAAGCGTGGACTCCGGGGGACCTGACACACCCTACCATAAAGTTTCATCGCATAAAAATATATGGTAGTTAGAAATCTCACCTTCTCCTGATCATCTTGTATCTTCATTTCCTCATGTGTCAGCGAGGCACCTCTTTAGGCAGAGGGATCTACAAACTCCTTGATAGGAAGCTGGGGCCTTGATGCAAATAAATCATGCTGTAGTGCTTCAAATTCAGCATCCGACGCAAGGTAATCTTCTTCAACCGAGGTAATATGCTCCTGTGCTGCTATGATGGCACTCACTGTATCTAAGCTTGTGCCATCATATCTTCCAATCTTTGCCATCGTCGAATGCACATCCATATAATCATAATCGATCAGGTCTTCCATCGAATCCCTGACTAGGATGGAAAAAAACTCTTTTTTCTTCATTTTCAAGTATTGTTGCACATCTGATAGAAGCAAGTATTGTACACCATCTACTTCAATGGAAATCAAGGAGGCAAAGTTGGGTTTGTCGACTTGTGGTTATTTGAAGAAGATGGCACCATGAGATCCAACCCTTGCTCTACCTCCACCCGATGTTCCTCTTCAACATTTATGAGCTCTTCAATTGGTTCTTCTCCCGTGTATGTGATAGCAACAACTTGTGGAGTTGTATCTTCATCGCTCTCCTCCTTTAGGGGTGTATCCAATGCAAGGAGGTAAATTGCCAATGCGCAATCACACTCCACGAGATCCAAAGGTGTTGTACTTGATACGTTGCCCATGGAAACAGTGCATACTCTGTGCAAAGGATCCACATGGGCCAAACACCTATTCACCACTTTTTTGTGATTCTTTCCTATTTGAAATACCATGAGCTGTTCCAGAGGCACCCAAGTCATGTCAGATCCCTCGATGGAGTATGTGCAGGTAGCAATGGTGCTCACAAAGTCTTCCAAAACTTGAAGGGGGGATCCAATGATGAGAGCATGCTTTCAAGGTTGAAGTTCTTAGAGAAAACTTGGAATATCTCATCACCCTGGTTGTTGGCAAAGATAGTCTCGTGGATCCACTCATAAAAGTGTGCCGAGCATCCATCGTAGTAGGTAGGAGGGATGTGGTGGATATAAAGAGATGAAGAGAGAAAGTGTGAAATGAAACAATGAAACAAGAACTAAACTAGTTCTACCTTAAAAACCTTAAGTTTTAAACCATTAAGGGTTGTTCATATATGATATTTAGTTATAGCTTTACTTACATCTTTGTAAATTTTACATGCATATGTAAATGTGTTGATGTGGAAAGTGTATGACAAGTGTATGATTTTGCATAAATACCATAATTTTTAAACATTGCAAGTTTGCAAGGGACAATATTCTATTGGCCAAAAAAATCAAAAAAATTATAGATATTGGATATTACAACTTGTGGTGTTGGAAATTTTAGGGAGACCCTACAATTTCTAAAATATGTGGAGCCACACACTTTCTACTGGTAATAATATCCTTAGCTCAGCTTTGAATTTTTCTGCCATCTAGTTTAAAATAGAAGCTAACAGGTGGATTTTGCATTAACATTTTAATTTCTTGGTGCATTATACTCAAGGGCCAATCATTCTCCATTTGCAACACTTGGGGCTCGCGGTCCTCACAAATGACAGTAATATACACAACTGCACCTTCACACATGTCTTGATCAAGGTACAACCATTTACCCTTGAGCATCCTCTATCTACGATACTTGAACACTAGGCATAAAGTCTATTGTGTGACGAAGTACCTATAATTGGAAATGAATGTTAGCCGATTCATCCCAAAGTAAGATAATAGTCAACTAAGAGAGAAAAAATTTACCTGAAAGCCATGTCCCTTGTTGCGACTTGACACTCCACTGTGTCAGGACTATGAGTTATTTTTTATGTCCAAGTTTTTCCTGGAATCCTTGTTACATAATCCTCTGATGTACTTTTTATGACGTACTGCTTTTGGTACGTCTCAAACCCTTACATTCCTTGAACATGTGTGCAAAAATTGCAATCGGTATGAACCAACTTAGATGTACATTCTTTGAGTCGGTGCTTGGCTTCATAGATTTCAATATGTCTACTAAATTTTTTTGTGCTACACATGTGCAAAATGTCACTACTACACAATGGCCATTCTATGCTATTGAGATTCGATATGTGCATAGACTCAAGGGTTCCATATTCTCAACCCCCCTTGGGCAATATGTACTTAGAGTCATAGAAAAAAATAAGGTCCTCTGCGAGCTGCTTAGCTATACACCCCTTAAAGAGCAATCTACCAATTTTGAGGTGGTAACACTTAAAAGAACCAGTGAAACTCTCAACATTTTGCCACTCATAGCAATCCGAAGGGTATACTTCTGTAAATAGGAGACAAGTTGTTACATAGGTATCATGAAATTTCTCATCTCAATGAGTTGCAAGTACTTACTGTTTGCAATGTTTCGTTGAAAGGGCACAGTGGCGCAATATGTATTTGTTTTTGCATAATATATGTTGTACAAACACCTCTGTTACAGCCTTTGTTACAAGGTGAGAATCAACATTCCTTTTTCTGAGAGCTAAAATTTTACCCTTCCAGTGCTTTGATACATCTGTAATTGCAGATGCTTTCACCTTGAAAGCTCCCTTCATAATTGGATGCATATGTACCCAAGACGAGCAATGATATGTATTAGTGATCCAATTCCCTTCTTCATCTTTTCTATTATGTACTTCTATCGAGAGAATGCTTGTTCTTCTCTCAGGCATTATAACCTACGCATTAGATGTAAAGAAGTATATATTAACCCCTAAATAATAAGCATTTTAATTATGTCTAGTAATCACCAATATGCTATAGAAATCAACATGGCACTAAGAGATGTTTACACTTTTGTAAACAGACATAAACATCGATATCGAAATGCATGTGGATATGTATGTCCACTCAAAGTATAGATTCAATTTCAAGGCATCACTTTAATCATACCATTTACATGAAATGTAATTAAAAGAATAGCACAAGAATACTCAGAGAATTTTGCCAAAATAAATTTTATTATAATGAAGAGGAGTCTGGTGGTTTGACTTAATACATTGTATAAAATGTGGGTATTATAGAGTAGTTGTTATAAGGATAGCAGCCACATAGCATGCAAATCTTAATAGGCACATTGGATTGGCACACTTGAGATATTCTAAGACTCAACACATTGTGTGTTATATGGATGATATGATACAAGAGTTTCATGGATCATTTCCAATTGGCATGGAGATCCAAATGGACACATAGGATCAATAAAGTAGAGGATTTTTGAACCATCAACTTCCAGCAAATCCATATCATCCAACACAAAGGAATCACTCACCAAATCAAAATAGTTAATTGAGATTTATGTGCTTCGCCTAAACCTTGTACAATACCTGCATGTACAAAAAAATACATGCATGAATCCCTTTTAACAAAAATACTTGCATGAATCCCTTTTAGCAAAAAATATCTAGATAACTACATGAATAGAAGTAATACAAAACATGGCCAATTTACCTATAAGTTAATTTGCTAAAGATAAGATTGAATCGTTGCTAATCAAAACCCATTGCAAATGATGGACATAAGAAAACATCAATCCCATCAAACATAAAAGTCACTAATTAAATGAATAAATTTTGGCACCACAAATTATGGCAGATTTACCTGTAAATTGAGTTACAGAATCTCTACTCTACCTTGTGTTAAGTGTTGCAACAACAATTGATCCTTAAGTTAGAACTAGCATCAAACCCTATTGTAAAGATAATAGAAAAGGGATAATGCATAGAGGAAGAAAGAGAGAATATGTGAGTACGTGGGAGAGAGAAAGTAATGAGCACCTATCCAATCTTGCCCAAATTGATCTCTACAAAGGACAATAGCAAGAGTTAGTATTTACATGAAGGTATACTGGAAAAATAGTAGAAAAGAGGAAAGACAGAGAGAGAAAGAAAGAGGAAGAGAGAGATGAGCACTTATGCAATGTCAGCCAAAATTATCTCTACAATAAAATAACAACAAGGGTTAGAAGTAATATTATGTTGTATTAAAAAGATATCAGCAAAAAAAAAAACCAAACTAAGAGAGAGAGAGAGAGAGAGAGAGAGATTAACACCTTTGCCTCTTGCTCCAAATAAACTCTTAATAAAACAACAATTAGAACCAACATCAAATTCTATTGAAAACACAACATAAAAGAGAAACAACACATAGAGAGAGGGGGGAAAGAAAGGAGAGAGAGAGAGAGATGAGCACCTCTGTGTCCTGCCCCAAACAACGTCTACAATAAAACAACAATAATAGTAAGAAACATCAAACCCTATTGAAAAAATAGCAAACAAGAGAAAATGCAAAGAGAGATGGGCACGTGTGTTTTGCCCAAAATCTGGAGCTGCATGGAGAAGAAAGTGCAAAGGTAAGCATAATTCTCAAAACCCTAATTACTCTCAGTAGGGAGCTTCAATGGAGATGAAAATTCACAAGTACAGAGAAGAGAGGGAAACTGATTTCGTGAGAGGGAAAAAAATCGAAATTCAAAATTCTCCAAAAAAAGGGGGGAGATACAAGGTGAAAGAAACTAAAATTTTGTGTACTATTCATTCTCTCTTTTTTTAATCCCCCACTACCTCTTTTTTTAATAGAAAACCCAAGATTTGGAGAGAGAATATTTACCCTCCACGGATGTCAACATCTAGCCTTCCTATTGGACAATCCAAAAGGTCCACATCTTAAACTATATTATTTTTAAGGGCCCATTTGTGAGTTTATTTTTTTCCTAATATTGGCAATCCATGTAACCTAAATACTTCTTTGATAAAGACTTGAGCAATGTCAGATGACTTATAGGTTGTTTTGACTGGGATCAAGTGTACAACTTTTGTCAATCTATCAACCACTACCATAATGGAATCATATCCACCACTAGTAGTAGCTAATCTAATAACAAAGTCCATACTTATTAACTCCCATTTCATTTGTGGAATGTCCAAGGGTTGTAACTCTCCAAGCATCTTGATCCTTTTCTCCTTGACTCTTTGACAAGTCAAGCATTGAGTTACGTACTTTAATAATTCCCTTTTTAATCCTAGCCATAGTGATAGCTCTTACGAACTACGTTGAGTGTCTTGGCATACCCCAAATGTCCTAGAATGGGGCTGTCATGTGCTTTCCATAAGATCTTGGTCTTCACTTCTGGTCCTTTTGGGACTGCACTTCTGGTCCTTTTGGGACACAAAGGCAATCATGGTAATATAGACAACCATTGCTAGCACAATAATCCTTAATCTTAAACCTTTCTTTGTCAGAGCTTTCTCCTTGAAGTACCTTAGCCATGAATCCTTCATATTCCTTATCCTAAGAAATAGCTTGGCATACAAGCTCAAGTACAGGATCGATTCTTAAGCTTTGAACTTCTACAATGCTATTAAGAAAGGTTTTTTGGCTTAAGGCATTTGCAACAACATTGTCCTTCCCTATAAGATATTTGATTTTAAAATCAAATTCTTGTAGAATCTCTATCCATCTTCTTTGCCTCATGGTTAGGTTAGCTTGGGTGAAGATCTACTTAAGACTTTTATGATCTGTCACTAAAGTGAATTCCCTTCCCAATAGATAGTGTCTCCATAGTTTCAAGGCATAGATTACTATGAGTAACTCAAGGTCATGAGTGGCATAGTTGGACTCGTAGTGTTTCAATTTTTTGGAAGTATAGGTCATTGGTCTTCCTTCTTATACTAGCACCCCACTGATCGCAAGTCCACTTGCATCAATGATCACCTCAAATGGTTGACTGAAGTCGGGGAGTTTTAATATAGGCATAGTGGTTACAGCTTCTTTAAGCTTATCAAAGCTTTCTTGATGCTCATTGGTCCAAATGATTATTGTATTTTTCTTCAAAAGATTTGTCAAGGGTGCAGCAATGTGGGAATAATCCTTGATGAAGATTCGGTACCATCCTGTCAATCCCAAAAATCCTTAGATTTCTTTTACTACCTTAGGTATTGGCCATTCTAGGATATCTTTCACTTTAGTAGGGTCTACAAAGATTCCATTAGCAAAAACAATGTATCCAAGATATTCAATCATGTCAGTGAGAAATATGCATTTACTCATCTTGGCATAGAGCTAATTTTTACGGAGTATTACTCAGGCAATCTTTAAGTGACCTTCATGTTCCTCTATTGATTTGGGGTATACTAGTATATCGCCAAAGAATACTACCACAAAATCATCTAGATATGGTTGAAAGATGTCTTGCATTAGACGATTGAATGTAGTTGGGGCATTAGTCAATCTCAATGGCATGACTAAAAATTCATAATGACCATACCTAGTGCTGAAGGCAATCTTTGGGATATCTTGTTCCTTGATTCAAATTTGATGGTATTCGGACCTTAGATCAATCTTGGAAAAACCTTGGCTCCATGTAGGCGATCTAAAAGTTCATCTATCCTAGTTATGGGTTACTTGTTTTTGACCGTAACCTAATTTAGTCCTCTGAAGTCAATGCAAAGTCTAAGTGTTCCATCCTTCTTTTTCTGAAAGAGGATAGGCGCTCCCCAAGGTGAGTTACTTGGATGGATAAATGCTTGCTCTATCAATTGCCTCAATATATACATTTATCCATCCAAGTAACTCACCTTGGAGAGCGCCTATCCTCTTCCAGAAAAATGCTTGCTCTATCAATAGCTTTAGGAATATACATTTTTTATCCTCGTTTTGACATTGGCTCGGCTCTAGGAATCAATTTTATTTCATGATCAACCTCACGATTTGGAGGCATTTGAGTCAGTTCTTTTGGAAAGACATCCTTGAAGTCGTTGATCCAGGAAGGTAGAGTGCCTTCATTAGTTTTTTCTACCTTATTCAACCGGATCATGTAGATTGGTTGACCTTTCTTCAATCCCTTCCTGAGTAGACTTGCCTTGGCTAGTTGGACTCTAGTTCTTCTAGCTTTCCCATATGCCTTTACGGTTTCTCCTTCCAAGTCTTGAAAGATTGTTTCCTCTTCAGCACATAGAATTTGGGCTTTGTTCTTCTTGATCCAATCCATTCCCAGAATGCAATCCTAGCATCCTAGTCATGGTAGGATTCAAAATTTTGTTTCAGCTATATGGCTATCTAACTGTAATATCCCCCGTGCCCCCGTGCCTTCCCCCATAAGAACCCCCCTTTTTTTTCAAAATTTTTTAAATTTTTTTACTCTCCCTCTCTCTTCCCCTGCTGACCGCATGGTGGGGAGAGAGAGAGTGTGTGTGTGTGAGTAAGAGGAAGATAGGGGGGACATGCAGCCCCCCAGGTGGAGGGGTGGCGGCTATGAATAGGCGTCTCCCCCCCCCCCCACCCATACCACCTCTCTCCCTCCCCCATTATAAAGGGGACAATGCCCCCCCTGTGGCCATCGCCTACATCATCATGCCCCCCCTCCATCTTCGATAGCAGAGCGCCCCCTCCCTCGTCATCAATAGGCGCAGCCCCCCTGGCTCGGGATTTCAGCACAGCCCCCCAACATCATTGTCATGAGCACAGAGAGAGAGAGAGAGAGAGAGAGAGAGAGAGAGAGAGAGAGAGAGAGAGAGAGAGAGAGAGAGAGAGAGAGAGAGAGAGAGAGAGAGAGAGAGAGAGAGAAGAAGAAGAAGAAGAAGAAGAAGAAGAAGAAGAAGAAGAAGAAGAAGAAAAGAAGAAGAAGAGGGAGAGAGAGAAGGAGAAGAAGAGAAGGAGAGAAGAAGAGGAAGGAGAGAGAGAGAGAGAGAGAGAGAGAGAGAGAGAGAAGGAGAAGAAGAAGAAGAAGAAGAAGAAGAAGAAGAAGAGAGAGAGAAGGAGAAGAAGAGAAGAAGAAGAAAAGAAGAAGAAGAGGGAGAGAGAGAGGAGAAGAAGAGAAGAAGAAGATGAGGGAGAGAGAGAGGAGAAGAAGAAGAAGAAGAAGAAGAAGAAGAAGAAGAAGAAGAGAGAAGAAGAGGAAGAAGAAGAAGAAGAAGAGGGAGAGAGAGGAGAAGAAGAGTAAGAAGAAGAAGAGAGAGATAGAGAGAGAGAAGATTCTGGAAGCTTCTTCTTCCCCCCTCCTTAAAGAGAGGTCACACACCCCTCTTGACATTTTCGAAATACGCCCCTCCCCCTTCATTATCTTTTATCCACTCAAGGAGAGGCAGTGAGAATCTTGCCTAGGAGAGTGCGAGAACTCTATCACTTGTACACACGTCTTCGAGTATGGCCCCAAAGCGAAGCTCCACAAAGGTGGTCAAAAACCCTGCAAGTGTGGATGGAGGTTCGAAAGAAGGTGGCACCGCAACCGCGAACAGTTCATAAGGCATCAATACAAGATTGCATGCATAGAAAATACTTTCGCATGTGTGGCATAAAATAACGCATGGATTATATCAAATTGTAAGTACTGAAATGAAGGTAAGGCATTACGTTGCGTGCCTTAAAGTTGTTGGGAAAATTCAACGTTGTTTGTAATTTACCAAATGGGACTAAGATCCATGAATCCCATGACAAAGTCCTTGGTGACTTCAAGAGGGATAGGTAAAAGCTTAAGTGCTTGTGAGTATTATTAAGAGGGCTTAAGAAGTTTATACTTAAGGTGGAGTAGGACTGTTCTAAATAGAACCATCCTGGCCAACCATGGTCAAGGGGATAGACAATGTTGATCAATTAAGATCAAAGATAAAGGTATATAGGTACTGCAAGGGATCTAGGAGATAACCAGCAAGTTGACCAACCAAGGACAACGGGGTTGTCCATGATCTATTTTTACTAGGAGACCTAAGGTAAGGATAATTAGGGTCAGTAGGGTAAAAACCCTAACCCGAAGATAAAGGGAATACAAGCAACCTAGCTTGCCAAGCCCTTGGGATCTTTCCAAGTCGCAAACAGTCGGTCTAGGATCGAATGCTGGGAGCATTTGGGCGAACGACCTCTGAGATGATCGTGGTTGTACATTTAGGTACATTGTTTGAACTTCTTTGCTCAAGGAACTAATTCAAGGCAAAACACTTAATGCTTCAGGTTAAAAGCCTGGAGAGAGAGGCAGGTTCAGTTACCTCCAACTGTCTGCCTGGCCCTATCCAAGGGGATTGTTAGCCGCGTCGGGTATGTGGACCGAACCCGCCGCGAGAGGTCTCTCCGTGGGTTATGCTTAGAGCGGGAGGACGCTTGGGTGCCAGGGAAGGCTCTGGCTGTAAATTCCTTGCCTTCGGATCCCACACAAGAGGTCGACGTGACTCGAGATGGGATCTCAAGGCCCATGTACTAGTCTATGGGGGGAACTTGGAGTAGCAATCCTATTGATTGCTGGGATAGCCTTTGGGCATGATACTTGATGTATTCTGGGACTATGATAAATAAAGATCAGATATTTGAAAAAGAAACTTGATTGACATGGTTTTTGTGTCAGTGCCTAAGTTACATGAAGGAACCTATGTTTAAATTGATTAATTAAGAAAGCTGCTTTTGCATGTCAAACATAATGTGGTAGGTAATTCGATAACTAAGCAACCCGAGGAAAGTACGGTGGACGAGACTTGGGTCCGTCCTACGAAAGTGTGGTCCCAGTTAGCTAGGAACTTTTCTCAAAAGACGTAATAACAAGGCTATGAAGACCTAGCATCAGTAGAATTAGAATCCCGATTTATGATGTTTTAGGGGAACGGAATGGGACTATGCCTTATGAGCAGAGAGATTGAGCTTCGCATCCCACTCGTTTTCCATTCTCCATGAACCAAGTGCAGCATAAATCCGCTTCAACTCTGTTGTTCCTACGCAAAGTGGTTCATCTGGAGCCTGATTTCAGGTCGGTCCTAAGTGGGAAGGGTCGGACACTTCCGCTCGGGGCAGACTCGGGAAGACCTAGATCGCAAACCCTGTGACATTCCATGCAAGTGCCAGGCGGCGCTTTCTAGACTCTCTTCCCGATGGGGTGCTAAGACATGTCCCACAAAGTGGACGAGCGGACACGTTACAATTGGTATCAGAGCAAACCAACAAGATCTAAGGATTACAAGGGAACTTAATGGAGGAAAATAAAGAAAGTAAGGGGATAAATAGGGGAAGATGAGTAGAATAAAGCAGTGTTTTCTGCTGAAAACATTTCTTTTCTCACTTATGGATATTGGATTGCAGAGTCACAAAGCATGGAGCAAGTTCTTGGTGTTCCAGATCATGTTCATGACTGAAATGCACGCTTCGAATTATCGCCAAAGGCTTCGCATGATGGATATTCTAGACCGCATCTATAATCCTTTGCCCCTATATGCGAAGCGGAGATGGACGGGAGACTCAGGAATATACTACATAGCAGCCCACCGACTCGCGTACCTTCAAACCAACTTGAAGAGAATCAAGTGGACGGAGGATTTAAAGATCGTGAAGCTGTTCATCTTTGTCAAAGCTCATGTAAATGCAGCTTTGCATGTTAGCGATCGGCAAGTCAAGCAGAACAAGTATGTCTATGAAGAAGTGACCCGGGTAATCTCTATTGATAGAATCAAAGTGTTAGGGCGCTACGAGAAGAACGGGTATCAAAGGAAGGGATACCCAAGCTTCTTATGACTTATGGTTTCCTGAAAATCCATGACCCCACTCCATATTATTATTCCGTCCCTGTATCCAATTGTAACACAATCCTATTTTGCCCAAACTGATGTATCAATCAATTTGTCCTACTTATCCAAAATAAATGTACTCAAGGGGTTATGCCTCCATGAATAAATAAGACTTTTTAACAATTGTCTATCTTGATCATAAATGTTAGCTGAGGTGTTAAGTGATTAAATCACTTGGCTAGAAGCTGTGCTAGTCGTATTAATGTCATATGAGAGTGTATGATAAGATGTTAACATAAAGAATCTTATTGTTCAGACGCAACCCCAAGCTTAGGTTCCAAATCCGACTCTTATACTAAGTCCAACTGTGGTTCACGAGAAGAAATTCCTTCTCAAACAAATTAAGGCACCCGAGTTTGATGGCAAGGCAAGGACTGTTCAAGCCAACATTGAGATCTGGATTGAGTCCATGGAGGACTACTTTGAGGCAGCAGGAACTGCACCTGCTAACCAAGCCATGCTCGCCAAACTTAAGCTTACAGGCAAAGCGAGACTTTGGTGGAAACAGTGGTGCAGAGACCAAGCGATCTCAGTCACTTGGGATAAGCTTAAGGAAGCCGTGCGAGGGACATATCTGCCACCTGCCTACTACACAAAAAAGATGAATGAATTCTATGACTTGAAGCAGCTAGGATTATTCCTTGAAGCATATTATTCGAAGTTCATTTCACTCCTAAAGTATGCACCCCCAATGGATACAACACAACAGGTGTCAAAATTTTGCATTGGATTGTATCCACCCATAAACACTCGATTGGAATCAATGCGTCCAACGGACCTACAAGATGCACTCATTCGAGCTGCTCCAATAATATAGTAGGTGTAGACCAAACCAAGGAACAACAGGATTTGGCCTTACAAAGATCAGAATAAGGGTATGTCTATGGCTCAGACTAAGAGAGCGCAGGGGCAAAATCAGGGCCAAAGAAAGAAAGCTAGGGCCAATGCTGTCAACAACTTTGTTCCAATGCAAAGCAATGATCGCAACCCACGTTGCTTCCATTGCAACAAGCCCGGACACTTCAAGAGGGAGTGTCCCAAGCTTAGCAGAGGACATCGCCAAGGGAAATTCCATGGTCAAAATAGATCCACTCATGGCCAAGGAACCACCGTTATGGCCAGAGGGAGAACCTCCAGTGTTTCCAACAAGGAGCCAGACAATGAAGAAGATCCATCCATGGATGCTGACATGGAGAGGGCAACGGTTCATGCCACTCTTCACAAGAAGGGTCTGAATCGCCAATTCTTGGGGATTCAAACTCCGTCAAACTATCAAGGTAAAAGCTTCAAAAACCTGATTGATTGTGGTAGTACACACTCCTTCATTTCACCAATCTGTGCAAAAAGATTAGGGATAGCCACAATAGATGCACCTACTTTACTTGTGGAATTAGCAAATAGTCGTGAAGTCACTTGTACTAGGCAAACTGCTAAGGTGAAATTCCTACTGGGTGGGAAGCCAACTTCTGTGAGGTTCAAGGTAATGAACCTAGGTGTCCACAAATGTTTACCCTGAACCTAGGTGTCCGCGAATGTTTACTCGGAATGGATTGGCTAATACCCAATGATGCCCACATCCACTGTGGGAAGGGCCAAGTCTCCTTCCGAAATTCTGAAGGGGAACTAGTCACGACTCAAGGTGAGGCTGGTAAGCCAAAAATACAGTTGGCAAAAGCAACACGAATAATAAAAGGTGTCCAAAAGGGTCTACCTATCTATCTGATTAAACTAAATAAGCTAGATCAGAATCAGGAATCTAGAGAAGAACCTTCATGGTTAAAGAACCATCACCATCACTATCATAATCATCATCCTCACCTCCTTCGTCGTCATCCTCATCCTTTCCCCAATCATCCCCTCCCCCACCCCCCCTCCCTTCCACATCATACTGTGGAACAGAAGCTTCTAAACAAGGCTTCCATAAGCCCTTTTCATCCACACCATCTCGGGTTTCCTAAAATCAAGTCCCTAAGGCTAGTGTCCTGCGTAGAAGGAGGAGATAACGGACAAAAGTAGATTCGATACGCGGAGCGACTCAGAGGAGAGTTGCTGGAACAAAATTACTGTGTCAAATGGCCCCCAAACAAAAGACGTGAGACGCACAAGCACGAACCTCCAACCCAAGTTCATGCGTGGACAACGCTGTGAGTCCTCATGCCCAGGTTCCAATTGTATTCTCGCATAAGAGGGGATGCATTAAACACGATGGTTTTAGGAAAATTTAAATGCATTTATTCATTGTCGATTAATTGAAATTGCTCGCACTCCCGTCAACAAGGGTGGCGGCAGTGGGCCAATGTGGCGGTAGCAAGCGTCGATGGCGGTAGCTGCACAAAATTTAACCCTTTTCCATTTTCCTTTTCTTGTGAAGGGTGTTCCCGCGTGGAACTACGGATTTCAAGCCTCGACTCTTGTGCTCTATGAGACTAGAGTTTATTGACGTGCGCGCGGGTTAAGCACTTAACCACCAACATTCTACGATGTGGGAGATTACTTTGGGTTGTATTTTTTTGCACGGAGTGTGCGGGGTTTAGTGTCAATTAATATGACATTGAGCCTCCCTAACTCCAGCATTGTGTGGATTGTCTGTCGCTTCCCTGTTTGCGCATGTGTGATCTTTGTCCTAATGAATCATCTCCTACACTGCGCGATCTATCCTGTGAGCATAGGGGTTTGAAAGCTCAATATGTAAGCTCTCTCGCTATACAATAGCTTCAAGAAAATTTTCTCCTACAAGGTGCACCAGAAGAAAAATCAGTCAGGTTCAAAAACCCTAACTGTGGACTCCATAGCCACTCAAGCTTCAAGCTCATCTTTCCTACATTTTCTCACTCCTACCTCTTGAACCAAGTTCCTACCACTGAGATCTAAAGTTTCCAGCAAGTCAAACCTCAAGAATAAAATTTGGAGCAACCCACCTAACTTCAAGCAGTCCACCTGAAGATCAAGAAGACCACCTGAAATCAGGCAATATCAAACCTGATATCAAGCTAGTATCTCTTGATACTATTTTTCTTGTGTCCCTTGACACATTGAAGTGTAATTTTTTTATATTCTAAGTTATTTGAAGATAATTTTCATCATGGAAATGACCAAAATCAAGTCTTTTATAAGGATGCTTTTCATGAAAAGTGACACAAGCATTGTTATTCACTTCAACTACATGGAAGACTTGACTGACCTACTTGCAGAAAGAAATGTAGCTACCCATACTAAAGTGCAATCAATAATCTTATTTTAAGACTTTGAACACATTTTTGCTACCTCAAAGTTGGTGGTATCTTTGCTTGAGGGGGACAAGAAGAGCAAAGTCAAAGTCGAAGAAGCTGCAACAAGCAAAGTAAAGAGTGACAAAGTAAGTAAAATGAAGGACAAGATGCTGTATGATCTCAGAAGAAAATCCAATGTAATGTCAAGCCATGAGTCAAATACATATGAAATCCCAAAATCTATGTATCCCAAGATTTATGCAATAGTTCAACAAGTCATGTCAAGTCACAACAATGTACCCATCTCAAACTCACTGAGAAAGAAGACTAGAGCACAAGATAATGAAGAGCATGAAGACCAAGAAGGAGTCCAAGAAGATCAAAGAGTCCCAGAAGATCAAGAAAAGAAAAGGATGCCAAAGAAACATGAATAAGATAAAGAAATATCCACTGCTGACAACAAAGAATATTCCTATAGTGGATATACTTCCCATATGGATGTAACAAACTCTACCGAAAATGTAAAGTTTCAAGCTTGACCTGACTAAGGCTGCCAAAGAGCTAGTCTCCTAGTCCATGTCCGCATGTAGGGGAGGAAAATGCCAGCAGGTGTAGGAACTTATCATTTGAGGGGGGGTGTTGAAAATAGCAAATGATGCTTAACTATAGAGGCTAGATGTATGCCCATAGAGGCTGAATCTATGCCCTAGAGAGGCTAGAAGATAGAGAATTGATGTATGGTCTAGGAAGAGATGTTCAGAATCCCATATGCACAGTGAGGAGAATGGTACTATCCAAAAAGCTATAAAGGCATCTACTTGGTTGACACTCATAATAGGGTAACGATACTATCAGTTTGGGTCATTGTCAATGTCATTGTCCATTTTACACAAGAATGTGTTTATGAGTCCAAGCTAATCTATCTTGGAACCTAATTCACTTGTGTAACAGTTAGTCTATCTAAGTCTATGTTATCATGAGTTGTTTATTCATTTTTCATCCCCCATAGCTCCTGCCATGCTCTAGATCTACACATTTGACATATGTGGTGACTCTTGGTCTCCTAGTGGAGCACTTTCACTATGCCAACAATGATGCGAGTGAGAAAGTTGTCATAGCTAATGATGTTGTGCTTGCCCTCCATGTAGTTAAGCTTCAATTTTGGATTCTTGGGAGCTACCATTTGCACCTTGGCCAAGGATTTTGTGGCATGATCTAGTCACAAATCATTGAATTATTGCTTAACAAGGTTTCCTTTTAGTTCTACTTATGTATCTTGGTTGGGATGGTCGAGGTTTTATTGTAGGTGAAGAGGTGATGGAAGAGTTGTGCTATCATCCTTGGTTCTCCTTCTAGTATATCTCTTAGAACTCCTTTATTGGCCACTACTTTCACTATAATTTCATCAATTTTGACTATTGAACTCTCATATCACCTTTGAGAGACTTGGGGAATCTTCAATGTTTTGATGTACTTTCTTAATCCTCTCTTGATGCCCAATGTCTCTTCCACTAGCGTTTGGATAAACTTGAGGCTTTCTAGCCGTTCATCATAGTTCTCATTAGTTTTAATGTTGTATTTGAGCCTATTGGATCTAGTGGTTTGGTCATATTTATTGATGAAAATAATAGAATAGGATGTGCAACAAAAGGAGAAATGGCACAAGATATAGGAGGCTCAAGAGTTTTTCTTCTCCATCATCTTCATTCTTCTACTTCTGTCATTGTTAACTGATACACATAAAGTATCCTCAAAAGTGATAGATACCTTTTAACATTTAAGTCACTTCACACATAGCCTCTACTTTATTTATGCATACATAGGATATGACTTAGCTTATGTCTTATTTTTCAACACTTCCCCTCAAGCTTAGAATGAGCTTGCAAATGCAATACCCCAAGTGCACTTCTAAAGTACTTAGACTTATCTCTACCTAATGCTTTGGTAAAGGTATTTGTGACTTGGTCCTTGGTTTTGACATGTACCAAGTATATCTCTCCATCCATAACCTTCTCTCTGATAAACTAGTAGTGCACTTCAATATGCTTCATCCTTGCATGGTAGACTGGGTCACAACACCACATGATAACTCCACCATTTATCTCTATCCCATATCACATAATATAATCTCAACCATATTTTCTCACACGCTACCAATGTAATACCTCAAAATCAAAATGCATAGCCATTGGTGGATCTTCTATCCATGATACTTCCTGCCTAGTCTACATCTATGTAGCCAAACAATGCATGCTTGATCCCTTTATCATAGAACAAGCCAAAACTTGACATAGTCTTCTTTACATATCTCAAGACTCTCCTCACTACATCTAAATGTGATTTCCATGAACTTACTAATAAATCCTATTAAATAACTTAAGATGGGTCTTAATATATTAGGTAGATTAGGCTACCAACCATCTTTGTGAACATAGTGATATCCTCTACATAGTGTCTGTCCATCATCAACCATCTTAGTATTTTGATCTAATGGTGTATCCATTAGCTTACATATTATCATTCCATACTTCTCTAGCATCTCCAAAGAGTATTGCCTTTGTACTAACCAAACTCCATGTGGAGTTTCAATCACCTCAATTCCCAGAAAGTACCTCAATAAACAAAGGTCCTTGATGTCAAGCTCCTTTTATAGCCCATGCTTTACTTTAATAATCTCTCTTCAAGACTACACGTAATTATGAGATCATCAACATATATGACCACAAAAACCATTCCAACTTCTATATATTTGATATAAAGTGAATAATTAGTTATGGTTCATTGAAATCCCATGCTACATAAGGACTTGATGATCCTCTCACAACAAGCTCTTGGTGCTTGCTTCAATCTATACAATGTTTTTCTCAACTTGCACACATAATGTGAATATTTATGGTGTACATACCTTTCTAGCTAATCCATGTATACTTTCTCTTCCAATGTACCATTCAAGAATGCATTCTTCACATCCATTTGGTATAATTTCTAGCCATAGATAGAAGCTAATGTAACAATTGATCTCATTATAGCCATGTCATCCACTGGACTAAATGTCTCTTCATAATCCATGCCATATTTTGTAGCATAAACTTTTACAACTAACCTTAACTTGTATCTTTTCAATGAGCCATATGATTTGCTTTTGACTTTATACAACCACTTGCAACCAATTGCCTTCTTGCCATAAGACAACTCAACTAGATCGCATGTCTCATTCTTTGTCAATGCATCCATTTCCTCATCCATACCATTCTTCCAATGTTTGTTTCCAACTATCTCTTTAGATGTAAACCTCTTTAGTAACATGATCATAACATTCATTGCCCTTGTACTACCTCAACCCAATAAGTCAAGGGCATGTACATTTGATTCATCATTTCCCTTGCTACTTTTGCAATAACCCTATCATTCCTTTCTACTACACCATTCTACTATGGTGTATACCTACAACCTATCTTTTGATCCCATGATCTCTCAACTAGTATGAGAACTCATTTGACATATATTCACCACCATTGTCCAATCTCAAGCATTTTATATAGCCCCCAAAGTGCTTTTCTACCATGGCTTTAAACTCCAAAGGCTTTTCAAATGCTTCACTTTTATGTTGCAAAAGTATACTCATGTCATCCTACTAAATTCATCAATGAAAGTGATATAGAACCTACATTTACCACTCAAATAGACATTTTGACATGGGTCCAAATATTTGAATGCACCATTTCCAAAGGATAGCTACTCACTCTCCCCCTCATTGGAAATGAGAGTCTAAACTACTTGCCAAACTAACAAGCCTCGCATACATGATCATAATTTACATATCCAAATTGAAAAAGTGCAGAAACTACTTTTCTAGATTGAATCTGACTTTGCAAATTGACATGTCTATTCCTTCTATGCAATAGTTCTACATCTTGATCCTGTCCATGCTCTATCTCGATATATGATGGACCTAAAAACGGGCCGGCACTGGCTCATGCACTAGCCGGGCCTCGTCACTATGCACAAGACAACCCCTCAGCCTCACGGCCAGGAGCGTCTATCAAAATCTCTGCCTTCCTAAACATTGTGTTTGTAATACGTTGTAGTCCAACTGATCCTAACCCAATATTACTCCTCAGAGGGAGTCCCTTTCACATAGCCCAAAGGCTCGAATCACATACACATGGGGTTCCTCCTACGGCTTAATGACGTCAACCCTCTGCGACTCTCCTACACCTTGGGGATTGGCCCCTCGATGCGTCGCTCAACATATAGACATTTCGCACAAAATCCACTCAAGGTACCATTTAATCGTATACAGGAATGTACCATTGTCCTTACTTCTCTTTCCCCTAGACCCCACGACTAGCCTATGGCTTAGGGTGTCCTGTCTCTCACTCAACGTGGGTCAAGATCCTAATGAAAACAATTGCTGTGCATCTAGGATTTCTGATACCTTTTAACATTTCCATGATTTATGCATATTGTGGATGCTAAGTGCTCAAACAATTATGAAATCAATATTGTGCACAAGTGCAAAAACATTCTTTTAATGGTTTCCTTTCTCTAACGTTCGTGTTTCGTTGCATGGGCCTAGCACCGAGGTGATCCTCGTGCTACTAAGCTCTTAATTTTAATTATTTTCCGTCCTGAATGCTATGCATAGAAATCAGCAACTTTTCCATCATCTCACACGGCATTTAGACATATTTCAACTACCCTACCTTTCCCCCGTTTAAATATTGCATCGTTGCATAGATTTATAAGGCATTTTGCCATCATTTTATGTGTAGAAAGCGGGAAAAACACACTAGAACAAGAAGGTGGGGTTGAACTGAGGAAAATCCTCATGATTCAGTCCCCACATACATTCACAAACATTGTTCTTAATTTTCATTAATTTTCCGCACCCAAAATGCATTTTTCCCCTATTTTTAGTGATTTTTCTCTATTTTCCTTGTATTTTTCCTTATTTTCTGCATTATTTAATTACTGAAAATTCAAGATAGGTTATGGGCTGTGGCCCTTAGTTCCTTCTTGCAACAAAATTGAAAATTTAGTTGGTGTTCCTATTCACTTTCCCATTTTTATGCCCAAAAACATCATTTTCCCTTGATTTTCCATATTTTATGTGTTTTAATGTATTATTTTGAACCACAAGATGCATATTTTTCTGATTTTCTGATTATAACCAGCAAGTACTCATGGAAAACAGCAACATAAACAATTTTTAGCCCACATGAACAACATTTCATCAATCAAAAGCCATGAAATCTCAAATTTCCTTTGAAAAAATTGAATTACCGCTTATTTGCGTGTTTCGGGTTCCATGTCCATGGTTGCAAATCTGAAAATCAGCATTACTTCATGTCTAGCACAATCACAAATCACCATTTTCAGCCCGTGGAGCAATCCGATCCATGCCGGACAAGCCTCCATCATTCTTTCTTCTTCCTTCTTCTTCCCACATGAATTGCCCCTTAGAAGAGAGAGAGGGAGGAGAGAGAAAGACTGAAATCAGAGATCTTCAAAGAGAGCATCATTGCGCAAGCGAAGGGCGGCGAAATGATTGGCATCCAGGAGGGAACGAGGGGCAGTGATCAGTTGGCATGGTTGTTTGCAGGCAGGAGGGAGCATCTCCATCAACATGGCGCATTTTTCGGCGCCTGTTGATGGCGCCCTCTCTCCACGATTTCATCTCTCTCAATTGCATGAAACTTTCATGTGACATTTAAAGTTTGGGCTCCCAAAGGTCACTTGCCCACTTTGGCCAAATTTTGTCCACCCCTTCGCATCTTGACCGGTTTCTTGGCCATTTCCTCGTCCGGACTTGGAATCGAGCTCTGAAAAATCCTGGGCGTCCGGCTTAGCATCCCGCATTGGCCAGTAGCTCGTGTCAACCCGCACGACTGTCTAAAAAATTATGAAAAATCAACAAGTGTCGCTCGGGCACCTTTAAAGCACTTTGACACTTAAAATCGTCCTAGATCGAGCCGCCGCCTTTGACAGTGAATATTTTTCTCTTGATATTCATAATTTTTAGCTATTTTTAAGCACTTCCCGTCACCTAAATTCCGCTCTCATTGGCAACCACGGGATAGGGCGACTCAGCCCGTCAAATCCACGAACATATCTGCACATAAACAACCAAAGAAGCATCAAACTGATACAAAACAATTATATAATAAAACTCAACACAATGCTTCCTCTACCCCTGGACAGAACCAAGGCATGACATCCACAAGGAGTAGGCCTAGCATCATCTAATGAAAGATGCGAAGTGAGTCACTAACCAGCTGCTCCAACACAGTCAAACTAAAAAAACCTATCAAAGAGGTTGCCCTAAGTGGTAGTCTGAACTACTTACCAACTAAAGACAACACAACTAGGAGCTCCTACTAGGCGAGGACTCCTATAGCCTGAGCAAGGAGTATTTTCTTTCAGTACATGTCTTCTTTTAGGATTTATATTGGATGAACAGACTTGGGCATGTAAAAAGGAGGGAGCTGAGCGTAGTGACCCAAGGAGAACAGGGTATCGGCCTCAGGACCTGCCTCGGCACCCAAGAACCTACTAAGCCCTCGCAAGGCGACACTTAATCCTTTTCTAACGCTCACTTTTATTTTCGCTCCAACCTTCCTTGTTTTGGTATTATTTTTCCAGCAAGAAGCCACCCCTAGGAAGACAAGGTATCGGCCCCAGGGCTGACTCGTCCCCAAGAACCTACCAGGCCGTCGCAAGGCAATGATCAACTGCTTATACATTTCCATTTCTTTTCTTTTCTTTGATAGGGGTTAGAACCCCTTTTTACACACCTTCGTATTTATAGTCATCTTTTAGGATGTACAGAGTTTCCGAGCATCATCATTATTATCTTCTGGCAGGCTTCTCTAACTGCCTCACTACTAACAAGAACTCCTAGAACGGCTGCCTAGCAGGCCAGCAGAACAGGGCCACTAGGACGTCCTTCTAAAACAGGTCTTTCGATGCCTGACAATGTCTTTACAGGAGGCAATGACTACTCCAACCTCCCTCAAACATACTTAGCCTAATCCTGGGACTTCATGCCTTGGTTGCCGGTCCCCAACAAAAATATATCCCCTCGACAAGCACAAATACACATATAACAGGAAAGAAAGGTACTCGTAAAGGAGAGGTATCACCTGGATTGGCCACAAGAAGCTTCCATCGCAGCAAAGGCTCCTCTAGGCTCCACCAAATTCCACGAACCACAAAACCTGTCCAGCACAACACTTAAAACAAAAACCCCCATTAAACGCACCCGCACTAGACAGGGAAATGGCCCTCTTGGCCTAATGAAATGAAACAATACTACTCATAACATCCTCCTGGAAACAACTATGATAGACATCAAAGCATACCATTCCCAGGGGAACAAAGGCTCGTAGCCCTAAACTAGGTGCATTAGATTATGACCTATCCCTCCTGCGTATATTGCAAGAGGTGTTCGCATCACATGTCGTCTAATCAGTCTATGGGTCCAAGATAATAAAGGCAGATGAGTCTTGCTTATCCTCTGCATCACCCAAATCAACCATCGTCTGCCAAAGAGGGCATGTTCAGAAAGCATACCCCACAACCGACCGGGTCCTGTCTCACCATCAATAGATATATCGGGACAAGGGCCACAATTAAAGAAGAGGTCTTCTTCATATGCAAAATTAGCCAAAGAATCGGCAAACTGATTCCAATACCGTGGAATCAGCTGAAAAGACACTCTATCGAATTCGTCTAGTAGGGCTATGGCAGTATGATGGTACATACAAAGGATGGGGTTTCGTACCATGTATGTCCCATTGAGTTGATTTAAAACCAACTGAGAGTCCCCTTTCACCAATAACTGGTGGATACCACCCTTCTTTGCAATATTTAGACCCATAAGCAGGGCTTTGTATTCTGCCATATTATTGGTAAAATTCGCCCCGAGATAAGCAGCTAACTTCATGACAATGTGTCGTCGGGGGTCTCAGATGACAACTCCTACACTTCCTTTTTTGCATGCATCCCTGGATGCCCCATCAAAGTACAAGGTGTACATCCATAAAGGGTTTACATATCCCGCCATCCGGAACTCTACTCGTAATTATGGCAATTGAAATTCAGCATATTCAACGGGTGGACTGTAGGCTCCATCCCTCCATCATCATTGAATTCAACAGGGATGCTCGTCAAAATTTGTAGGCAGTGATGGCAGAAGACCTTGATTTCCCAAATAAATGTCCCGCCTTCTTGCTCAATCACCTTGTATCCTTTGCTCCACCAAATGAGCTTTCCCTGATGATACCTCTGTTCCAAATATGGGTGTTCTAAATAAGGGATCAAACAACCCATCAACCTTTATCACGATTTCCTTGCAGATGTTTGATCGATCTCGCCTAGACCTGCAAGGCAGTCATAGCATTAGTACAATCAGAAATAATAAGGTTTAATCTTATTAAGATTAACCTTATTTTTAAATTCTATCCCCTCAAGGTCAGCTAACAAGATTATGGATTTATTCTTTCCTATTCTAACGATCCTATAGGGCCCATCCCATTTGGGCTCTAGCTTGCCTGGAAATAATTCACATCGTGCATCATAATACAGAACAAGCTGTCCTTTCTTAAAGGTGTATTTCTTGGCTTTGAGGTCGTGTAGCTGCTTCATTCGGCGCTTCGCCACTTCTTGGTGCAATAAGCTCTGCAGCTTAAGCTCATCTAAATGTGCCAGTGTCGTCAAGCGCTCAAAAAGTGCGTCTTCATCGCTCAAAGAATGATTGATGGCAAACCGAATAGTCGGCAGCTCAATTTCTAAAGGCAAGACACACTCCTCCCCATATACTAACTTGAATGGGGTATGGCCCGTGGCTCGTTTGAAGGTCGTATTATAAGCCTACACTGCCACGTATAACTTTTTATCCCAATCCCGTTTCTTTTCCGACACAATTTTGGACAGGATGCCCACAAGCTGCTTGTTGGTGCTTTCAACTTGCCCATTGGCTTGCGGATTATATGGGGTTGTCTTGTTATGCTTGATTTGCCACATCTCTGTCAAACCTTTAATCACCTTATTCAGGAAATGGGTTCCGCGGTCCGACACTAATTCTTTCGGCGGACCAAACCGGCATATTATCTGCTCTAAAAGGAAACTAGCAGTTTCTTTAGCATCATCTTTCCTTGTTGCACGTGCTTCTGACCACTTTGTGAAGTAGTCAGTTGCTACAATGATATATCTCTTTTGTGTAGTCGACGACGCAGTAATAGGACCCACAAAGTCTATTCCCCACTTCTCAAATGGAAGTATCGCCATAATAGGGGTGAGTGGTCGTTTCCTATTCTCTCGACTATCATGTCGTTGACAAATATCGCATCTCTTAACATACGCAAACGCATCCTGGAAGATGGCAGGCCACCAATAACCTGCTCTTAAAGCCTTTTGTGCTGTAAGCCGTCCAGCAAAATGGCCACCGCAAGCAGAATCATGGCACTCTTCCAAAATGAATGGCACCTCGTCAGGCATCACACACCGGCGATAGATATCATCAACCCCGTGCCGATATAATGTACCTGCGATCAAAGCAAACTTTAACGCTTGCTGCTTAATTTTCCTTCTCTCAGCTTTAGATAATTCGGATCCCGCCTCTCCCGTTGATAAATAATGCGTTATTGCAACATACCAGGAGGGAATAGATGCCGTATCTATTTTAAGTAACAACTCCATGTCACTACCTTCAGCCACAGATTCTTTCGGCTCCCCAAAGTCCACAAGACATTCCACGATGCCTTGCAACCTTGGTGGCTTACTCCTGATTTCATAATCAAATTCCTACAAAGTGATCAACCACTTTGCTAGATGATCAGGCGGCTGTAGCTTATTCATCAATAATCGAAGTCCCTCCGCCTTCGTATAAAGCACGACTTTCTCATAGAGAATATAATGCCTGAATTTCTTGGTCCCAAAGACCATCGCTAGACACAACTTCTCCATGTAAGTATAATTGATTTCGGATATCCCCAGCTTCCGGCTGGCAAAAGCGATCGGGTGGTACCACTTCTCTTCCCAAATTTGGGCTAAACAGCACATGGTGGCTGCTGAAAATATATAGAACACCTCACCTCTTTTAGGTGCTTTTAAAGCAGGCGCTCTTGCTAGCTCTTGTTTCACATCCTCGAATGCTACCTTACAAGGGTCACCCCATTCAAACAAACAGCTAAAGGACAATAAATTTGTAAGCGGCAACGTTCTTTCTGCTAAGGCGTTGATGAATCTACGGTAGTAACCAACCGAAGACAGAAAGCTATGAACCTCTTTCGGAGTGCGTGGTGGATCCATGGCAACTATAACTTTAACCTTCTCGGGGTCTGTCGCAATTCCTACCGAACTGACCACATGACCCAGCAACAGCCCATAAGGCACTCCAAAAACACACTTCGGTGGGTTTAGGGCGATGCAAAATTGTCTACAGCGCTCGAAGCATTTTCTTAAAATGATCAACTGCCTTCCTCTCACGGTCGTGGCCCCTAAGTCATCAATAAACACCTTCAACTCTTCAGGGGATATGTCACCGAATGTCCTATCTGCTGTTCGTTGCCATGAACCAGGCGCATTGCATAAACCAAAAGCCATCACATGGTACGCAAAAGTACCAAATACAGTGATAAAATTTGTTTTCAACTTATCCTCTTCCGCAATTGCCATTTGGTTGTATCCTGCAAAGCAATCCATAAACGAATATATCTCCCTACCCGCTAATTGATCCAAAATCTGGTCAATAAATGGCAACGGGTAGTAGTCCTTAACTGTCTGCTTATTCAGCTCTCTAAAGTCTACACATAATCGGATTTGATTATTCTTCTTCTTTCTGATCACAACTGGCGAACAGCATTCTGTGTGTTGCACAGGAAAAATCAAACCCGCTTTCCGAAGCTTCTGTAACTCTTCAAACAACCCGTCCCTTAGTTCGAAAGGCATACGCCTTACTTTCTGCCGTACAGGATGACTGCCCTCTTTCAACAGAATTATATGAACAGCAAGACTAGGAGGAATGCCTCTCAACTCATCATAACTCCAGGCAAAGATATCACAGAATTCCTGGATCAAGGCCACATAGTCCTCCCTTTCTGCTGAGCTGAGCATAGAACCTAATTTGATTGGCCGTGAATCATCAGGCATACCAAGGTCTAGCTCGATAACATCTGCATCTCTTATATGATCTTGGCCCTCTATCGGCTCATTCAAAGTGATCTGATAGATGTCTTCCGTGGTGGTGGATCCCTCTTTGGACTCATCACTCGATGATGTCTCACTGGCAGATAAATCTTCTAATGTCTTCAATTCTGTAGAAGATAGAGGAGCTCTCTCACTCTGCGGGGACTCAGGATAAGCATCAACCACCACACGCTGGGCACCTCTGCCGAATATTAGCCGACCGGCGGTTATATCCACTTGGCAGTCCGCTTGCAAGATCCAAGGTCGTCCGAGTAATACTTGGTAACTTGGACGTCCTGCAAAACGAATCACCCTAAATTCCAACAGGCATTCTTCATTTGCAACAGTGACATGGACCTTAGTAATGCAGCCTTCCGGCTGTCTCAAACTATCATCTGCCATTCTGAGAATTGTGGAGGTATCTTTCTGGATCGCAAGACCCAACCTTTCCATCAGTTCAGAACTCATAATGTTAACAGATGATCCCGTGTCGACAATAGCATAATCTACTAATATCCCATCGACATAGGCTGCAACCCTTGGGCAATGCTTCTCAGCATGCTCGAACCAGTCATCACCAACTCGCACAATACCCAAAGATTCTATGATTTACCCGGTACGTAGGATCTTTCTAAATTCATTGCGTACTCCTGGGAAAAGCTTAATAAGCTGTAAGAGATTCACATCCGGCTTGACTTCGCAAAGAGATCTCGCCAAATCGAATTCATGATAGTTCGATAGAGCTCGCTTTTCACACCAAACCATCCGCTCTTTAGGTCGCTGAACCGGCTTTATTGCCTCTTTTTTAACTTTCACCTTCTTCTTTGGTGGTTCCTTATCGGCTTTACTTTCCACGGGCTTCAAAGGTCCCCCTTCCATGGCAAGATCCAAAACTTGCGTTCCTTTGTCGCCTTGTTTAGGGTTTCCGTCGACAGGCTTATCCTTGTCGGCCTCTCTACCCTTTTGACCTCTTGTAAGAACAGCTCGCAGATTAGAGGTTTCAGCATCATTAACACGTACAGCCTCAATCAAACTAACCCCACTACCACTTGGTAGCTCCTCCAATGTAGTCTTTGGTCGTTGAAGTATTTGTTTAGGCTAGTGTCGGGCCTGTTTTTGGTCCCAACAGGTGGTGCGTTTGCCAGGAGCTGCCTATAAGTGGCGGTCTCCGAATCTAGGTCATGAAGGGACCTATGTTTGTTATGTCCATTAGGAGTGTGCTAAGCTGCCCATAAAATGGGGTTTGTTCAAGGATGGAAAACCTTGGCTTTCCCTATACAAAACTTACTGATGGACTTAGTTAGTCATGTAGAGCATGAGTCCTCTATAGAAGATAATTTAGGTGATGAGAAGAGTAACCAGTTAGTGGTTAACCCATCCTCTAATGCAATGGCATAGGCTGAGGTCTGCCTTGGTGTAGTCTCTACCCAAGAGAAATCATGTATAACCATCCATCAACCTAGAGGGCATGGAACAAGTATGTTGGAAGCTATGGCAGTCATGGCATCAACAAGTGATTATGCTAAAGCCGTAGTGCCATGGAAAAAACTCGGCATACAGTGGAGTGCAGTTATGGAGGAAACATCCCATGTGGTGGGGCATCATGCCAAAATTTTAGGTATCACAAGGATGTTAAAAGCCCTAGTTGTAAAGGGAAAACAATTGCTTAAAAGGCATGATCCCTAGATCCTAAGTGCTAAGGATAAGTTTACTTTTGATGAGGGTTGGAAGCTCCTAGATAAAGCCATCATGGAATTTCCTAGGAAGGGGCAAGATATGGAAGATCCTCTAAGAAAGGATCGGAATGACATGCTAAGAGCTATAGGCCTCCCTAGGCCACTTTATGAGTTGGTAGAAAGGGACGTTAAGGATAGTATTAACCTTCCTACACTAGTAGAGTTGGAAACGGAAGAGGTCAGAGACCCTAAAAGGCTGGAACTAGGTCATGATGAATATGAAGATTTTAATGACCCAGTGTTGATCCCAAGAAAGAGAGCTAAATGCCCTCCTCCTTATAGGGATCTCTGAGTGTTTCATGGGCTAGTAAATGAGGACCTGATGTTGCACTTAAAGGAATACGGCCTAACGTGCCTTGCAAATGGGTTTGATGACACACATCGGATGCTTATGTTCTCTAGCACCCTAAAGGGAGAAGCTAGAAAATGGTACTTGAGCCTCTCAAGAGGGTCAATTAAATCATTTAATGAGCTATGTGATAAATTTTTAGATGAATATGAAAAGAAGGTGCATATGCACATTTTAGGATAGCTTATGCAAGTTAGACAATAGTCATATCCTTCTGCTAAAGAATGCTAAAGCCTTTGACGATATTCTTAGGCTTTGGCCAAGAAGGACTATTGCATGGCCAGGTGATGTGCTATGTGAGCTCTTTATGAGCAGCTTAGAGATTAATACGCAAATCCAAGTGAGGATGTGAGATCCTAAATTGTTAAATGAGGCCAAGATGCACGCAGTTGACCATGACCAATATATCCAAAGATATTGGGAAAACTTTGAAGTTTCCCCCATTCAATGCAAGTGTATCCAAATATCCAACCTTTTCTACAAGGAGAAGATTCATTTGCTAATACCAAGACGACCTTGGTAGGGGATCTTGGTAGCCAGAATCTGCAAGCAAGAAATGGCAATTTGATGAGTAGTGATAATATGCCTCTTGGGGATAAAAAGATTCTGACCCTAGCAAGTCCCATCAATGCTTGCAATGCTTCCATGAGAGGTAGTTGCGACGGCCACTTTGATAGAACCAGTGGGCCTACTAGTGTGGATGAATGGTTCCAATTCTTCTCTTAGTAAGGCTCTTGAGAGACCTTTCCAATTTATGGATGAATCATGCTTTCGAGTAGATGTTGTTCCTTTTAGTAAAAGCATGGTTTCTATGAATAAGCAGTTGGAGAGTGGACAAAGGCAAGTAAAGACATCTCATATGAAGAAGATGCAGCATGCCCAAGGTCCACCACCTATGCTCAATGGAAGTCATAAGGATGTGAGGTCATTTGGCTATAGCAATAAGTTCGCTTTGAGTCCATTAGACCAATGTGGAAAAATGGGGCAATATAAGAATATAAAAAGGAATATGAGATGGGTTTGGAGACCCAAATTTTCTAAATGTGTGGTTGGTGTGCCAGATGAAAGGCTAGGAATTCCATGTGGATATGCCTTGACAATTTCCCAAGTGAATGAGATCAATGGCCATAATGACACATCTAACAATATGCACAACCCTAAGTTGCATCTAGGTGGCGGGCCTAAGGTTGAAGTTCTACCTAGTTTGGGTTGCAACATTAACCTATGCCAAAATCCAAATAGGGAAGGTTCAAATGAGCACAAAACTGTGATTCATAAGCCCAATGAGGTCATTCATTTAGCTCATAGTACCCAAGAAGAGATGGCCCTTATTATTGAGATATCAGTAGAAAGGCTTGGGCTAGTGGATCTACAAAAGCCCAAGATCAAGCTTTGAGCTCACTCGCATAAGTAGTATGTGGCTAGCCCTCACATCTCATGATATCTTTGGTCTCGGCTAGCTAGATAAAATGCAGTATATATGCCAAAAAGACCATCCATTAGATGCACCCAAATGAGCTATTTTCATTAGGCCAAGAGGACTAGTTAGTTTGCAGTGAAATGTTCTATTTCATTAGGCCAAGAGGGCCATTTGTCTGTTTAGTACGGGTGCATTTTACAGCTTTCTGTTTTAGTGTTATGCTAGACAAATTATGTGGAACCTAGGGGAGCCTTTGTTGTGCCAACGTTTCTTGTGGCCCAATCCAGGTGATATCTTTTCTTTTACGAGTACCATTATTTTATGTTATATGTGTCTATGTACTTGTGAGGGATTTTGTTTTCTTGTTGGGGACCGGCAATCAAGGCATGAAGTCCCAGGTTTAGGTTGGGTATGTCTAAGGGAGGTCTAAGTAGTCATTGCCTCCTATAAAGGAATTGACAGGCACTGAAAGACCTTTTTTAGAAGGCAATTCTAGTGACCCTATTCTACTAACCTACTAGGTGGCCGTTCTAGGAGTTTCTGTTAGTTGTGAGGCAGTTAGAAAAACTTGCCATAAAAATTGATGAGATAAAAAGAAGAAAAAATCTGAATATCTGAAAGAACGTGTGTGTGTGTGTGTGTGTGTGTGTGTGTGTGTGTGTGTGTGTGTGTGTGTGTGTGTACAGAGGTGTGTGAAAAGGGGTTTTAACCCCTCCAAAAATAGAAAAGGAAAGGAAAAATTTTGAGTGAAGTGTCTATTGCCTTGAAAAGGCCTGTAGGTTCCTAGGGATGAGACAAGACCTGGGGTCGATGCCTTATCTTCCTTGGGGGGACATCTTGCCATAAAAGATAAATAAGGAAGGTTGGAGGGAAAATAAAAGTGAGCGGCAGATGAAAAGAAAAATGATTAAGTGTCGCCTCGCGAGGACTTCCTAGGATCTTGGGTATTGAGATAGGAAGTAAGACCAATGCCTTGTTCTCGTTGGGTCACTACACTCAGCTCCCTCCTTTTTACATGCCGACTATGAAAAAAAAAATATTAAAAGCATAAAATAAAAATGTGCTAAAAGATTAAAAATTTTTATCATGCTATAGGAGTCCTCGTTTAGCTTGGCCGTGTTGGAGCAGTTGGTTAGTGACTTGCTTGGGGCTTTTTGTTAGATTATGCTAGATTACTCCTCGTGGATTTCATGCCTTGGTTCTGTCAAGGGGTAAGGTGAAAGCTGTGATGTGTTTTGTTGTGTATTTTTTGTATCAGCATGATGCTCTTTGTGCTTATGGTTGTGCAGATTTATTCGTGGGATTTGATAGGCTGAGTCATCCTATCCCATGGTCACCAATGAGAGCTGGAGTTTAGAAGCGGTTTTGAGCCGATCTGGAAGCAGTTCGGGCCCGTTTTGAAGTAGAAAATGGTCGAGACGCATCAAAGAGCCAAATATAAGTCTCGGTTTATCGATCGGAGGTCGTTTGACCCCCCATTTAATTCCCGCAAGGTTTGGTGTCATAAAGTAGCTATTGGATCTAGGAGCCAAAAAGTGCGCGACAAAGGCCAAGTTTATAGATTTCAATGCTGTGAAGTCGCTTGTCCAAATGGATCTCGAATCCAAGTTCGTTTGCCCATCCGAAATTGAAATATCCACTTGCGAGACAATGTGAACACAAAAAAATAGAACCAGTTATTTTAAAGTTTTAACCTTAGGCTTAATAAAAGCCTTGAAACTAATGAAAAAATAGTCGAACAGAGAGGAAAGCATCAACGCCCTCTCAAAATCTAATCAGTGCCTCTCCGATACACCCGTTTTGAGAGAGAGAGAGAGAGAGAGAGAGAGAGAGATTCTCGATCAGGAAAGAGAGAGGAACGAGATGGTTGTAAGCTTTTCTATTTTAATGGAGGATTTAAATTTTTAATTTTTTATTCTTTCTCTCTCCTCTCTCCTCTTGTGGGTTGTTCGTATGCATCAATGAAAGAGAGAAGGGGATGGGGGGTGATGATGATTTTGAAGCAAACGATACTGATGGAGTGGTAGAGGATGTAGATCAAGGCTGGAGAGCATGTCAGCGGTAAGAGGGAAGCGTAAGCAACCTCTCAATCTCGGGATATGTACCTTGAACATGCAGGTTTCTATGAGTAAGTGTTCTTTGTCTTTGTTTTATGAATGATAATTGAAGGAAATGATTGATGATGATTGATCTTGGTTGCATATGTTGAATTATCTCTGAAATGAAAGAAAAAATCAAAAATTTTAATGACATAGTGATTTTGTCCTTAAAACAAGTAAAACCTACAAAGTGCGGTTTTTGAAGAAATCATGAAAATTGGGGGTTTTAGTGAGTGTTCTGGGTTCCCATGGAATAAAATATGAATATAAAAATGGGGCTGAGTGTTTTTTATCAGTGATACTTTACAATTCTTATTTTTTATAATTTTTTGAAGAAATAAATAGAGAAAAATGGGAAATTTTAGGTTTTTGCCATAAATAATTCTGGGAAAATAATTAATTCTTTTTAATGTTTAGCAAGGCTGAGGCATGAGGATTAAGCCTCAGATCAATCTTATTTTTATGTTAGAGTGCAGTTTTATTGCTTTATACATGAAAATGACATAAAAATGAACCTTACACATATGTAACGTTGCAAAACCTAAATGGGTAGGGGGAAAAGAGAGGTTGTGGAAGCGTTTAAGTGCTAAAAAATACTACAAAGTCTGATCTTTTGTTTATGCATGTCATATAGGACGACTGATTACTTAAGTTAAAGAGACTAGTAGTACGATTAAGTTCGATGCTAGTCTCTAGCAAAGCAACAACAATGCATAGACTGAAAATCATTGAAGGCCTGATTTTACACTCCACTTTGCTATTTTTTTTAAGAATAAAATTGTTGTGCACAATAGGCATCCACAATTGCATTAAGCATAGCATGGTATCAAATCCTGGATCCACAATATCTGTATGCCAAACATTGACCAACGCTGAGAATGTGAGGATTTCTAGGCTATTGGTTAGACGAGTGGTTCCTAGGGGTAAGTCTACTGAGGAAATATCAACTCCTAGATCGTTCGATATACAAAAGAGTGGATGTTGTACGTTTGTTCTTTATGTTGGAGCAGCGCATCAAGGGGCCAATCCCGGAGATGTAGGAGAGCTGCAGTGGGCCCGTAGCACACAGCTGAGAGATTGCCTCCTATGTTTGTGATACGTGGTATATTATACCAATGTGTATGGGATCTCCCTATGAGGAGTAGGGGAAGGCAAATGTTGGACTGTGTCCTAGTACAAACGCAAGATCGATATTAGAGCTTAGTGTAGCGTGTCTCTTAGACACTCCTTACCGCGAGGCCGTATGGGGTGTCTTGTGTGTCTTAGAGGTCGGGTTAGTGCTAGAGAGCCAGTGTCGGGCCTGTTTTTGGTCCCAATACAAATGTTTTCCTTTCTCTTGACCCCTAAATATAGAATTTTACTTATGAAGTCACTCTCTCTCAAAGTGACCAAACTACCCAAAATAATGGCATGCACCATCTCTCTATGGACTAGAGAGTCCTTTACCTTTAAGAGTAGGATCTCCCCTTGCCTCTATGTTTAAAATCACCACATCCAAATATATTACAACCATATGCCAAAGTGTCTCCATGGCCATATGATGATGCTCTAGGTCTAGATAAGCTACCATATAGCCTCACTAATAATAAAACATACTATGATGATTTGCATTCTTTTCACTACTAGATGCATTGAGGTCTAACTTAATCTCTTTTGTAAGTAGCAAAGTAATTAATTCTTCAAAATCAAGAATAGATCCTCCTCTCTCATAAATGGAGGTATCAAGGGACTTATATGCATGTCCAAGTCCATTTAGAGTGACAAATACCAAATCATCATCATCAACTAATGCATTTATTGAAGTAATATATTCTACACTTGTTTTATTTTTAATACATAGTCACTAGTGCTTCTATTTCCTCACCATGCACCATGAAATCTTTGCTTTAACTATATCTTCCTAGCCTTCATGCAAGTGCCATACATCTTCTTAATGATTTTCTAGTATCTTTGCATGTACTTGCCTTTTTAATGTGCAAAAACAATATCTTTGAGATACATACAGATATCCAATGTAAGACTTTCCTATTTTCACCTATCCAATCCTTGTATGCCTTTTTTTGTTCTTCAATGGGCTCATCAGGTAGTTCTAGGCATGTGTCTTCACCTATAATGAGGTCTCATAGACCTCTCCCCACCATTTGACTTGTTCAAACTATATTCGATTGTCACAACATTCACAAAAGGAAAATACAAAGATTATTGAGATCAATAACCTTGACCTTGACTACTTTGCAAAAGTAGCATTGCATAATGAACCATGATTTCAATGCACTATATCCAAAAGTGTAGGTAGGTACTCAAAGACTTGCACTTGAAAGGTTGGGTTTGGTTTCTGAGACAAGCTCAATCATAGTAATTTTCATGGAATTTCCTTGACACTTTTTCCCTTCTAAATTAGCACCCAAAAATGGCATAAAATCGGCCTTTAAGACCTAGCTTCCAAAAATCAATACATGAACCAATTCAAAATTGAAAACCTATTGAACCTTGCTATTATACATCCTTTTGCAACCTTCCATGGCTCCCAAAATGCATTCAAGGTAAGCTCAATAGCTTCCAAATCCAAGGGACAATAGCTCCTGAATTTGATATACCTATTTTGGTTGGATTGCAAAGGTTAGTACATGATTTAATAGTAGACATCAAGCTTTCTATTTGGTGTAGATCTTGATTTGGTATGCTCCTTGATTCGAGCTTTTGATCCCACACTCCCACTCTAATACCAAATGAAAAGAATAGAATATGATGTGCAACAAAAGGAGCAATGGCACAAGATATGGAAGCTTAAGAGTTTTTGTTTTTCATCATTTCATTCTTCTCCTTCTCTCATTATCAACTAATACACGCAAAGTATCCTCAAAAGTGATAGATACATTTTTTACCTTTAAGTCACTTCACACATAGCGTCTAATTTATTTATGCATACATAGGATATGATAGCCTATGTCTTATTTCCCAGCACTTGATCACTCTGGAGCAAGTTAAAAAGTAGATGTGAGTGGAAATACTTTTGATGTAGTCTCTAAGACTATAATTAACTATGAGTTTCCTAGCCGTCTAGTATTTTTCAACCAGATTCTCTAGGTTGGTGAGGGCTCAAAACTTGAGGTGACCTACTCCCCACACGCATATCTCCAATTTTAGCTTCTATCTTTGCTAGGTAGAGAACCAATTTACTTCATGATTGGCTCTCACCCAACACTCTAATAAGCACAAAACCAAGGTACAGAGTAGCAAAGTATATGCTTGGAGCTTTGCTCCTCACCATGAAACCTACAAACACACCTCTCTTTCACTAAAAATGCATACATACAAAAGACTCAAGACACACCCACACTGATCAAGAAACAAGATCAAGTGACTCCTCCTCTTCCTCTACACACTCGAGATCCATAGTTTTCTACACAAAGATAGAGCAAGAAGAAGGATGGACAAAGAGAGTTTTGAAAAAGAGGGAAGAAGGAAGTCAAGGAGACACCACAATCTGCCATGCTCCAACCTCATCAACCACTTTTTCCCAAGAACCCCAATTGCACCCTTTTGAACCTTTATTAAATCAAATATTTTTCAGCATACAAAAAGACTAAGATAGGAGCCTTATGTGATGCATGCATTCTAGGCAAGATTCCTAAGGTTTTAAAATAAAGGAACATATGCAATGGATTTTATAGCTCCAAGCCAAGCATTTACGATGGTAAAAATATATATCAATGAAGTACAACTTAGATGCAACATCACAAACATTTTCATAAATTAAATGAGTTGTCGATGCAGAGCCACATCCTTTTTGGTGCACAGATCGGATGCCCTAAGCACGCGTAGTGAGCGTCAGAACAAAAGAACTCTACTTTTTGCACACAAATCAATGTAGAAGACTTGCATGACATGAACAAGAGACCAATTGGGTGCAATCTCCCCCCCATGCCTTGTGTGAGCGCTCCACAAAGCATGTATTTTATATATTAATCATCTTCAAGCTCAAATAATAGCCCAAATTACAAAATAGCATGCTTTTGGCTTTTGAGTTTGCTTTTGTGCCAAATAGAAATAAAGCTAATGGGCGGGCGCCCAAGAAGTCAGGCATACCCAATACAATGTCCAAATACAAATATCTAAATCGTGTGCCCATACGCATACAAAAGTAATAAATAAATATCAAACACCTTGATAAATAGGCACGACAAAATATAGGCACCATGCCTAAGGTATGCGCCCATCAAAATATAGATGATAACTCGAATACATGCTATCCTCCAATGCTTTCCACCGCCACTGCTGCTATCTCTACACATCAACTGAAGCATTCACAATCATTAGTAAAATAATACAATTAAACCGACAAAAGTGAATACCTAGCAGTCTTCAGCTAAATAAATCAATTGGTTAGAAATCAATCCGAACCTTAATTTATCACGAGTGCACACTCTAAACTCATAAACGTTTATTAATTTAAATATGTATTTTGTGGAATCACCTGCTATGGAATCACCCATGTACACACTAAATTAACAAAACGCTCGAAAAGGATATGCGTCCCCAAGGACTTCTCGCACAAAGAATCCACTTTGTGTATGAGCCCCGGTAATAAAAATTTACGGAATCCACCGTAAAACCTCACAGAATCCACCGTGTAATATGCCTCTTGGCATCATACCCCGGGGTGGGATAGCAATTGTCCTCAATTGCTATTACCTCAATGTGGAGCTAACAGAGTGGGGAAAGCATTTAAGTCTCTAGCGTGCATCCATTGGGCCTCTTCAACAGGATGGTTTTTAAACTTGACCAAATATCTAGAATATCGTTAGCAATATCATTAGCACTCTGAATTTTATTTGATAATGAAGCAACAGGTGTAGGAAATCTATAACCATAAATCACTTCAAATGGTGCTTTCTTTGTAGATGTGTGTGGTGTATTGTTATATGCAAACTGAAGTAAATGTAGATATGTATCCCATGTGTGTGGTTTTGAAATAGTGTAAGCACGTAAAAGATCTAAAATAGTACTGTTAGTAGCTTCTGTTTGACCATTAGTTTCAGGATGAAATGCAAATGAAAAATCAATCTTTGTTCCTAAGTTAGCAAACAAAGTAATCCAAAAATTATTACAAAATCTAGAATCACGATCAGAAATAATAACTTTTGGTAAACCATGATTAGTAAACACAGTTTTTAAAAACAATTGAGCTGCTTGAGATGCAGTTAAAGTTTTCTTGCATGGAATGAAATATGCTTATTTGCTAAACCTGTCTACAACAGTCCAAATCATATCATGGTTAGCTTTAGTGTTAGGTAAACCAGTAATAAAGTCCATAGAAATTTGTTCCCATGGTCGTGATGGAATAGATAAAGGCATCAGTAAACCATACTGTTTACCATGATGTCTTTTAACTCTTTGACAAACTGGCAAAGTATCCGAAGGAGTACCAATGTCATCATCATCTTTTGTAAAGTCAGGCATTTTCTCACGTTCTTCTTCTTCCATTGCGCCAAGATAATTGATATGGACAGGTGGTTTCTTTGCTTGGCAATTGGCTGCTAGATGTCCAAGTTGATGGCATTTGTAACAAACTATAGGTTTGGCTTTAGATACATTTTTGGCAATGGAAGGAAGTCTAGGAATATTGGGATTTGGCTGTGAAGATGGCTTAGGGTTTTGATTGGTGTTTGTTGGTAAAGCAGGTGGTCGTGTCCAAGACTTACGGAATGTAGATGGAAGAAAACGACTTTGATTGAATCTTCTAAAATTTGAATTGAATTGCTTGGAACCATAGTTACCATTAGTTTGAAATTGTTGTGGACGCTTGTCTCTTCCTCGTATCTTGTCTTCAGTGTCATGAGCCAAAGAAATTGCATCTTCAAGAGTTGTTGGCTTGAACATATTGACTTCAGCCTAGTAATGTCCAAGTAGACCAGACATAAACTTGCATTTGTGAGTCGCTTCAGGTACATCTTTGAGCATTTAGAGTTGCAGTAAGGCATTCCAAAAACGTTCAGTGTATTGGGCAATAGGTTCATGATCTCTTTGCTGTAGAAGATCCCATTGCTTTATGGCTTTTTCATGGAATTGAGGAGGAAGGAAATTCTGCAAAAACTTCTTTTTGAAACTCTCCCAGGTAGTGGGACAATTCTGCAAAAACTTCTTTTTGAAACTCTCCCAGGTAGTAGAAGATCCCATTGCTTTATGGCTTTTTCATGGAATTGAGGAGGAAGGAAATTCTGCAAAAACTTCTTTTTGAAACTCTCCCATGTAGTAGAAGATCCCATTGCTTTATGGCTTTTTCATGGAATTGAGGAGGAAGGAAATTCTGCAAACACTTCTTTTTGAAACTCTCCTAGGTAGTGGGACAAGCAATGCTCTTGCGAACCATAGTCCACCATAGAGATGCTCGATCGACTAAATGATTAGTGACACATTTAATTTTATCTTTCTCAACATATGTCTCTTCATGAAAGTAATCATCAAACTGACTGATAAATGCAAGTACAGTCTTTCCATCTCGAGTTCCATTGAAAGTACAAAATTTGAAATTTCTTTTACTTATCTTTGTTTCTTTGCGGATGGATTGAGCTTCGAGTGTCGCATCGATGGTACGTCGGATAATGTGAGGTGTCCGCTAGTCCCAATCCACGGCACACCTTTTAGTAGTCCATCAGTAGGTCTTTCCATAAATGATGCCGCCCGGTGTTCCCTTGGAACATCACGGGATTGTCACTTAGGCCCTACCGAGTCTACTTCGCAATGGGAGAATTCTGGCCGAACCCACTAGGATCGACCTGAAGACTTGGGTTCCTAAAATCGGATGGGTCTCCTAGCAGCCAGCTAGCGTCAGTAATTTCGAGTTCCACTTTTTAGAGGATTACTCAATCTAAAGCGGACTTGCCATTGCACTTGGTTCAAAGAGAATGGGAGACGGAGGGGAGTGTGGTACGTCAACCCCCCTGCCCATAAGGCAAAATCCCATTCCGGTCCCCTAAAACAATGCAAGTCGGTTCTACCTAATGACTACTTGGTCAATTTATCGTCTTCCTATTTCTATATCCGATGTAGAAAAGCTCCCAGCTAACCGGGACCACCCTACCATTGGATGGACCCGTCGGGGGTTACGCCCACCCGCTTTCCTCTGATGATGGGTCATCTTTAGTTTTTTAATTACCTACAACACATTTATTGGAACATATACAACCAGCTTCCTTAATTAGTCCATTTAGTCACACGTTCCTTCACATAATTTATCTCACTAACACGCATACAATTCGAACAGTAAAGCAAACTTCTTTATTATATTGGAAGTCTATTACAATTTCCATCATTCCGTCCCAGCGGAAGATACACAGAATTCCATAAGGACATTCTGTCCACCAAGATTCCACCCTCATAACTAGTATTTAGGGTTCCATGATCCCATCCTGGGTCACGAAGGGGCTCGTCAGATTCTTGGAACAATGCAGGATTTACAGCCAGAGCCCCCTCTGGCACCTACAATTCCTACTGCCCGAGACTATCCCTACTGACAGACCTTTCGCCTACGGAGCCGGTCCAAGCCTCTCGTAGCGATAATCATGACCCCCTTGGAGTAGGGTCTCGCCGCTAGCTTGGGGGTAGCCTAGCGCGATCCTTCCTTTTATTCTGTTGGCAATAATTTTGATCAAAAATCTAGATTCTAGCAAACACAAACAGTCCTTTCAAATATGTATCAAATAGTGCAATGACAATCATCCCAACATGTAAATCACAATTTCACATAGCCAAGGTAGACCTTATCCTAAGACAACCTTTCATTCTAATGAGGATTCTTCTCCCCATAAAGAAGTGTTGAGTACACCTCTTAAAACATGTTAAGCAAGGCATGAGTTTTCCATTTGGATTCACTTATCTAACATAAGCAAAATCCCTTAAGGAAATATATTGTGTCAATAAACTCAACAAGATGATCTTTAGGATTCCTAAATAGATAACCAGTTTCTATAACCTTCACTAATCAGTTCTTAACCTTGTCGCATTTTAATCATAACTCTATTGAATACGCATAAAGACATATGTACAATAACCTTTGACAATTAATTCTATCTTGATTCTATGCCTTAGTATCCCAACTATTCTAGCTAGAAATCATAGTGATTAATTGTTTTATGCTTGAACTAATATGTCTTTCTAGATGAGTTATCAGATTAATGTGTAAGCGAAGAATATGAAAGCTAATATCCTATGTAATTTATCTTATATTATAAAATTGATAATCTAGTAATGAATAACCTGGTTTGGTGGCATGACGACATTAGGGACTTCATCTTTACTCGCGCTCGCATTAGCCACACCCGATGTTCCAATTGTGGTGGCAATTCCCGCAACCTCGGGCACTCCCGTATCATTGGCAATACCCGTTGCTTGACCGGTTGCGTTGATTTCCATGGTTTTTCCACTTTGTCTCTTTGGAGCCATCGTCCACGAGGAGTTTGAGAGATAGGGAAGGTGGGATAGATTTTAGATGAGAGAGGGTAGAGAATATGGCTTAGTTAAAGATCGAGACAAGGGATTTGAGCTAACTCTCTTCCTCTTTCTCTTTCTCTCTCTCTCTCTCTCTAGCTTCTCGCAGCCTCTTGAAGGAGTATTCTTTCTTCTCTCTTCTTCTCTCTCGCAGCCTCTCGGGGTCTCCTTCTATCCCTTATGCCTCTCCCATGCCTCATATTTATAGTGAATTGGGGAAGAGGGCTTGTGGTTGAGAAGTGGAGCTCTTTGTGGAGGGGGATCTTGGAAAGATCAGTGATCTGATGCTCAGATCATAAATCTGATGGTTCCATTGGCTCCGAAAGGGGGGTAAAACCCCAAGACACTTGCTTAGAAAGCTCTCAGTTCACTTCTTCTTCTTTTCTCTGTTCGAAGTGCTGTCTACTGCCTGTAAACTGCGATCGCGGTGCGCGCGATTTCGCCAGTCACTTTTCTTTATTTTTCTTTTTATAAAATCTTCAAACTAACTAACACATCACTTGTTTTTTCTTTTAAATGACATCTAGTTCTAGAAATCTCCATATCTCTTTTTTTTTTTAATTAAGATAATCTCTAAAATGTCTAAAATATTCTAGTCTTGCCCAAAAGTCTAATATTTTTAGACCATCCAAACTATACACATTATCCTGGTGATTAATATAACTCATAAGTTTCGTTCACGTTGTAATTTACGTGAAGGATGGCCACGGTCCTTGCCAATTCGAAAAAAATATCGAATTTATGACTCTTGATTTTTCTAAATAAAATATTTTAAATTAAATAAAAATTATTAATAATTAATGTTAGTTAGTTTTTACCTTAGTTAGTCTTTAGTTAGTAATCTTACTAACTTATTAATTAACTAACTAACTTTTGAACTAACCAACTAACTTTTATTGTGTGGAAATATTACATCCTTCTCCCCTTAGAGAAATCGAGATGTCCTCATCTCGAGAGAAATTGTGGGTATTGTTGATGAAGAGCATCCTCATCTATCCATGAAGCATCTTCTTCAGGGTAATCCTTCCATTGGACAAGGTATTCTCTAAGGGTTCTACTCCTCAATTTCCTCTCCCTTACATCAATTACTCTGTCAGGTTGTAGCTCAAGGACTCCTTGGCTAGGTATTACAACTTGTTCATCATCAAGGATATGGTTAGGGTTAGCTACGTATGCTTTCAATAAGCTAACATGAAATACATTGTGGATTTTTATATTCTCAGGGAGTTGTATCTTGTAAACGCTTGGTCCTAGGCACTTGAGAATCTTATAGGGTCCACAATATCTTGGACTTAGCTTCTTAAACTCTCCTAAAGACAAAGAACTCTTCTTTGGATGGACACGGATGAAGACCATGTCTCCCTCTTTGAAGATTCGTTCTTGCCTTTTTAGATCAGCATACGCCTTTTGTCGATCCTTGGCAGTTTGAATATCATGTCTGATGATCTTGATTTGATCATCCATTTCTTCTAACATTTTTCTCGAGGCTTCTATCCTTAGAGTAGGATCGGAAAAATTAAGTGGCATACGACAATCTTGACCATATAGTGCCTGAAATGGAGTCATCTGAATACTTCGATGATAGGAGGCATTATAGGCAAATTCCACTAAGGATAGATATTGAATCCACCTTTTAGGTTCCTTGCTGCAATATGCACGTAGAATATCCTCAATTACTTGATTAACTCGTTCTGTCTGCCCATCAGTTTGTGGATGATAAGCAGTACTGAAACAAAGTTGGGTTCCAATGGCTTCAAATAAACTCTTCCAGAAGTGTGATGTGAAAAGAGAATCACGATCACTGATGATCCTTTTAGGTAACCCATGTAACCTAAAAATCTCCTTTACAAAAATTCTAGCAATATCTGAAGCCTTGTAATTGGTTTTTGTTGGGAGAAGATGAGCGACCTTTGTTACCATGTCTACTATTACCATTATTGAGTTATATCCTCCTTGTACAGAAGGTAACCCAACTACAAAGTCCATGCTAATAAATTCCCATTTCATCTGGGGAATGTCAAGTGGCTGGAGTTTTCCTGGTAACTTGACACGTTCAGATTTTACCCTTTGGCAATTTAGACATTCAGTGACATACTTAAGTACATCACCCTTGAGTTTTTGCCAGTAATAACTTTTCCTGACAGCATTAAGAGTTTTTGCATATCCTGGGTGTCCTGAAAAAGGAGAATCATGTGCTTCCCAAAGTATCCTTCTCTTGAGAGTCTGACTTGAAGGAATGCATAGTCTCATTCTGAAATAAACAAGTCCTTCATCTTCATCTATAGAGAATTCCTGATACTTAGTCTTGAGTTTGGGATCTTGTTCCTTATTCTGAACTTCCCAAAACAATTGTTGATAGTCTGGGTCCTTATTTGCTTCATCCTTGGTCAACTCGATGATAGGATTAGTTGGCATCGATACCATTGTAGCTAGAGTTTCTGACCTAGATGGTTCTTCAGTGATAAGAGCATTAAGGAAGGCTCTACGGCTAAGGGCATCTGCTACTACATTTTCTTTACCGGGTCTGAACTTAATTTCAAAGTCATATTCTTGTAGAACCTCGATCCAACGTCGTTGCCTCATATTAAGATCAGGCTGAGTAAAAATCCACTTAAGACTTTTATGATCTGTGACTAAAGAAAACTTATTTCCAAGCAAGTAATGTCTCCATAATTTGAGAGCATGAATCACAGCTAATAACTCCAGGTCATGAGTAGCATATTTCTGCTCATGGATTTTCAATTTTCTTGAAGAGTAAGCTATAGGATGTCCTTCCTGCATTAGTACACATCCCAATGCAAGAGAGATGGCATCTGTGACAACTTCAAATTCCTTGCTTAAGTCAGGTAGCCTTAAGATAGGAGCAGTTACTAGACTATGCTTTAGTTGCTCAAAGCTAGACTGTTCAATTGGCGTCCAATTAATGGCAACTTGCTTCTTAAGTAAATTTGTAAGAGGTGTTGCAATTTGAGCATAATTTCTGATGAATACCCTATACCATCCTGTTAGGCCAAGGAAACTTCTCACTTCCTTGATAGTGGTTGGGGGTGGGCAATCTTGAACATCCTTGACCTTGGCAGGATCTACTGATATACCCTCAATAGACACTATGAATCCCAAGTATTCAATCTTTCTTTTGAAGAATGCACACTTCTTCTTCTTGGCATACAACTTGTGTGTTCTCATTGTCTCTAGGACAATGCGAAGATGTGGTTCATGATCCTCTTCCTCCTTAGAATAAGTTAGGACGTCATCGAAGAATACAAGGACAAAGTCATCAAGGCGGGGTCTAAAAATGTCTTGCATTAACCTGTTGAAGGTAGCTGGAGCATTTGTCAATCCAAATGACATCACAATGAATTCGAAATGGCCGTATCTTGTGTTGAAGGCGGTCTTTGGAATATCTTCATTCTTGACTCTAATCTGGTAATATCCTGACCGAAGATCAATCTTAGAAAAGATCTTTGCTCCTTGTAGACGATCAAGAAGCTCATCAATCCTTGGGATTGGGTACTTATTCTTTACTGTCACCTGGTTTAGCCCTCGGTAGTCGATACAAAGACGAAGAGTTCCATCTTTCTTCTTTTGGAATAATACTGGGGCTCCCCATGGTGAATTACTTGGCCGGATATACCCTTGTTCTAGCAGTTGCTTGAGTTGCTCTTTTAGTTCGATGGCTTCAGGAATAGACATTTTGTAAGGTCTTTTTGCCACTGGAGCGGCTCCTGGAACAAGTTTGATCTCATGATCAACTTCTCTTTCCGGAGGTAACTCAGTTAGCTCTTCAGGAAATATGTCAGCATACTCTTTTAACCAGGATGGTTCTTCTTCTGCATGATCATCTTGATTTGTCTTGTTAAGCTTGATCAAGTAAATAGGTAATCCTTTCTTCAAGCCTTTCACAATTCGAGAAGCTTTTGCCAATTGAACTTTAGGTTTCCCTGTTTCACCTTGTGTAGTTGCTATTTCACCATTCAAATCCTGAAATGTGACTTGACCTTTTCCACAATGGATATGAGCATCATTGGGAATCAGCCAATCCATTCCTAGTAAACATTCATAGGCTCCTAGGTTCATTACTCTGAACCTCATACTTGAAAGGTTTTCCCCTAGGTTAAACTCTACCTTGGCAGTTTGCTGTGTAGAAAGTACTTCCTTTCCATTTGCTAATTCCACAAGCAGCTTTGATGCATTTACAGTATCTATACCTATCTTCTTAGCACACTTGGGTGAAATAAATGAGTGTGTACTTCCACAGTCAATCAAAACTTTAAATGATTTACCTTGGTGACTAGCCGGTGTCTGTATTACCGAATATTGACGATTTAGTCCTTTCCTGTGGAATGCAGCATGAACAGTTGCTCTTTCAATATCTTCTTCCATAGTAGGGTCTTCCTCCTTATTAGTCTCTTTTAGGGTAATATTTGACGTTCTTCCTCTTGCCACAGCTACATGACCACAACCTTGGGCAGCTCTGCCTTGACCTCGAAATTGGCCTTGGTGATGGTTTCTACCAAGCTTTGGACAATCTCTCCTGAAATGTCCTGTCTCATTACAGTGGAAGCACCTAAGACCATCCCTGTTTCCTTGGGTAGGAATAAAATTCCCAACTGCATTGGATTTTGCCTTCTTCTTTTGTCCTTGGGTTCTTTTTGCTTGACCTTTGAATCCTCCTTTGTTCTGGTTATTGTAGCTCCAGAACTTATTGTTATTAGGCTTTGATTGTACTTCCCACACAATAGGAGCAGCTTGAATCAAAGCATCCTGGAGGTCAATGGGGCGCATTGATTCTAAACGAGTGTTCAGAGGATAATTTAGCCCATTGCAAAACTTGGACACTTGTTGAACAGTATCCATGGGGGGTGCATATTTAAGAAGAGAAACAAACTTGGAGTAGTATGCTTCCAAGGTCAGTCCCATTTGCCTCAAATTGAAGAACTCGTTCATCTTTTGGGTGCGATAAGCTGGAGGTAAATACCTTCCTCTTACAGCTTCTTTCAACAAGTCCCAAGTAATGGTATTTTCAGGGACACCTTGATCTCGGCACCACTGCTTCCACCAAAGTCGAGCTTCGCCAATTAATTTTAGCTTAGCTATCATGGCTTGGTTGGCTGGGATAGTTTCAGCAGCAGTAAAATAATCTTCCATCGATTCGATCCAAATTTCTGCATCAGCTTCCACATTTTCGCCTTTCCCATTAAACTCTGGAGGTTTGACTTGCTTCAATAAATTCCTTTTCTCTTGAGCTTCGTTGGGAATTGTTGTGGGTGCGAGATTCTGGGAAATTTTTAGCAATTTGTAAGTTAAATTTTACAACTCTATGTAGCGTCAATAATAGAGTTCAGTACTCAAAATATCTCTCGCTTAGTTTACTGAAACAACTCTCAAATCAACTTTCTTCCCATAAAATTAAATTGCAATTTCAGAGGTTTCAAGACAAATATAATAAAATAGGATTGCATTATTTCTTTGATTGATAAAGTATCAATCAGTCTTTTATTACAATGGATGTACAAGGTAATCAGATGGAAGGAAATACATTATTCAAATGGCTCGCAGGCTCATCTTATTTTCTCTCAGGAAAGGATTCCCTACTACAATCTAAGTATGACACTCTGATACATCCTTTATGAAGTAACTTGGATTCGGAGAGTAAATATCTAGGAATCTATATTTTTGAGGGAGTTCAGGAAATCCCTCTTTTTTGTAGTTGCGGCGGCTAGAGCGACCTATGACTTTTATTCTGTCAGCTGCAAGTCTTCGTAACTTCCCCATAGATATATTGGTTTAGTTTGATCTTCTTGCCTCTAGTATACAGGGTTGAGTTTACAGTGGCCTCATGAAATAGATAGATCTTAACAACTTTAAGATCTTCCATCCATTTTACCCTTTTCAGATTATTTTGAAGATAAGCTAGACGGCTTGCATCAATATAGCAATATCCTCCACTAATCATCCACCGTCTTTCACGGTATAGAGGCGACGGGTTGTACAACTGATCTAGTACTCGCATCATCTGAATTCTCCAGGAAAAACTGGATGAATGCATAGCTGACATAAACATTACTTGAAAGATCAAGAATCGCTTCCAAGATTCATTACTCTGCCATAATTCAAAAAACATACGTTAATAAAGGGAAGAAAACATGTCCTAGGCTATGCTTAGAAAAAAAATAATATTTTTCTTAAGCTTACATCGTAATCTATACTAACGTGCGCTCTGATACCAACTGTGAGGTGTCCGCTAGTCCCAATCCACGGCACACCTTTTAGTAGTCCATCAGTAGGTCTTTCCATAAATGATGTCGCCCGGTGTTCCCTTGGAACATCACGGGATTGTCACTTAGGCCCTACCGAGTCTACTTCGCAACGGGAGAATTCTGGCCGAACCCACTAGGATCGACCTGAAGACTTGGGTTCCTAAAATCGGATGGGTCTCCTAGCAGCCAACTAGCGTCAGTAATTTCGAGTTCCACTTTTTAGAGGATTACTCAATCTGAAGCGGACTTGCCATTGCACTTGGTTCAAAGAGAATGGGAGACGGAGGGGAGTGTGGTACGTCAACCCTCCTGCCCATAAGGCAAAATCCCATTCCGGTCCCCTAAAACAATGCAAGTCGGTTCTACCTAATGACTACTTGGTCAATTTATCGTCTTCCTATTTCTATATCCGATGTAGAAAAGCTCCCAGCTAACCGGGACCACCCTACCATTGGACGGACCCATCGGGGGTTACGCCCACCCGCTTTCCTCTGATGATGGGTCATCTTTAGTTTTTTAATTACCTACAACACATTTATTGGAACATATACAACCAGCTTCCTTAATTAGTCCATTTAGTCACACGTTCCTTCACATAATTTATCTCACTAACACGCATACAATTCGAACAGTAAAGCAAACTTCTTTATTATATTGGAAGTCTATTACAATTTCCATCATTCCGTCCCAGCGGAAGATACACAGAATTCCATAAGGACATTCTGTCCACCAAGATTCCACCCTCATAACTAGTATTTAGGGTTCCAGGATCCCATCCTGGGTCACGAAGGGGCTCGTCAGATTCTTGGAACAACGCAGGATTTACAGCCAGAGCCCCCTCTGGCACCTACAATTCCTACTGCCCGAGACTATCCCTACTGACAGACCTTTCGCCTACGGAGCCGGTCCAAGCCTCTCGTAGCGATAATCATGACCCCCTTGGAGTAGGGTCTCGCCGCTAGCTTGGGGGTAGCCTAGCGCGATCCTTCCTTTTATTCTGTTGGCAATAATTTTGATCAAAAATCTAGATTCTAGCAAACACAAACAGTCCTTTCAAATATGTATCAAATAGTGCAATGACAATCATCCCAACATGTAAATCACAATTTCACATAGCCAAGGTAGACCTTATCCTAAGGCAACCTTTCATTCTAATGAGGATTCTTCTCCCCATAAAGAAGTGTTGAGTACACCTCTTAAAACATGTTAAGCAGGGCATGAGTTTTCCATTTGGATTCACTTATCTAACATAAGCAAAATCCCTTAAGGAAATATATTGTGTCAATAAACTCAACAAGATGATCTTTAGGATTCCTAAATAGATAACCAGTTTCTATAACCTTCACTAATCAGTTCTTAACCTTGTCGCATTTTAATCATAACTCTATTGAATACGCATAAAGACATATGTACAGTAACCTTTGACAATTAATTCTATCTTGATTCTATGCCTTAGTATCCCAACTATTCTAGCTAGAAATCATAGTGATTAATCGTTTTATGCTTGAACTAATATGTCTTTCTAGATGAGTTATCAGATTAATGTGTAAGCGAAGAATATGAAAGCTAATATCCTATATAATTTATCTTATATTATAAAATTGATAATCTAGTAATGAATAACCTGGTTTGGTGGCATGACGACATTAGGGACTTCATCTTTACTCGCGCTCGCATTAGCCACACCCGATGTTCCAATTGTGGTGGCAATTCCCGCAACCTCGGGCACTCCCGTATCATTGGCAATACCCGTTGCTTGACCGCTTGCGTTGATTTCCATGGTTTTTCCACTTTGTCGCTTTGGAGCCATCGTCCACGAGGAGTTTGAGAGATAGGGAAGGTGGGATAGATTTTAGATGAGAGAGGGTAGAGAATATGGCTTAGTTAAAGATCGAGACAAGGGATTTGAGCTAACTCTCTTCCTCTTTCTCTTTCTCTCTCTCTCTCTCTCTAGCTTCTCGCAGCCTCTTGAAGGAGTATTCTTTCTTCTCTCTTCTTCTCTCTCGCAGCCTCTCGAGGTCTCCTTCTATCCCTTATGCCTCTCCCATGCCTCATATTTATAGTGAATTGGGGAAGAGGGCTTGTGGTTGAGAAGTGAAGCTCTTTGTGGAGGGGGATCTTGGAAAGATCAGTGATCTGATGCTCAGATCATAAATCTGATGGTTCCATTGGCTCCGAAAGGGGGGTAAAACTCCAAGACACTTGCTTAGAAAGCTCTCAGTTCACTCCTTCTTCTTTTCTCTGTTCGAAGTGCTATCTACTGCCTGTAAACTGCGATCGCGGTGCGCGCGATTTCGCCAGTCACTTTTCTTTATTTTTCTTTTTATAAAATCTTCAAACTAACTAACACATCACTTGTTTTTTTCTTTTAAATGACATCTAGTTCTAGAAATCTCCATATCTCTTTTTTTTAAAAAAATTAAGATAATCTCTAAAATGTCTAAAATATTCTAGTCTTGCCCAAAAGTCTAATATTTTTAGACCATCCAAACTATACACATTATCCTAGTGATTAATATAACTCATAAGTTTTGTTCACGTTGTAATTTACGTGAAGGATGCCCACGGTCCTTGCCAATTCGAAAAAAATATCGAATTTACGACTCTTGATTTCTCTAAATAAAATATTTTAAATTAAATAAAAATTATTAATAATTAATGTTAGTTAGTTTTTACCTTAGTCAGTCTTTAGTTAGTAATCTTACTAACTTATTAATTAATTAACTAACTTTTGAACTAACCAACTAACTTTTATTGTGTGGAAATATTACAGATAAGATCTTCGGGTTGCGGTCCATCTTTGTCGGTGGTAGGTTGTTGCAAATTAGCCAATTGAACTTGCAAAGCTTGTTGAGCTCTTCGTTCTTCATCAAGCTGCATCATAATCAAATCCAATTTTTGTTCCGTCATTGGTTCAGGAAGATCACCTTCAGCCATTAAATCATCCATATTTTGTTTCGTCATCCTGTAAAAAATCCCAAAGACCTCACACTCTCGAAATTTGATTAGCGGGATGAGCATAGCTCAAAGTCGGGTATACAAGGCTTATAAATTTTTGTTTGGCTTATACAGTCTTTGTCTTTTGCGGTTGCGGTGTTCGTAGTCTTTGTAGAAACTGCATATGACCTTCTGTGTGTGCTGAAACTGGTTTAGCAAGTCTGAGAGTGTGAACAGAGTCTTCCAAAGAACAATTTTGTAATTTTATGCTTCTGCGCAGGAACAGCCTTTATGGGAAGGGTTGAAGATGACTTGATTGACCTTTGTGACTTGCATGAATTACAAGACTTGGAGGACTTAGGAGTTACTTAGTAGTTTAAGGCTTTATGAAGCCTACGTGATTTTCGAGTAACTGAATATGTTGACGACGGATTCGTCGCCGTCCAGAACATGCCGTTGCCGTCGATTTTCAAATTCGATTAAGTAAACTTTCTTAAAGCTTACTATTAAGCCTTTTAAACTTTTCAAATAAAGATTTTTAAGCTTTTAAGCTATGGAGGTTAATGTCAAACTAGTTGAAAAAAAAAACGCCTTGTAGAAGGAGCTTTCCTTGTGGTCCTCCGCCTCCTCAGGTCAGGCCTTCGCGATCAGAGGCTGCAGACAGAGGTTCTTGACCGCTAGGAATTCACCTGTATCGACCGTTTACAGTGAAACTGACTGTAGAGTTCGATTGTTCCAAGAGCTCCGCCTTCGATCGTTCCAGGAGCTCCGCCTTCACACAAGATGGTAAGCGATTGGAAGCTCTCGATCTCAGCTTCGCTCTAATACCACTGGTGCACAGATCGGATGCCGTAAGCGCATGTAGTGAGCGTCAGAAGGTCCCCAAGAACAAAAAAAAACTACTTTTTGCACACAAATCAATGTAGAAGACTTGCACGACATGAACAAGAGACCAATTGGGTGCAATCTCCCCCCATGCCTTGTGTGAGCGCTCCACAAAGCATGTATTTTATGTATTAATCATCTTCAAGCTCAAATAATAGCCCAAATTATAAAATAGCACGCTTTTGGCTTTTGAGTTTGCTTTTGTGCCAAATAGAAATAAAGCTAATGGGCGGGCATCCAAGAAGTCAGGCATACCCAATACAATGTCCAAATACAAATATCTAAATCATGCACCCATGCGCATACAAAAGTAATAAATAAATATCAAACGCCTTGATAAATAGGCGCGACAAAATATAGGTGCCATGCCTAAGGTATGCGCCCATCAAAATATAGATGATAACTCGAATACACGCTATCCTCCAATGCTTTCCACCGCCACTGCTGCTATCTCTACACATCATTTGAAGCATTCACAATCGTTGGTAAAATAATACAATTAAACCGACAAAAGTGAATACCTAGCATTCTTCAGCTAAATAAATCAATTGGTTAGAAATCAATCCTAACCTTAATTTATCACGAGTGCACACTCTAAAATCATAAACATTTATTAATTTAAATATGTATTTTGCGGAATCACCCGCTATGGAATCACCCATGTACACACTAAATTAACAAAACGCCCGAAAAGGATAGGCATTCCCATCGACTTATCGCACAAAGAATCCACTTTGTGTATGAGCCCTGGTAATAAAAGTTTATGGAATCCACCGTAAAACCTCGCCGAATCCACCGTGGCACGAAATCCACCGAGTAATATGCCTCCTGGCATCACTTTTAGCCTTTTTGGTGATAAAATTGGAGGCTATCATTCCTCCCACAATTTAATTGGTGAGCTCCTACGAACCAAAGAACTATGGTACACTTCCATTGTAATCTTCAAGAAACACTTTCGTATCCTTCTTCTCATTTCTTCACACTTCCATGGATCATTTATCCACCTCTTCAACAACCACTATCTCTTCACATCAATATTTTGTCTTGATTTCAAGCATCCATCAAGGACTAATACATTGATAAGGATGAATACCACAACACTTCAGTTTTGGGAGATATACTATCTTTGTGAAGAAGAAACATTGAAAATCCACCAATTTGACACCAAAAAGGTGAAAACTTGGAAATTATCTTCAAAGTAGCACTCCCGATCATCAAATTTAGCTTTAAGGTATTCCCACCTGTGTGACTTCATGCTTGGCCTGTTCATTAACAAGGATAAAATACTTTGAATACTTGCTTTGTTTATTATGTGCTGCATATGAACTAGCATTATAAAGACCTTAGGATTTTAAGGTTTTGATAAAAGTAAAGATTATATTATCCTTCTTTCTGGTTGTCACCTCCTTGTGCAGACACCACTTGTGGATGAGGATGAGGGTGCAAGAAGGAAGAACAATCTGTCGTAAATCTGCGAGAGAGGCGAGAGCAAAATAGATCATCGTGTTGAGGCTATTTCTTGCTTTCTTTGCTTTTTCTTCATCTTCTTCTTCTCATTGCTAAAATAAGGCCAGTTGCTAGATCCGTAGTGGGGGAGGGTCACATTTGCCTAACTCAGAGATGATCCAAGTTTTAGTTTTTTTTGAATGAGTAGGGGCATATCACACAAATCTACGAAAGTAGAAGCAATAGCGTCCAATTTTGCCTTCTCCTCCCTCCTCTTCTTTCTTCTTCTTCTTCATTGTTGCTTTCGTCCTGTAGGACAATACCCCTCAAAAAATTTCATGGATTAGCACCATTTTGGAATGAGCTTCTCTCACAAGCCGTTTTGTGTGCTACACGTTGATCTTAACATTATCCAAACATGTGAATTGAAGCTCCACCACTCACATGGTGCACTCCGTCTCCTTTTTCTTTATCTTCTTCTGTGCCCTGAGGTAGCATATGCTACCCTTCAATCTTGCTTGGCAACAAGGTAGTGGTGAAGGTTTGCAAGAGGATCCATCAATAGGGGAAGTTTAGAAACAAAAGGTGGCATGGCTAGCCCAGTCTTGGCAAGGGAACCATGAATGACTAGCACTCGAATAAGCACAAAACTAGGGTACCGAGCAGCAAAGTATATGCTTGGAGCTTTGCTCCTCACCATGAAACCCGCAAACACACCTCTCTTGCACTAAAAAGGCACACACACAAAAGACTCAAGACACACCCACACTGACCAAGAAACAAGATCAGGTGGCTCCTCCTCTTCCTCTACACACTCAAGATCCATAGTTTTCTGCACAAAAGTAGAGCAAGAAGAAGGATGGACAAAGAGAGTTTTGAAAAAGAGGGAAGAAGGAAGTTAAAGAGACACCACAATCTACACTACTTTAATATTTATACAAATGTTCTCGTTCTCCAACCTCCTCAACCACTTTTTCCCAAGAATCCCAATTGCACCCTTTTGAACCTTTATTAAATCAAATATTTTTAAGCATACAAAAAGACTAAGGTAGGAGCCTTATGTGATGCATGCATTCTAGGCAAGATTCCTAAGGTTTTTAAATAAATGAACATATAGAATGGCTTTTATAGCTCCAAGCCAAGCATTTACAATGGTAAAAATATATACAACTTAGATGCAATAGCACAAAAATTTTGATAAAGTGAATAAGTTGTTGATGTAGAGCCACATCCTTTTAGCATTTTTGGTGATAAAATTGGAGGCTATCACTTCATTTAACAAGTCTCTAATTAGCACAAGTTGTGCTATGGCTGAGAGGAATGGCACTTTTGTGGATGCCATTTACAAGCAAAAAGAGATTTATTGTGAGCCCTTTTCAATCGAAGTTAAATTGTACACTTATTCTTTCTTACTAAAATTGAAGAATTGGATTTGCATAACCTAAAATGTTGAGCCTTACCCACCATTTACATTTATCTCACAATTAACAATAGTTATTTGGTTGTAATCTTTGAAGGTATTTTGAAAGCTTTGACTTTCGGATCCTTTTGAAGTTGATTTATTTGGTCTAGTCTTGTAACTCTTGGAAATTTGATCTTGCATGCCTACCCTTTGCAAAATGGTATCAAGCTTCCTAGCTTGGGAGAATATGTCATAGTTGTGCTAGTATTCTTGTGTTTTAATTATTTTATTGTTATGGACATAGAAGAGTGGTTATTTATGTGCAATAGACAAAGGTTTGTGAATCCATTAGTCATAGAAATATGGGTTGTACTTGAGTTCGGCTAGAGCATCAAGGGCATTAGGTTGAATTGATGGCTTGTAGAAATAAGACATGATGTCATCGAGAATTGAGGGGCTCTTGAATTGACTTGTGACATAGAGATATTCTTTAGTCAACAATTTATTTGTTAGCGGATGATGAAATATCTACTTGGGTGGTGTCAACAAAACTAGGAATTGATGATGACTCATAAAGATATTTTCTCGCAATATATTGGGTTGCATTCAAGGAGACTAACAATTTTACATTGTTAGGCCATGGTAGCAACCTTGTGTCCTACAATAGCAACTTCATAATGAATGGTCTATTATCTCTTGAGAAAGCACGTGGTCTTATTGTAGAGATGGTAGAGCCTCTTGATGATGGAAAGGTCCTTAATAAGTGTAGCCATAGTGAAGAGCTTACAATTGTTGTTTAGGAATCTCCTAAGCTAGCTAGTCATGTACGAGAATGAAGTATGTGACAAGCTTACAATTGTTGTTTAGGAATCTCCGAAGCGTGCTAGTCCTATACAAGAATGAATGAAGTATTTGACAAGCTTACAAATGTTGATTAGGAATCTCCTAAGCCACTTGGTTCTGTATGAGAATGCTTGCTCTTGATCCTCCCAAGTGGGATGCCATTGGGAAGAGAGCACAATCATATCTACGTCAACTACCTTGAGGTTGATCATAGAGAATAAATTGGTAAAGATGCCAAACATGGAATTGAGCTATAGAAAGCATTTTGATGGGGACTTTTGTGCTTGGGTAGCTAGGGCTTCATCCATTTTATAGATTGACTATCATTGGCAAGGTTTCTTCAATGCGGCTAGCAAATTGGGTTGGTATTCTCTTAGTCAATATAAGGGCACTTGGTACATGTCAAAAATAATATCCTCTTATAGAGACAAGTTGGCAATAAACATGGAGGAGTGGCCAATAGGTAGGAGGAGCTACTGGACATTTTTTCTAAGTGAGAATGTTGTATGAAGATTCAATGGGGGCCTAGTTAGTAGGCATAGTATTAGCAATCAATTTGTGTGATTTATGGGATGTCATTGGAGCAGTTGCATTGTGTATGGTGAGTAGCCATGTGTATATTTGTGGATACTTTTGGCAGCCAAAGCATGTGCTAGCCATCATAATACCCTTGCAGTATAAGAAGGGACTTGGGGACCCATTGAGCTATTAAGTGTGGGTTACTACAGGACTAGTGACATAGTTGAGTGTATCTTCACTTGGACTTTTTTGGCTTATGATGCTACAAAGAGTTGTGGGAGGAGGTTTTGGATAGCCACTTCCTCTAAATGATGGAGTTGACATGGGGCTTCTTGTAGGCTTGGTCACTTAAGAGTTGGGTCAAGAGTGTTAAGATGTTAGGTGTTTTCTTGGGCTGAGATATAGGGGAGATCTAAGTAGGCTCAAATCACACCTCTTTGGGACTAAAGTTCATGATTAATCGTGCATCTACTAACTCTAAATGGACGTGCTTCTCAACATAGTTAACATTGTAGTTAGTTAAGAACTTAAATGTTTGTCCTCGAAAAGAATCTCAATGCCACTCCCCTCAAAAACCTAGAGAACATAGAAAAGAAGGGAATGCTCTTGATTTTGATGGTGATTATCAATTTACACTTATCCAACAAAAAGTAGGGAGTTAAATTTGCATTTGTGGAATGTAGTTGCAGTTGGCCTAAGTTGTTCCAGTAGTAGTAAGGAAGTGTGTTATAATCTGACCCTTCATCAATAAGTACATCAACCTCAACTAACTTAGTCAATGTAAGGCAAATAGAAGTAAGTGGCAAGAATTAGGGGCTCATATTTTGTTTCCAAACTACTAATATTAATGGTTCATAGGGCTTGCTAGATTTTTCCATGTGGTGAAGAAATGTGTTGCTATTGCTACTCGAACTATTCTTAGAAGGTCTGTTCTATTCGTAGAAAGGGGCTTCTATTATCACCATGGGTGGTTCATGGGAGGGGTATCTAGGTGGATAACTCTTCTTTATTCTATTGCCATTCAAATGGCCGATAGGTTGGCCATCTAGTGTTTCTAGCTCAACATTCCCTATCCTACTGTGATTGTGTAGACACAAAAGGATTTGAGGCCTCGGAGTTTCAACTTTTGCTTGTGGGATTTAATTGAATAGAGTAGCATAAGATCCCTCTTGTTAAAGGATCATTTCTTGACATTCTTGTCAAACCAAGTCTTTCATTGGGCTTTCTTAGCAACAAGTACGGTGTGAGTGGCTAGTAGGCATATTTCAATCAAGCATTCAAGGTGTTTGAGTCAATATTGCCAAGCGCTAGTGCCTCTCTAGTGTTCTTGGTTAGCAATGTGCAGGCTAGGAACTAAAAACTCTATAGACATGATGGCATTTGTGTCATAAGTAAGTCAAAATGGGGTTGTCTAATGGCAATCTTGTAAGTTGTCCAATAGGCCCATAGTGCTACTATGAGCTTATGATCCAAGTCTAAACGTGCTGCTAATATAGTTTTCAACACACTATGGAAAACTTTATTGTGGCTTCTGTCTGGCCATTTGTTTGGTAATTATAAGGACTAGACTTCCTATGGATGACCAAGATCATAGATAGTAGGTGCTCAATCACTTCATTAAGGAAGTATATCCCTTGATGATGGGACCAAAAATGGGCCGGCACTGGCTATAGCACTAGCCGGACCTCATACATGCAATAAACACCTCCACCACCACCCGAACTCGCGGTCCAGGAGCATCTGTAATAACTAAATGTACACTAGGTACTTCTAATATTGTGCTTGTAACTGGATAAGAGTCCAACGGTACCTTTCTCAAAACCCCTCAGAGGGGGTATCCCACACATATTGGCAATAAATGCCACGTATCACACGCGAAGGAGGCACCCCACTGGCTGATTGCTGTGACCCCACTCCAACTCTCCTACATCTTGGGGATTGGCCCCTAGATGTGCTGCTTTTACATATAAACACATTGGCACAACACTCCTCTCTTTGTCAGCGAGATCCAAGAGATGCCATCTTTCCTCACTAATAATCTTCCCCAAGGAACGAACGGCTAACCTACGACAAGGGGAACCTCACCCTCTCAACCGTGGGTCAAGTATAATTCAAACAATTGCTATGTATTTCCAGGAGTTGATACCACATGTATGATCAATGCAATAGTGGATGTCTCATCGTGCACAAATAGTTATGTTTTGAAATCAGCCTATGTGCTAGTACGCAAATAATCTTTCCATGAATTTCAACTAATACGTGTATATGCTTCGTTGCAAGAATCTAGCACCAAGGCGAACCTTGTGCTACTGGATCCCTAATTTTCAAATAAACCATCTCCTAAATGCTATCCATAGAAAAAAAATTAGAATTTGTATTATTTCAGCCCTCAAAATGTTGCACAATATCCTATTCCCTCTCACCATTTAAGTTTTGCTTCGTTACATAGGTGTATAGAGGTTGTTTTGTCATGATTTAATATATAAATAACAATAAATCACACACTATAACAAAACGATAGGGAAAATTGAGTCCAAACCTCATGCTTTGCGCACCATACATCCACAACCACTTATTATATTTTTCCATATTTTTCTAAGGCATATTCCTATTTTTCCTCTTATTTTCTCCCATTTTTCTCTATTTTTCTCTATTTTCCAATTAAAAATTGATATATTTTTAGAGCTATGGCTCTTGGCTCTTAGAACAATAGAAATATAGATTTTATTAGCATTTTATCTTATGTGTATTCGTTTATCCCACCCGAAAACACCAAAAACTCCATTTTCCTCATAAAAACCGTGTTTTACGGGTTTCTAAAAATTATTTCCAGCATTTTGACTTCATGATTTCTGCTTTTTTCATCATGGAAGCATAGATAAAACAATGAACAACATTCCTACCAATTTTCACTCCATAAGAATAACATTGACTCAATCAATTGTCAAAAATAAGTAATTTTCCTTTGTAAAATAGAATTACCGATTTTTTCCTTCTTTGTGGGTTTTTTAAAATCTGATTCAGGATAGCAGATGAGTCCACCATTAATGCTCAGTCCATCTTCAATCATCCATCTTCAACCCCACTCGAATTGGAAGCAATCCAATACACCGCCGCCAGACAAGCATTCTTCAATTGGTCTTCAATCTTCTTCATGGGCATGAACTGCCCCTTGCATGAGAGAGAGGGAGGAGAGAGAAATACTGGTTTTTTATCTCTTTGCTTAGTGCATCAATTCTTGATCCTTCTGGCGATAGAGGGCAAAGAATAGAGACATCTCAGGCCCAAGAGGATTCCTCTTCACTCAGTTTGATAAAAAATGACAAAAAAGTTGGGATTTGGGAGGTGCCAAAAAAGTGACGCCCCCCCCCCCTTCCCCATGGCATTTCATTTCTTGAGGTTTTTTGCTTAACTAATCAAGCTTTAGGCTTAAAGCTCCAAAATAACTAGTTCATGACTTCATGTTCACACTATCGGCAAGTGGGTTTTTTAGTTTTGAGGGGGCAAACGACGTCGGAATCAAAATCCATCTAGACAGGCGTCTTTGGGGCATCAAAATTCATAAAACTGACCTCTGTCACACCCTTTCCGGCTTCCAAATCCAGTAGCCGCTTCATAACCCTAAACCTTGCGGGGATTAAATGGGGGATCAAACGACCTTGGAATGGAGATCCGAGACTTGTGTTGGATTCCTGACGTCGTTTGCATCTAGGAAAACTCTAGCTCAGCCATCCGCCACCGTTTGATTTTTCATGAAAATAAACACTAGCGCTTTAGGGACTTGCCGCTTAAAATCGTACTGATTGCAACTGTTGCCTTCGATGAAGTCTATTTTTACCCTAAAATTCAAAATTTTTGGCTATTTTTAAGCACTTCTCGATGTCAAAAATCATCTAAATACACAACAAAACAGCTCACAGCTCTCACCCTACCCCTTGAGAAAACTAAGGCATGAAATCCACGAGGATTAGGCCTAGCAGAATCTGATAAAAAGCCCAAAGCTAGGCATGAACCAATTGTTCCAACACAGCCAAGCAAAAAAGAACAAGTAAAGAGGTCATCCTAAGTGGTGGTCTGAACTACCTTTCTAGCTGAGGACAACTCAACTAGGAGCTCCTACGAGGCGAGGACTCCTATAGCTTGATCAAGAAATATTTGCTTTTAGCACATTGTCCTTTTAGGCCTTTATTTTCCATACTCAGGCATGTAAAAAGGAGGGAGTTGAGTGTAGTGACCCAAGGAGAACAGGGCATGGCCTCAAGTCCTATCTCAGTACCCAAGAAGCTACTAAGCCCTTACAAGGCGACACTTAATCCTTTCCTAATGCTCACTTTTATTTTCGCTCCAACCTTCTCTTATTCTTATTCCTTTGCTTTTCAGCTAGTTGCCACTCCTAGGAAGACAAGGCATCGGCCCTGGGTCTTGTCTCGTCCCCAAGAACCTACCAGGCCTTCACAAGGCGATGATCAACTGCTCAAAGATTTTTCTTTCTTCTCTTTTTTATTGTTCTAGGGGTTATAACCCCTTTTTACACGCCTCCGTATATTCATATATTTCCTTTCAAATATTTAGGGTTTTGATTCTTTATATCATTATTTTAGTAGGCTTCTCTAACTACCTCGCACTAACAGAAACTCCTAGAATGGCCACCTAGCAAGTCAATAGAACAGGGTCACTAGAACTCCCATCTAAAACAGGTCTTTTAGTGCCTGACAATGCCTTTGCAGGAGGCAATGACTACTCAGACCTTCCAAAGACATACCAAACCTAAACATGGGACTTCATGCCTCGATTGCCAGTCCCCAACAAACAAAAGAAAGTAACCCTCATAGACATATGTATCATTAATTTCTTAAGGGGAAAAAAAACCTCGGAAAGGGGATGAAACCACCTGGAATGGCCACAAGAAGCTCCTTCGCAGCAAAGGCTCCCTCCAGCAACTTCATCGACCTATATGATGCAATCACTAAAACAAAAACCCATTAAACATACCTTCACCAAATAGACATAGGGCCCTCTTGGCCTAAAGGAATAGCACATTTGTACTGCAAACTAACTGGCCCTCTTGGCCTAAAGAAATCAAATATTAAACCCTTAAAACAATTGGCCCTCTTGGCCTAAAGAAATTAATCAAACCAACTCATATAGATCCCTCCTTGGAAGAAGGCATATATACAAAAATATGCTCTATTCCAAGGGGAAAAATAGGGCTCGCAGCCCTAAACTAAATGCATCAAGTTGTGACCCATACCTCTTGCATATATAGTAAGAGGTGTACACATAACATGCCGTCTGACCAACCTATGGGTCCAAGATAATAGTGGCAAATGGGTCTCAGCTACTCTTCGCATTACCCATATCAACCATCGCCTGCCATATAACGTGTGGTCTAATAACATTCCCCACAAGCGACCAAGTCCGGTCTCATTATCAATAACAACATCCGAACTAGGACCACAATTGAATAAGAGATCCTCTTCATAAGAAAAATTGGCTATGAATCCACAAACTGATTCCAATGTTGTGGAATCAGCTGAAGAGAGACGCTTTCAAATTCATCAAGTAGGGTTATAGCAGTTCAATGATACATATGAAGGATGGGATTCCAGACTATATATGTCCCATTGAGTTGATTTAAGATCAGCTGGGAATCCCCTTTTACTAACAACTGCCAAATACCACCTTTCTTGGCAATATTCAGCCCCATAATCAAGGCTTTATACTCCGCCATGTTGTTAGTGAATCCTACCCCGAGATAAGCAGCTAATTTCATTGTAACTCTACGTCGGGGATCTCGGATAACTACTCCAACACTCCCTTTTTTATTAGGGCCCCTGGATGCCCCATCAAAGTATAATGTGTATGTCCACAATGGGTTTACATAGCCAGCCATCCAGAACTCCTCTATTCATAATTATGATAGTCAAAATTCAACATATTTAGAGGATGAACTGACGGCTCCATCCCACCTTCATCATTAAAGACTACCGAGACTCTCGTCAAAATCTGCAAGCAGTGATGATAGAAGACCTTAATTTCCCAAACGAATGTCCCCTCATCTTGCTCAATCACTTTATAGCCTTTACTCCACCAGATGAGCTTTCCCTAATGATATCGCTACTCTAAGTATGGGTGCTCCAAATAAGGAATCAGTCCACCCATCAACCTCTATCGTTGTTTCATTGCAAATGTCAGATCAATTGCCATAGACTTGCAAGGCACGTATGTCATTAGTGCAGTCAGAAATAATAAGGTTTAATCTTATTAAGATTAACCCTATTCGTAAACTCCACACCCTCAAGATCTGCCAATAATGCTATGGATTTAGTCTTCCTGAGCCTGACAATCCTATAAGGACCATCCCATTTGGGCTCCAACTTTCCTAGAAATAATTCTCTATGCGCATCATAGTACAACACTAGCTGTCCTTTCTTAAAAGTATATTTCTTTGCTTTGAGGTCATGGAGCTGCTTCATCCGATGCTTGGTCACCTCCTCATATAGCAAGCTCTACAATTTAATCTCATCGAGGTGTGCCAGAGTCGTAAAGCGCTCTAAGAGGGCATCCTCATCACCCAAAGAATGATTGATTGCGAATCTTATCGTCGGCAACTCGATCTCTAGAGGTAGGATGCACTCCTCTCCATATACTAGCTTGAATGGGGTGTGAACGGTAGCTCGTTTAAATGTCGTATTTTATGCCCATACTACCACATATAATTTGGTATCCCATCCCCATTTCTTTTCGGAGACTATCATGGATAGGATACCCACAAGCTACTTATTGGTACTTTCAACTTGTCCATTTGCTTGTGGATTATAAGGGGTCATTTTATTATGCTTGATTTTCCATGCTTCCGTCAGGCTTTTAATCACCTTGTTCAAAAAATGGGTTCCACGGTCCGATACTATTTCTTTTGGTAGACCAAATCGACATACGATTTGCTCCAATAGGAAACTGGTGGTTTCCTTTGCATTGTCTTTTCGTGTTGCACGTGCTTCTGACCACTTAGTAAAATAATCAGTCGCTACGATAATATACATTTTCTGTGCAGTGGTGGATGGCGGAGTAATAGGGCCCACAAAGTCGATCCCCCACTTCTCAAATGGAAGGATCGCCATAATAGGAGTGAGTGGTCGCTTCCTATTCTCTCGACTATCATGTCGTTGACAAATGTCGCATCTTTTAATGTGCTCAAATGCATCCTGGAAAATGGCCAGCCACCAATATCCCGCCCTCAAGGCTTTTTGCGCAGTTAGTCGCCCAGCAAAATGACCTCCGCAAGCAGAGTCATGGCATTCTTCTAAGATGAAAGGGACCTCGTCACATTACGCATCGGTGGTAGATATTGTCTACCCCTTGTCAATACGTGCCTGTAATTATTGTGAATTTTAAAGCTTGCTGCTTAATCTTTCACTTTTCTGACTTTGATAGACTAGCTCCAGTCTCTCCCGTCGACAAATAATGCGTTATCGCCGCATTAACCTCATAGTCAAACTCCTGCAAAGTGATTAACCATTTTGCCAAACGGTCAGGCGGTTGTAGTTTATTCATTGTTAACCCCAAGTCGAGATGGCGGAAAAAGAAAGGAAAAAGCAGAAAAAAATATGGAAAAAGAGCAAAGACACGCAAACGACCTCCAAAGCTAAGCCGGGGCAAAAATCGTAATTTTAAATGAAAGGTGCCTCAAAAAACTTGGAAAACTCTTGTAAAAGAGCGCCAGGCTCCCTCCTGTGCCAATTGTAAAATATTAGATGGGTGTAGGCTAGAGGCATAAGGCTAGAAGAGGGAAATGGAAAAAGGACCTTGCCACAATGGCCGGTCATGTAAAAAAGTGATGGATGCCCATGGGATTTTAGGGCTTGTATATAAAGTTCAAAAAATGAATGGAAGCTCATTCTTTGGTGTGTGGCTAACAAGAGCTCTCTTCTTCTTCTCTTCTCCTCATCTTCTTGCTTGTGTGTGCTCTTGAGAGAGGGAGTGTGAGAGTGTGAGGGAGTGAGTGTGTGAGAGTGAGGGATCAAGAGGGTGAAGCTCTTCACCATCTCCTCTTCTCTTCTTCTCTTCTCTTCTCTTCTCTTTTATCGCGCACGTGGCTATGGAGGATGGAGCTTGGAGATGGAGGAGGCTTGAGGATGCTTGAGCTCACATCTAGGATTGTGGAGCTACTAGGGTGTGCGAGAGAGGAGGCAAATCGTATCAGCATCAAGCTTGGAGATGGAGGAGGCTTGAGGATGCTTGAGCTCGCATCTAGGATCGTGGAGCTACTGGGGTGTGCGAGAGAGGAGGCAACTCGTATCGGCATCAAGGTAAGCTCACTACACTCATAGGATTGACGGTGCATCGGCTAGGTGAGAGATAGCCATTAGAGCTCACTTGAAACGCTTGAAGCAATAAGCAGTCTGTGGGTCTTGGCGGTTGAGCATGAGCCCCCACTACATTTTGGTTCCATTGCTAGGACCAACGGATTCAAGCTTGAGCACTTGCATGCCTCATATCGAGCATCGAAGTAAGGGATTCATCCCCGAAACGGAGCTTGAGATAGGTAGGAAGTTTGGGTGTTTTTGATCTTCAAAACAAGTAAGTATTTTGGGATATTTTGTTTATTTGATGATTGGGAAACATGGAGAAATTATTTCAGTTTTTTGCTTTCGATTCATGTTGCATTTAGCGTAGGTTAGGATTAGGAAATCGCACCAGAGAAGGGTAGGGTTTATTGTTGCAAAACAGGGCAAAACAAGGCAAAACAGGGCAAAAATCATGCAAAAAATGGTAAAAAGCTCGTTGGTGATGCCTAAGATCGGCAACTGAGTGATTAGGGGCATCAACACCATATCCGGGAAGGGGTATAAGAGCCAAGAGGCCAAGGGAGAGCTCATTTGTGACCATTTCAGTGAGAGAGAGAGAGAGAGAGCCATCGCACGATTCGATCCGATCGCACCATCGATGAGCCTACCACTCTATTCAGGTATATGAATCCCTTCCCCTATTCCCCTAGATAGGATCTGGAGGTTTATGCTTGCTATGATTGATTAAATCGCAAGAATTGAGCAAAATCGACCTCTCGCTGTCGTCGTCGCGCTGTGTTTGGCCTGTCCGAGTGGTCGCTTCTGGGTTAAGTCCCAGAATCGGCCCTCGGCCCTCTTTCGTTCGGCCCACTCAGGCCGAAACCCTAAACGGTCCTCAGTCCAAACCTACTCGGCCCGTCCAAGTCAACCATTTTGATCATCGACTAACTCGGCCCGTCCGAGCCATAGGATTTGGCCCTTGGCCATGTGTCATATTCGGCCCTCGGTCCAAGTGCCTCGGCCCGTCCGAGTCTACCCTGTCCGAGTCACGAATTCAGCCCTCGTCCCATGTACATCGGCCCATCTGAGTGACCCACTCAGACCCTACAATTCAGACCAGCTGGGCCGAGTGTAAATTTTATCAAATTCTCAGAAATTTGACCTAACCCAACTAGAGCTCAGCAGCGCAAACTGTTGAAAGTCCTTCTGACGCTCAGAACTTGATTCTGACACACGAAATAGATGAAATCATAGGGAGCAGCCGCTTAACAACTTGAAATAGGCAGCAGTGAGACCCAGAGACCTAGACACAAAGCGCTAAGCAGTTAAAATCTGATTGGCCAAAAACAAACGAGGCAACATATTAGAAAAACCCTGAACCCTGTCAAGGCGGCCAGAAAATTGATCAACAAGCCTATCATGCCCGAAACAAAGCAAGAGTGCGTAAGACGCTTCGAGATTGTTTGCTACACTCACCTTGAATTTCCACACTTGAATGCACTTAAGAAAATTGAAAGCCTAATTGAGCACAAGTGCACGAGAAGCCACAAGCACACTAAGTGACCATAAATTGAGGATTGTATTCAATAACTGAAGGAACTCACTCAGATAAACCACTCAAGAAACCCACAAGTAGGAGAGGACCCAAGACATAGACAAACCATCAACGCGCGAAGTAGGACCAAGCAGGTGGCGTCAATGACGTGGATTTGACAAATCTACTCAACCTGATCGATAGCTTGGTGGAACAAGACAACATGACTATGGCAGAAGGAGGCTCAGACCATAGGTCTAATGAGAAACTTGACTGAACTTCTTCCCGGAGGCTATTCAGCAGAGCTGGTCAGTAGCTACGATGCACACACCCGATATGAGCACTACGGCAGGATGGCAGACGCTATCATCGTAGACCTAGAGGAAGAGAGAAAACTAGCCCATAAGGCTTTGCAAAGCATAGTCGAATACAATAGAGACCAGTAGGCTAGGAGCCAAAGGCAAAGCATGGAGTTGTGTGAGGTACAGCGAGTGCTGAACTTAGCAGGTAGAAATCAAACAGATCACGAGAGGGCCCTAGAAGGAGACTTGACATTGAGCGAGCTTCTCATGAAGCGATTGCTAGATAACACGGTAGCAGACAACGTGTCGTGGCACTAGCGACATCGTTGCTCGCAGGATTAGGAGTGAACCAAGGCTCAAAGAGCCAGTCTAAAATCCCTATTGTTGCCAAGCAACTCGACAAATACCAACCCCACGACGATCCATACAGCTTTGTAGAGCAAGTCTGCGAAGACAACGGCATCAACGACCTAACTCAATGCTCTCAAGCATTCGGGCTCTGCTTAGGTGACAAGGGAAGGACTTGGTATACAAGCCTAGATGCCGCAGAACGAGCCAACTTCAGTGGCCTCAAGGATCTCTTCATTAAGAGATTTGCCGAGCCTGGATACTCTGATAATCTCCTAGTGCGCTTGATGAATGTCAAGTAGAAAGAGAAGGAGGACATTCGCGACTACGTAACCCACGTGAGGAGTCTCTTCAAGAGAATCCCTATGGGTGAATGACCGACTGAAAGAGCAGTTTTGACTCTATTCATCAGCAGAATTCGAGACAAGGAGTTATATAAGGCTTTGGCAGGCAATTCGAGCTTGTAGCAAGATGTACTAGCTAGAGTGTTTGAGGAAGCCATCAGAGTCGATGATCAGGTGAAAGAGCGGAGCTCCAAGAGCTCGAACCTAGAAGAGACCAACTCGCGAAGCTCAGAGAGAGCGTCAGCCTCTAGTGAGCGATCAGTCCCATCATCCCAAGATAAGGGGAAGGCCACCGAGACGAACCAAGACTTGGCTAATGTAAAGATGGAGTTAGCCAAGTTGCAAAGCCAAGTTGCAAGACATGTTGAGACGACCAACGCACCCACACGTCCAATGCGTGTACTGTGGTGGAAACCACTTGCCAGCCGAGTGTCAAGACCCTAGGTCAAGACCTTGTGCTAACTGTGATATATTTGGTCATGACGTCGCACATTGTAGATTACCAAGAAGACTTCCGTACTCGCAACCCTACTGCCAGCCTTACCTAGCGAACAGGCCGCAGCCATTCTTCGAAAGGGGAGCCCCATTGGCCCTTCCTGCGCCTAACGACATTAAGCCAGCTGTTCCTAGGATGGACATAAACCCTGCTAGCATACCCAGACCACCTGGTCCTTATGTGACCCATCCACCGAGCCAGTCCACTACGTGGAAGAACCAAATGAGGAAGAAACTTACATATGCCCTTACGTCTTGCATGAGATGAGGGAAACGTTGTCCTCATGGATTATCGCCCCGTGCCGGTGATGGCATTAGGAAGAGGACAAGGTAGAGGCCTAGGAGGGCAGACGCAGGATCCAATCACCTATTGGACTTGTGGTCACCCAGGTCATGTCTCATCACACTGCCCTAAAAGGGAGCAGCAAAACAGAGACAAGGCTGACCAAAGGTGTGCTGAGTGCGGAGTTACTCGTCTCTTCGTCGATTGCCCAAGGCGAAAGCCATCTTCTAGCTCAGCCAACGTACCATATGTCCCATTGGGGCTATTTGGTGTCGAGAACCTCGATGGGAAGGCTACACCTATCCCATTACGGGTCATGACCCGTGCCCAGACAAAGCAGGCCGGGATATCACTGCCAGGACCTAGCAACCTTGACGTAGCTTTGATAGGGAAGAAAAGTCGCAAGCGAAAGAAGAAGAGGTCGGAAGCTATAATCGCACTAAAAACGGAGAGTGCTACAACTTTGCCTGCTGGAAAGAAGGTCTGTGACACAGAGGCAGAGACTTCAGCCCCTAAGACGGCCGAAAAGGGAAGTGCTAAGGTAGGGGAATACCCGCATCCGAAGCGACAGTTAGAGGCCATAGAAAAAGTGAAGGAATGGGTGAAGGAGGCTCAAGAGCATCTAAAAGATGCTGAGCCCATCATAGAGGACGAGATCGATGATCTCTCCAACATAAGCACGCCAATCTCACCTCCTCAACCAAAGTCGGGAGAAGCAACTGCACCACAAGCAAAGTCGGGAGAAGCAACTGCACCACAAGCAATGCCACTAAGGCCAAGCCTTGATGCTAAAGGGCCGCAGATCAGTCACGGCCATTGGCTAGGACAATCTAGGTTAGGAGAAAGATGAGCACCCAACAATCTCCTGACTACGTTGGTGACTACCCCTGTAACACTTAGCCTAGGATATCTGCTTAGGCATCATCCCACCCTATGGCAAGATCTTAAGCAGTGGGTTGAAGGGTCACGAGAGAAGGTCACGATAGACCATCATGCCCATGATGCAAAGATGCAAATACCAAGTTTAATGCTGCACTCTATGCCTAAATCCTTACATGTCAATGCCTTCTGGGAAGGTTCCGAGATGCATGCAATCTTACCGATTCTAGCCCTAGGTGATACAACAAGAAAGAAAATCGTGGACACAGGAGCTGGGGTTAGTGTGCTTAGCCACGCGGTGCTTCAGACTTGGGGAAACCCACCTGTCAAAACTGCTAGGTTTAATGTCACATTAGCAAACGATATGAGAGTCAAGCCATTCGGGGTGCTTAAGAATTGGCCAGTGAAGATCGTAGGTGTCCAATTCTCTGTGGACTTTATAGTCATGAAGGGAGTGGACTATGATATCCTATTAGGCCGACCCTGGATGTGCAATGCTAGATTCATCGAAGATTGTGGTAACGGCTTGATCTTCCTTGGCAATATAACGGATGCCATGAGAATAGAGATGGACACTTGGAAGACCTCACCAGTCGACTTAGATGACATCTTTGCTATGCTCAAGGGTAACACCCAGGTCAAGAAGTCCTATGGGCCCTTGACCAAGTATATCCCATGCCCAGAGGACGAGCGGGATTGGATGCACGTCCTTGCTACAATCGACCTGCCGTTCTCAGATCATGAGGCATATGAGCAAGCCATCAAAACAATCGGCAAGTCTGACGACACACCCTCCGTACCAGTTTGCATGATGGCAGGAACCCTTCATGGGAAACCTGAGCCTATCAACTTCCAAGTCCCAACCAACAAAAGGGAACTCCAGGAGATACTGGAATACTTAACGGACAAGCTGGCTGGCAATCCAGCTGCAAACTTCAAACCACTCCAGGATCTCTTAGATGAATCCAAGTGGCAATGGACCAGAGTGCATGACTTAAACCTCATGTATAACTGGGCCCTAGTTCCTGACCAACGACAAGAGATATACCAAGCCCTAGGAGATGACGAGCAGTCTGATGAAGAGGATTCTAACGACGAATACGAAGACTGCCAATCCTTTAGTGATAAAAGTGAGGGTGAGGTAGATACCGTGGAATATGACACTGAAGGACAAGAAATAGAGCAAATACGAGCTGACTTCAAGCCACAGAAAAAGAGTATCTTCAGGATAGAGCGAGGAGTCTTGCGCATGGAATGTGACTGTGCATGGTTGAAACATGTAGGAGCCATAGACCTTAAGCAAGCAGGCCTAGCCCAGCCAGAAATGACATCAGTGCTTAGAACAAAGTCACCATCCGAATTGTGCCCATAGGGGAGACCACCTCTTCTAGCGAGGATGAGGAGTTCGACTCTGAGTAGGTTAGTTCGGATAGTGATCCAGAAATCCCTAGGCCACCCACGGCCAGACGCACCAAGGAGGACCTACTCGTCCACCTGAGGCGCAGACGATTAAGGCAGAAAAAGGCAAAACAACCCAAGGATACACGAATGGAAGAACAGTGAAAACCGCAAGACCTCCCTAAACGATTTACGAAATTCAAAAAAGGGGATAGGGTAGTAGTTCTGTTAGGTGCCAAGCGTCAAGGGCAAACGAGCGAACCGATCGAGGAACCAAGGTCAAGGAGGTGAACCTAGCCTAGGAAGGAGAAACATCCCTACCAGTCTTCATTGCCGATGACTTGACTGAGGAAGAAGAAACGAGTCTTGTCACTCTCTTGCGGGAGTACATAGACGTGCTTGCCTGGTCCTTAGAAGAGCTTAAGGGGGTAGATCCAAGTGTCGTGACCCACAACATACCCATGACACCAGACGCAATGGCCGTCAAGTAGCGAGACCGTACCCTATGAATCCAAAACACGCTCATGCTATCAAAGAGGAGATTGATAAGCTGATGAGAGCGGGATTCATTTACAAAATTGAACACACAGAGTGGGTATCGCCCATAGTCATCGTGATGAAGAAGAATGGAAAAATCCGAGTGTGCGTCAATTACAAGAAGGTGAACGCTGCTAGTAAGGGGGACAACTATCCATTGTTGTACACCGAGAGAGTGGTAGGCAAGGAAGCCTATAGTTTTTTGGATGGCTTCTCAGGGTACAACCAGGTGCAAGTGCATCCTGCGGACACGCACAAGACTGCCTTTGCCACTGAGTGGGACGTCTTTGCTTACATAGTCATGCCCTTTGGGTTGACTAATGCCCCTGCCACCTTCCAACTCCTCATGTGCACCATCTTTAAAGACATGCTTCGCAAGGAGTTGGAAGTCTTTGTCGACGACCTCTGTGTCCACTCGACCTGGATATAAGCGACACCGATGACTTGACTGAGGAAGAAGAAACGAGTCTTTGAGCGGTCTTTGAGCGGTGTCGCTTATATCGTCTCTCCTTGAACCCCTTAAAGTGCCAGTTTTGGATAAAGCATGGATGCATCTTAGGGCACGTGGTGTCGAAGAACGGCATTGCCACTGACTTCTCGAAAGTCAGAGTTATTGTTGACCTTCCACCCCCAATCAACTACAAGGGAGTTCAATGCTTCCTAGGCCATACGGGGTACTATCGGCAGTTTGTATTGAACTATGCATTGATCGCCAGACCTTTGTACAAGCTGTTGATCGTCTTCGAATGGACCGAGGCATGCCAACGAGCATATGAAGAGTTGAAAAAGGCTCTAACCACAGCACCAATTCTACGAGCCCCAGATTGGACCATTACTTTCCACGTGCATATCGATGCTTCTAAGTTTGCCGTGGGTGCAGTGTTGTACCAACCTGGCGAGCACAACTTAGACTATCCAATGAGCTTTGCTAGCAGACAACTCACTGAGATGGAAATGAACTACTTGACGACAGAAAGAGAAGGATTAGTCATGGTGTTTGCTGTGAAGAAATTCCGGCACTATCTATTGGCCACACCTTTTACCTTTTTTGTGGACCATCAAGCCATGCTCTATCTAGTAAACAAACCTTGCGCTATAGGATGCATAGCTCGGTGGCTCCTTCCACTCTTGGAATTCGACTTCTCCGTGGTTGTACGAAAAGGAAAACAACACTACATGGTTGACCATATGTCACGCATTCCCACGGGAGAATCCGCTGGACAAGGCATTATTGACAAATTACCTGATGCCCACCTATTTAACCTGTCCAGCGAGAGAGATTAATTCAAGGCTGATCTAACACCATATTGGAAAAATGACATAGTCCAAGTGCTTGAACACGGACTGCCTGATCGATCGATAGAAAAAGCTTGACTTAGGCGATTAATCCTTAAGATCCAGCCCTATCAACTGATCGCAGGCCAACTCTATAGGCTGGGGCAAGACGAATTGCTACGCAGATGCATATGCAAACATGAGATGCACGATGTGCTCTCAGAGGCACACAACGGCATTGTTGGAGGGCACTTTAGCGGAGATACGACATCACAAAAGGTGTTGCAATCTCAACTGTGGTGGCCTACGCTTTTCTGCGATGCAGTGCGATTCGTCAAGCATTTCGCAAGGATCATATGGAGTTGACCTCAATTATTGCACGACAACCCTTCGAAAAATGGGGAATTGACTTCATAGGACCCATCAGTCCTGCAGCACAGTATTCATAGGCCAAGTACATCATTGTGGCCTGGGCAGAGGCAAGAGCGACACGAAAAAATGACACTAGGACGACTGCCTCACGAAATGGGCAGAGGCAAGAGCGACACGAAAAAATGACACTAGGACGACTGCCAAGTTCTTATGGGAGCAAGTGATCTCACGATTCAGCTGCCCCATCGAACTCGTCAGTGACCAAGGCATGCACTTCATCAATGAAGTGATAGCGCATCTATCCATATTTCTCATCATCCATCGCAAATCCTCACCATACTACCCTCAGGCAAACGGTTAGGAAGAATCCACGAATAAGATTCTTGTCAATGTCCTGACCAAGGTGGTCTCAACCTCACGCAGCGACTGGGACAACAAGCTGATGGCAACTTTGTGGGCTTACAGCATAGCTTATAAAACGGCTATCGGTCAAACCGCCTTCAAGCTGACCTATGGAACTGAACCGGTTCTACCATTAGAATTCTTCGTTCCTAGCCTGAGAATAGTACTTCAAGAACGATGGGAAGGGAAGGAGGCATGGACGCAACGCCTGGTCGAACTCGAACGCCTCTTAGAGACTCGCCTTCTAGACACCCATGCGCTTATATGTGAGAAGGCCCGACGCAAGAGTTGGTTTGACAAGCATGTCAAGCAGCACGACTTTGAACAGGGCGACTTAGTGCTCCTCTACTCAGTTAAGGGGCATAAGCAGAAAATGAATTTTAGAGGTTTGGACCTTTCAAAATTCATGCGATCAGTCGCACAGGCAATGTCGAGCTCGAGACCTTAGACGGTGAGGGCATAGGCTTCTTCAATGGCAGTTGTGTCAAGAAGTACTATCCTCCCACCCATCCTTTGCACGAGCCCCCGATGTTAGAACCGCCTGTCAAGATACAAGTGGCCACAATCACTGAGATTGATGATGAGGATGAGGAAGCCGTAGAGCCCGCATACTTCCATATCATAGTCACTGCAAAACAAACATGCGCTTTCAACGCTTTGATCGATGAGGGAGCAGACTTCAATGTCTTAACTCACGATCATTGGACTCAACTTGGCAGACCACCACTTCAACCCACTAATGCAAAATTAAGCCCATATGGGGCCCATTCCTATGCACTTCTCGGCAAGTGCAAAGCCACTGTTTCTATCGAGTCTGAGACTATCCCGATGATTTTTTACGTGTTGCCAAATGCTAAAAATGCAAGCACAGAGTCGCTGCTGGGGCGAACTTTCAAAAAGCAAACTCACTGCAATGTTGATTATGAGTCACAGCGCATCCACCTCGCAATAGGCAACGTTCGCATTGTCACAGTTTTCAGCAAGGGTTGAGCGACCTCATCACTGTCTGTGACACCACCGGTAGAAATATCTATAACCAAGTCCAAGGAGGGGGGTAGTGCGCGGCCGCCACCTCCCAAATTTCATGAATCACAACCCACAATAGCAAAACCTAAGGCCCAACAGCCTAGATTTCAATGGCAGCCTAAGCAGTCGTAACCGTCACCTAGGAGTCGACGCTCCTATCCTCATAAAACCAAAAACTCTAAACCTAGGAGGCCAAGACGCAGTCACAGAAAGCACCGCATAAGCAAAGATGGGTCCCTAAAGCCCTCTTGCATGCACAAGGCTACTACGTGGGCAACACCTGACTGTGAATCCCTAAGGCCTACATGGCCAAAGGCACTACTCATATGCCGCCCTCAAGCTTGATCAACCCAAGTCCCATAAACCCTCCAAACCATAAGCCGCAGTGCTCTCCAAAACCACAGCCATCCGACTCATCCACGCCTAAACCCAAGAGAGTCACACAAGCCTATCGGCCCAAACAACAGACTTCGTCACAAAAGTCATCACCCGACCAAGTCAATCTGACTCCCCAAATCCAACCTGAATGCAGCAGTCCATCCGTCGTGGCTGCTCCTAATCCACCCATAATCCAAGCACCCCAACCACAGACTCAAGAACACTCACAACCGCAACTCTTCATTGTCACAAGCTCTAGTTCTAGCAAACCTCGACTACCCGTCGGCCTTACGTCCTCCTATGACTGCAAATCCTTTTTAGCGCTGGCCCGCCAACCTCGCTGAGGACACCGGGGATGACGTGATGGAATGCATTAAATGACTAGACACCACCTTCATGTCGCTAGCACTAAGCTACGACCGCTTGGACTTAGGACTATTGGAGGAACCCTTTGCAACTGAAGTTAAAACGATGCCATGCTCCTGGGAGACCTTTGAATTCGCATTCACAAAAGCTTCTCGCTCCGCTGCTGAATTTCTCAATAGCGAGATCTCCAAGGAGCAAGCCATCAAATAGCGCCACATCACGTCATACGATCAGCGAACCACTTCTGCTATCACTGATCAAGAAATCACAGCGTTATCAAAGCTCGTTGATACTGACTCCCCGTTCTTAAGGCATTGATACACTCTTAGGCTACAATGGAAAGTTGAAGGGTGCCGCATAATGACCAACGTTGAGCAGTGCTGCACTATCAAAACAGCAGAATAGGACCCCACATATGTCGCGCCAACCTCGTATAGAGTGTTAACCACTCTTTGGGGCCGACCCATGGAAGAACACATCAAAGGACACCCCTATCTCGATCGCTTGTTGACTGAGGAAGAGTTACACATTGCTAGCCGTGTCAACTCTGGTGACTTCCTAACAAATGTTCTCACATACATCACGCAAGTGGGGATTCGACCCTTTAATCTGGGCCGCGAAGCTCACTTAGAATACAACCCCCAGTTCTATGATTGGCTCCTTCACAAGTAACTCCTATACCACCATGCCGAATGCCCTTGCCCTTCTGACCCTAAATCCTAGGAAGGATTCTTCTCAAGCTGGAAGGGGAGGGGGTAAGGTGAATCAAATCAGGCCAATCAAATCAAAATTAGTGAAACACACATAAACATATATTATGAAAAACGGATGGGGTAGGAAAAAGGGCATGGAAACTTCGAAGTAAAGGGCAACAAGTCAAAGTATGAAAAGAAAAATCTACATTAGTTCTTAATGAATTCATTCAAAAAGCATAGAGTTTTTCTTTTTCAGCAAAATCAGCAAGTTACTATGTGGAAAGCACTAATGAAAATTACGGTTTATGACAGGAACATAAAATGTCGCAACAAGACCGTGCCCACCGACTCCCATTCACGAAGGAGGAAAGAGCGCAGTATGGCATATCCCTAGAAAATCGCGCCTACAATCAATTGAAGTTTCGGACCATCCAGAACATCGAAGAAGTAGTGTCGAAGGAGGAAGCAGCCAAGAGAGTCGTCGAGCAGTGCAACCTCACCAAGTACCTGGAGAAATTTGCACAAGAGCCTGACCACACGAAGTGTGTGGAGTTTCTCAGGACATACGATCCCGACCAAGAGTGCGGCACTGTGATGGTGGAAAGGGGAGAAAATGCTAAATAGGTACAGGTGCACTTGAACCTAGCCTTGGTAGAGAAGGCGTTGGGATTGGAACTGAAGATAGAGAAAAAATAGAAAAGATATGTCTACACCATGACTGAAAATGAAAAGAGAGAAGGTGCTAACCAATGACAGTATTAGCATCCACGACATCCCTAATGTTGAAGCCAGGCTACAGGCCAAGCTAGTGCACACGCTTTTCTCCAGCTAGTGCTACAATGCCTTAATGCATCAAATCAGCATGCCTGCGCTGGAGAATCTAGCAGGCCACACCTTAGATGAAGTCCACTAGAATGGGTATGTTCGCAAAACCATCGACCGGGTGGCTAAAGCACTAGCTTTGGGAAGTACACCAGCAGGTGGAGAGTCTCCAGCTTCCAAGGCCACAGAAAGGAAGAAAGCCTCGTCCAAGGCCTCACTTATCGGCTACAGAAGCATTTTGACTGCGCTCATCTAGGAGGTAGTAAAGGGGACATAGAATGCAGAAGAAGGAGAAGGAGAAACATTGGATAAGTCGCCCCCTCACCAGGACAAAGAAGGGTCCACCAACAAAACCGAGACCGAGGAAGAAGGCGAATAACAAAAAAGCAAGAAGACGACCAAGAAACCCAAGAACAAAACAACCCAAAGCAAGAAAAAGGATGACAAAGGCCGCAAGAAGGAGAAAGAGGACTTGGAAAGGGCCAAAAAAGAATCCCTTAAGGAGGCCAAGGAGAGGGAGAAGAAGAAGAAACAGGAAGAAGAAAAGGAAAAGGAGGAATTACAGAAGGCAAAGAAGGCGTCAAAACAAGAGGCTGATGAGAGAAAAAAGAAGGAAAAGGAAGAAAAAGACAAAAAGGAGGAAGAACGCCAAAAAACAGAAGCGGAAAGGCAAAGAAAAGCCGCTGAGGAAGAAGAGGAACTAAGAAGAAAGGAGGAAGAAGACCTGGCTGAGGCTACACGCCGGTCTATCGAACAACAAAGCAGGACAGATGAATTGGGGAATATGAGCCCGCAAAGAAAAGAAGGGCCGCAAAGCAGGGCAGATGAATTGGGGAATCTGAGCCCGCAAAGAGAAGAAGGGCCTGGTTCTAGCACACAGGCATCGAAAATCGTGCCGCCTGCTGTCATTGAGGGCAAGGGCAAAGCCCAAATTCACTCAATTCCTCCCCTCATGGTGCCTCCATCGAACCAACCACCATCACCCCCAGCATCCCGACCAGTGCCGATGTTTCGAATTTCATGGCATGGATGCAATACTTCATCAACAAAGAAATGGCCCAAGGACAAAGCACCAAAACTACGGCCACAGGGCAAAAGAGGCCAGCCACTAATGCAGAATCAAGGCAAGACCCTAAATGGCAAAAGGTGGAAGCCTCGACATCACCAATCCACACAACGATGACGCCATCAGCTAACCACGACGAGTATGTCACCAAGCTACTCTCCCAATTGGAGAAAGCTAAGGAGGAACAAAAGATAGCTGTGGCTGAGTTGGCGGCTGAAAAGGAGTCAATAGCTGCCTTCCAACTCGACAAAACTAGAATGATAGCCATGCAGCAAAGAGATCTCGGATCTCAAGCAAGAAGTGAAGGCTAAGGATGATAGGGAAGAGCACTAGAGGCAGCTACTAGACAATGAAACACAAGAACTTGTGAAAATGAAGAAAGAACACAAGCTTCTGATCATGCAGTATGAGGAGCTCATTGCAAAAACCGCCAAAGTCGAAGCACTTATGGCTGAGCTCAATGCCAGGGACGAGGAAAGAAAACAGAACATGGAGCAGCAGCAGAACGAGATCGAGTCCTTGACCGATCAGCTGAACTCCAAAAAAGAAGAACAGGAGAAACTGGTCAAAGAACGGGAAGACCAAGAACAAGGGCTCACGACCCTGGCTCTAAGGCAAGGAGAGAGCCTAGAAGAGATGAACAAGAGAGCAGAGGAGTGGGCCATGCAGAATGAAAGAAGGGCGAAGACACTTACATGGTGCCTTGCTCTGGTGGAAAAAGAGAAGATCATCGCAGAGAACAAGGCAGAAGCCGCCTAGGTGGCCTTCGGTGCCCAACCAAAGGCCTTCCTCAACACAATCATGGACACCACCCACCCAGAGGAGGGAGAATCATTGGAGTATCAAGATTGTGGGAGAGAAGGAAGGAGTCTCACTTGTAGCTTTCTTGCTTGCACAATGGAGGAATACACACAGAGGTGGAGGCTGAAAACAATTTTCCTCTTCTTAGTTTTTGTAAGCCAAAAGAACTCAAGTACATAGAAATAGAAGAACCCTATATATGGGTCTCAAACCAAACTCAACTAACTAAGGTGGCATACTAACTGAGCCACGAACTAGAGTAGATAAGGATAGCTGTCATCTAGCTATTATTCATGGGCGGTGTACCAACCGCATCTGCAAAACTGACAAGTCGGTGACATAAATGCACAACGGTCACCCTGGCATATCACGAGTGGAGCTCGATATCTCAACACTCCCCCTCGAGCTCAATCCCAATTCCTGCACACCAAGCAGGTCTTTGAACTTGCGCAGCTTCTCTGCACCCAATGCCTTCGTGAATATGTCAGCTACCTGATCCTCTGTGGTGACATAAACTAGATCAATAAGACCTAGTAAAACCCTCTCCCGCACATAGTGATAATGCACCTCAATGTGCTTTGTTCTAGCATGATAGATTGGGTTATTTGCCAAGTGTATACTGCTCATGTTGTCACAATAAATGACAACTGGCCCATCTATAGGCTGATGCATATCATAAAGTAGCTTATGCAACCAAGCTACCTCACATGCAGCCATTGCTGCACCCCTGTACTCAGCCTCTGTGCTCGACAAGGCAACTGTAGGTTGTTTCTTGCTGCTCCAAGTGACTGCAGCACTCCCAAAAGAGAACACATATCCACTGGTAGATCGTCTATCAGAAATACTACCAGCCCAATCACCATCAGTGTATCCATGCAATTGTATCTGAACCCCAGTCTCATAAAATAGTCCATACTGCAATGTGGACTTCACATACCTGAGTGTGCGTCTAGCCGCATCTAAATGCGGTTTCCTTGGAGCCTATATAAACTGACTTACCAATCCAACAACATAGCTCAAATCTGGCTTGGTAATAGCCATATAAATCAAACTTCCTACTATGAGCCTGTACATAGTAGGGTCTTCGAGAAGCTCACCTGCATCTGCGCTCAACTTCACATTCTGCTCCAAAGGAACTGAAATAGGCTTACAGCCTGTCATCCCATATTTGGACAGCATGTCCAATCCATACTGCCTCTGCAAGAGCCATATCCCACTTGGTGATCTAATCACCTCAATGCCCAAGAAATAACGCAGCTCTCCCAAATCCTTCATCTCAAACTTTTGCTTCAATAGCATTTTCACATGAAGGATATCTTCATCACTGTCACTTGTCATAATCAAATCATCAACATAAATGACAAGTAGCATAACACCTTTCTCTCTTTTTCTCACATAAAGTGAGAAATCTGCCTTGGAAATCTGAAAGCCAATAGTGACAAGATACTGTCCTATCTTGTCAGACCATGCTCTAGGTGCTTGCTTCAAGCCATACAAGGCTTTCTTCAACCTGCAAACAAACTCAGGATGAATAGCATGCGTGTAACCTGGTGGCTGCTCCATATAGACCTCTTCTTGCAAGTCACCATGCAAGAAGGCATTCTTTACATCCATCTGATGTAAAGACCATTCCTTTGATGCAGCCATAGCAATGACTTCTCTTACGGTTGCCATCCTTGCAACCGGACTGAATGTTTCTTCATAGTCAATGCCATATGTTTGTGCATATCCCTTGACTACTAATCTTGCCTTGTATCTGTTCACAGAACCATTTGCATTATGCTTCACCTTATAAACCCACTTACAGCCAATTGCATTCTTACCTTTAGGCAAAGGTACCAATTCCCATGTAGCATTTGCTTCCAAGGCATCCATTTCTTCATCCATGGCTTTCTCCCATTTTTCTTTTCCCATGGCTTGCTCAAAAGAAGTGGGTTCTGGTTCCTGTATCACTTTGACCATATATGCATAGTGAATGGCTGTAAATCCATCATATTTCAGCCTATCCACAGGATACCTATCTCTGGTAGACCTTCGCAAAGTAGGTTCACTCCCAGGTGCTCTCAAAACATCCCTGGTTTTCCTTACTCCAGGTGTAACAATAAAAGGAATACCCGACTCATCATCAATGCTCTGTTCTGAGCCACTGGATTCACCATCCACATAAGAGTGACCTGCATTCACATCAAACATGGGCTGATCTACCTTCTCTTTTCCTTTTCATGATACCTGCATACCACTATCTGCATTGCTTTGAGAAGATTCTCCTGATCTCAATCTGCCTGTCCATGGCAAAGAATGTGAATCACTGCTAGAGGACGCTCCAGGTCCACTAATATTTTGTGACTGCTGATGTGAATTCTGTGCAGCATTACCATTTTGTGCATCTACATCATCAATCACATTTACTAGTTTATACCAGCTACTCATCTCATCAAAAAAAACATCTCTGCTCACTGTAAACTTACGAGTAGAAGGGTTATAGCATCTATACCCTTTCTGCTCTGCAGAGAGTAACCAATAAAGATGCACTTCTCAGCTTTTGGATCCAACTTGGATCTCGACTCATCTGGCACATGAACATAGGCAATGCAACCAAAAATCTTCAAATGAGAAATACCTGGTTTCCTACCAGTATACCTCTCCTCTGGAGTCATCCCATGTATTGCTGCAGTGGGAGTCCTGTTCATTATGTAGACTGCTGTAGCAACTGCCTCAGCCCAATAAAAATCTGGCAAGTCTTTTTCATTGAGCATGGCACGAGATACCTCTCCAATATGCCTGTTTTTCCTTTCTGCAATTCCATTTTGTTTGGGATATGACTGCATGAATATTGCTGCTTTATGCCATGCTCCTGCAGGAACCTTGCAAACTCATTTGAGAGGTACTCTCCCCCTCCATCTAACCTTAGGCATTTTATTTGCAGGCCTGTTTCTTTTTCGACCATAGCTTTAAGAGTTTTGAAATGCCCAAAAACTTCACTTTTCTTTTTCATAAAATACACCCAAACTTTTCTGCTATAGTCATCAATAAAAGTGACAAAATAATGACAGCCTCCAAGAGATGCAGCTTTAGTAGTCCACACATCAGAGTGGATTAATTCCAATGGCTTCTTACTCTCTTGAACATGTCTAGGAAATGGTTTCCTTGCCTGTTTTCTAAATTGACAGGCTTCACATACCTTATGCATTTCTGCAACCTTGAATTTAGGCAATCCTGCAACAATATTTTGGGCCTGCATTGATTTAAGTCGTTGTACATTAACATGACCAATGCGTTTATGCGAGATATCAATATCTGCAACTACACCGGTCCCATGTGCAAACATTGTTGCACTCAATTCAGGCATATCTGCATCCAACGTAAACATTCTGCCCTTCTTCTTTCCTTTTGCTATCAAGCGACCTTTATTTTTCATATCCTCAACAAAGCATCCATGAGGATTAAATCTGACCTGCAAGCCCTGCTCAACCATTTGACCAACAGAAACCAGATTCTTAGTGATATTCGGGACATGAAATACATCGGACAGGTATTTCTTTTTCCCATCCTGCATAGACAAATGAATTTTTCCAATCTGCACAATAGGATGTGCAGTATCATCACCAGTCTCCACAAATCCTAGTTTTTCCATTTTCCTTGCATCCTCCATCCATTCTGCATGACCTGTCATGTGGTTTGATGCACCTGAGTCAACATACCATACATCATTGCTTTCTTCTGCACTTGTTACAGAATTGTTCATGTGCTGCACCATAAACAAATGCTCATTTCTGTCACCCCTGTCTACTAGAAGATGCATAATTCCCTTGTTGCAGTTTTCCATTCATGATGTCATTCTGCTTTTTATAGCAGTCTTCAGCCATATGACCCATTTTACCACAATAGTAGCATTCAACATTATTGTTTGCATTTTGGCCTCTTTGCCATCCACCACGACCTCTTTGGCTCCCCCTGCCTCTAGAGTTACCACGTCCTCCTCCATAGGACTGGTTTTCTTGAGTTTGCTGCATATTCTGATTTCTACCACGGCCTCCAAATCGGCCTCCTCTACCTCTGCCTCTACCTCTTCCAGCATTTGAGTAGAAGACAGCTTCTTTTGAAGTTCCTCCTGAAGAGGATGCACCACCATTTCTCTACTCCTTAGAAATTAGAAGAGCAATCAACTCCTCAAAATCAGCAAATCTTTCACGGATGGAAATGGATGTTCGGAACTGTGCATAATCCTTTCCTAGACCATTCAAGGTCACGAAAACTAAATCATCATCTTCCACTGGCGACCCAATGGAAGCAAGTGCATCTGCGATCTCCTTCACCTTCATGTGGTAGTCATTGATGCTCATACTTTCTCTTTGCACATTGTGCAACTCTTGCTTGAGCTGCATTTTCTTGGCTTGCGTATTTGTGCTATACATTTTTGACAGAGTATCCCATGCCTCCTTTGGCGTACTTGCATCCTGAATATGCACAATCATAGAGTCTGAAATGCTGATAGACAGCCAATACATAACTTTCCTGGCTCTCTCATGCCATGCTTTAAATGCCTGCATTTGCTGTTGATTGGGAACATTAGGAAGAACTGGTTCTTCTTCATTTCCTGCAACAAATTCCCAATATCATTTTCCCATAAGGAAATTCGTCATTCTAAACTTCCATGTTTGGAAGTTGTTCTTGTCAAGCTTTTCAGTTACAATCTGTGAAAGAGAATCAGACGCCATTACAGAACACTGCAAAAAATTCTGTCACTGCAAAAAACACAGCTTCACCCTCACAAGGGCAAATCTGCAAAACTGGCGAAAGTGGTATTTGATCACACAGTCACTTCGTAGTGACGATTTTGCATAAACAGGAACCAAGGATGATTCTGTAACTCCCAATGTCTCTGCACACAAGTATACGATGCAATTTCTACAGTAACTTTTCACCGACCTGTAGAACAGTGGTCACACAGCATAAAACTGGGCCTTTTCCTGAGTGCATGCAGAAGACTTCCGCCTCCAAAACAGGCCCCGAAATGGCCTCAAATCAAAAAAACAGGGTCACCAAGGGCTAAAGCCTCATCCTGCAGCATATACTGCCCTCTTGCTTCACCGCGAAGGGCGTCTCAACCTGAGACAATGCACTCTTGCACTTTCCGGCTGTGCTACCTGCAGAGACTTGCTCCCAAACCAGAAAAATGAAAGCAACACTGGTCTTCTTACCAGAACACCGCGAACTTGGCTTGCTTTCTTGAGCTCCTTACCACAAACAAGGCTCTGATACCATGTCAAGATTGTGGGAGAGAAGGAAGGAGTCTCACTTGTAGCTTTCTTGCTTGCACAATGGAGGAATACACACAGAGGTGGAGGCTGAAAACAATTTTCCTCTTCTTAGTTTTTGTAAGCCAAAAGAACTCAAGTACATAGAATAGAAGAACCCTATATATGGGTCTCAAACCAAACTCAACTAACTAAGGTGGCATACTAATTGAGCCACGAACTAGAGTAGATAAGGATAGCTGTCATCTAGCTATTATTCATGGGCGGTGTACCAACCGCATCTGCAAAACTGACAAGTCGATGACATAAATGCACAACGGTCACCCTGGCATATCACGAGTGGAGCTCGATATCTCAACATGGAGGTGGCACAAAAGAAGCTTAACATTGCACGCAGAGCCTTGCATGCAAGACTATAGATGCCACCCCAACCTGCAGAGGTTAGACTGAGCCTGGAAGAGCAAAGGAAATACCTACTCCTGGCCGGTCTAACCCCCCAAGAAATAGATGCCATAGGATTTGAAGAGGGAGCACAACAAGGAGACCGCGGCAGGGGGAGGAAGCAGAACTCGAATTCGACATGGGCAGATTCGGAGAGGATGTGATCCCACAACCCCCCTCGTCGCAGTCTCAAGAGCAACAACAGGAGGACCCATTTGCAGAGAGACAAGCTGCACTTAAAGAGAGACGCAGGAAGTTAGTCGAAGAAGCCAGGAAGCAATTAAGGGCCAAGCCAGTCGTGCAGCCGTCCGCACCCCTCCCACCTTGCCCTGAGGACATCGGAGCTGGATTCCACGCTTAGCTAGTGGTTTGGGAGAGATAGAAAAAGAAAAGGATCCATTCACCTTTAGCTTTCTCCTGCCCAACAGCCTGCGGAGGGTCTTGCCACTTAAGGTGATGGAGGAGGTGATCGCGATTGGTGGCTGACTAGGGCAAAAGTGGCTAGAAGAGAGAGAGAATACCCCCAGCTCTTGGGGAACTGAAGAGGTTAACTACTCGCAAAACAAAGTTTTTGAAGTTCCACATACAGTACAGGATTATAAAAGCCAACCCCTGTGGAGGAGGCGAGTATGCGACATTAGTATGCTTGCCTGGATGGCATTTTGTAACACGCTGCCCTTCGAGAGGAACAACCCCACATACATGGCATACCCTCGAAGGGTAGGTGTGGATTTTGATGCCACCCTCCACGAGCGTTACGACTTTCCCATTGTCTATAACTCCAATGTAGTATCCTTCGAACATGCCCTCCTCTTTAACTCAGAAAGCCTAGATGACTCTATGATGCACTTCCTCGCAGATTTCTCTTCATGCCCCGATCCAGCTTTTGTAACTACATGTAACTACCTTAGATTACTTAAGCTATTACTTAAGTAGGACCCGACTCCACAAGAGCGCAGCTTACCTCCCCTCTTCTTCGACCCTAACGCCATTGACAGTTGTGACATGGCTCGTCTAATGATGAGGGCTACTCTCCTCCCCTCTTTTTGCCTAGCCCTCCTAGAAGACATGAATGACAGCCAGTTTACTAGAAGCAATCACCCTTTCCTCTCCACCACCTCTCTCCACGTCCGCATGAATCTGAAAGGATACATGCAAAGTTACCAATTTTTGAGCAAATCCAAATGAAGAGAATTAGGCCCTGGCTGTCATTCCACTACTGTAACTTCAAAAAAAAAAAAGTAAAAGTAAAGAAAAGAACAACATGAAAGGAAAAGCACGAAAAACACTCTCCACTGACTGGACAACATAGCCCACTTGTGGAAGCACTTACCACCATATAAAGCACGATCACTGCACCTAGGGGTTCTCAAGTTAGGCATGCCCGGTGGCTTCGGTCGGCCAGCTCCACTCCTAACCCCCTAGCCCTTTTGCTCCCCCACTTCACGCTTAGGGCACATCAAGGGCAGGACATACCTAGGGAGGTAACACTCGCCTATGGTTAGACCTGTCACCCTAAGCCACTTGCACCGCACCTCCATTGGCACAAATGATTAGATGCAAGGTCTAGAGCACAACCATGATGCCAAATGAAGAGGAGCAGCTACTGTAGGTCCTGAGCATACTGAAAACCGGATCGGCATACCCATGCTAATGATGCCTTCAGCCCTGAAGGGATTAGAATGCTGGTCCAAGTGTTGGAGATGATGGGGAGGGTCCCCAAGTGGCCAACGATGGTTGCCAACAAGCTTGAATGGAGAGGGATTTGTGGTACTGAGAAGAGTGTACCTCAATAATGATTTTTAGTTAGGTATATATACTATGTACAACTTGGCCCTTACGGGCGGGCACAGGCACTGCCCTTTATCCCAACATTGCAATCCTATTTTTGGACATGACTTGGCCCAAGATTATATCGGGCTTAACCTAGAATTTACACTTGACAGGATTCAAGGAGAGGTTATATTGTTTGCATCTTTCAAAGACTAGGCGAAGCTTATCAAAATGTTCTTCCCACTTAGAGTGGACACACAAGTCATGAACAAACACCTCGAGCCACTTCCATATCATAGTCTTAAAGATAGTGTATATGACTATCTAAAAGGTTATGGGTAGACTAGTCAGCCCAAAAGGCATGACAATATAGGCTAATACCCCCCATTTGATGCCAAAGGTAGTTTTTGCCTATTCTCCATCTAGATTTACACTTGATTATATCCTAAAACCCGCTTAAAGAGCTATAAGCTCTCTCCCATGCTTCCTATTCAATTATATGGTCAGTTTTGATCTCTCTTGGTTGCAATATTCAATTTCTTGTAATTGATACATATGCAAATTTTTTTGTTCTTGTTAAATACCATGATGATTAGTGACACTTAGTCGGTATGCTTGATTTTGTAGATGAATTGTGTTGTTTGTAACTTTTCGATCTCCTCTTTGACATGATGGTGGGCATATGGAGGATTTTTAGGACAGGATTGCCACTTAGCATGCTTGTCATCACCCTTGAGGGGAATCATGTGCGTGAGGTCACTTACGGTGAAATACCCTTAAGATCAGTCGTTCCATGCAAAAACATCCCGATATTCCTTTCGCAAGTTAATCAATTATTCTTCATCCTTCGCACAAGGCCTCAACAATGTAAATAGGCATAGGGGATTCCTTTGGCATTGCAATGTTTACTTCTTTGTTCCTCAATGGGTTTGTTAGATGTGCCTTCACACTTTGCACCTAACAATAAAACTACCCAATCACTCTTTTTGAACTTTGTGAACCTTGATGGGAGGGCTTATGGCTTCTTTTGACTTTAGTTTCTAACTCATTACTATGAGTATTGTATTTTAAGTGTTTTTACCTCAAATGGATTGGAAGTTTGATCTTAGAATTGATAGATTGGGTTGGTTAGGGAATTTTTAGGTCAGCATCATTACTTTTGTCCATGTTAGAGTTAGAACTCATTATGATGTTCTTTGGGACTTTAACTAGGTTGTCTTCAATAGTGAATACCTTAGGATCCAAAGAGTGATCACTGAGTTGGTGCCCCATTTGTCATAGTCCAGTACATTAAGTTATCTAAGCCATTCCAACTTTAAGTTCAATCTCACGAAACTTGAGACAATGACTAAGCTTTTAGCTTGAGAGGGTTTGGGATCCATAAAAATTTGCTTAATGATACAGCCACCTATGTCATAATCTACCGCATCAAAATTTACACAAGATTCTCAGTCAATGGTGTCCATGGTTTCTGAAATTGCAAATGCTAATTTTACCATCTTTGATGAGTTGTTAAGTAGCCATATGGCAATGGACCCAAGTCTTGTTCGATTTCCATAATAGTCTTATTGCCTTCTTGATGAAGGAACAAGGTATATATGATATTAAAGGTAGCGGCAACATTAAACACAGGAGCACCACTGGTGCATTGAAGATTTGATAGGAGCAGAGGAGTAATGGTGACCTAGCACGACACATGGGTAAAGAGAATGTGCCACTGTCTAACATGGCACATGGATAGCAAGAAGGCCTTGCTACAAGCAATGATCTATATAATAGGATGAAGCATAGCATAGTTTGTTGTTGTTCTTCAAGTATACTCATTGTCCTTGAGGCCAAGCAGCATGAGGTCTTCTTGCTCTATGCCATATCCTTCTTGAGTCTTTCTTCTAGTATTCTTTGACTAAAGACCTTGGTGCACTCTAACATATAAAGTTATATTGTATTGTCCCCAATCAATGTATTCGGTAGTAGTACTATCTTGATAATTGTATCTATCAATGTCTCACTCTTGTATTTCATGGAACAGTGTTGTGACCATTTGGTCCCTAACTAATGTATTGACTTCGATTTCAGCAATACACTCTAGATTGAGTCTTGATTACATTTTTGTGCTTGTGTCCTGTGTTGTGATTATATCTCGCTCTTCAACTCGAGCTCTGAATGTCAAAAGTGATGTTAGTGTCTATTTGTGTTGGTTCTGAGTGTGTATTCTCAAGCAAGGTGATAGATCAGTTCATGTATATATTACCAAGTTCACAATATTGAATAGCCACATTGATCCAACAATAGAAGGATCAAATGCCAAGTACCCTATATGTCCAAGGTTTTAATAAACCTATTCGACAAGCCTTTCCTTCCGATGATCTCTTGATATTAACATTAACCCATTCTATAAGGAAGCTCTCAAGTTGGAGCAGTTCATGTCAAAAGAAAATTCAAGAAAAGGGAAGGAGTCTGACAAGCCAGCTCGAAAACACCAACATGACAAGAATAGTGAATCGACTTCTAAATCTGACTTGGACATAGAGTCCAATAGTACAATGTTTGATTTTGAGGAGGGGGAAGAAAAGAAGACAAGAAAAAGAAAGGAAAAAGATAAAGGAAAGAAAGCAATAGTAGATAATAACAAGAAGAATGAGGTTGGCAACCTTTGGGTGCACGCAATGCAACAATCTTGAACATGTCCAAGCTCAAAACCAAAGATGGTGCAACATTTGCAACTTGTCTACACACAACACTGAGTACTACTAGTATAATAGTAGGTTTCAGATGGTTGACAAGGGACTAGTAGCAAGGGATCAGAGCAACCAACTCTAGACAAGGGACATACCTCTAGGCCAATTTGATTCCTACATCGACTGTGGCATATACCAATCAAGATTTTACCAGCAACCCAACAATGGTCACGATGGGCGTGGTGGGATTGGCCCCTCGATGCGTCGCTCAACATCTAAACATTTCGCACAAAAGTCGCTCAAGGTACCAAATAAGCGTGTCCAGGAGTGTACCATTTCTTCCTCACTTGCTTTCCCCTTTGGGACCCGCGTCTACTTACAGCATGGGTACCTCACTGCCTCTCATCGTAGGTTAGGTTCCAATAAACCAATTGCAATGCATGTCCAGGAGCTGGTCACTGATATTTTTTAAATTCTTTTCATGCTCTATGCATTTGGTGGATGCCTAGTGCTCAAACATTTAGCAAAACAGTATCGTGCACAAGTGCAAAAACATTCTTTTAATGGTTTCCAACTACCGTTCGTGCTTCGTTGCATGGGCCTAGCACCGAGGTGATCCTCGTGCTACTAAGCTCCTAATTTTAATTATCATCCGTCCTAAATGCTATGCATAGAAATCAGCAACTTTCCCATCATCTCACACGGCATTTAGACATATTTCAACTACCCTACCCTTCCCCGTTTAAATATTGCGTCGTTGCATAGATTTATGAGGCATTTTACCATCATTTTATGTGAAAAAAAACGGAAAAAGACACACTAGAACAAGAAGGTGGGGTTGAACTGAGGCAAATCCTCATGCTTCAGTCCCCACAAACATTGCTCTTATTTATCCTTATTTTTCGAAACCTAAAATATATTTTTCCCCTATTTTTTAGGGTTTTTCCATCCTTTTCTTGTATTTTTCCTTATTTTTTCATTATTTAATTACTGAAAATTCAAAACAGGTTATGGGCTGTGGCCCTTAGTTCCTTCTTGCAGAAAAATGAAAGTTTAGTTGATGTTCCTATTTACTTTCCCATTTTTATGCCCAAAAACATCATTTTTCCCTTGATTTTTCATGTTTTACGTGTTTCAATATATTATTTTGAATCACAAGATGCATATTTTTCTGATTTTCTGATTATAACCAGCAAGAACTCATGGAAAACAGCAACATAAACAATTTTTAGCCCACATGAACAACATTTCATCAATCAAAAGCCATAAAATCTCAAATTTCCTTTAAAAATCTTGAATTACCGCTTATTTGCGTGTTTCGGGTTTCATGTCCATGGCTGCAAATCTGAAAATCAGCAGCACTTCATGTCCAACACAATCACAAATCACCATTTCCAGCCCGTGGAGCAATCCGATCCATGCCGGACAAGCCTCCATCACTCTTTCTTCTTCCTTCTTCTTCCCACATGAACTTGCCTTTAGAAGAGAGAGAGGGAGGAGAGAGAAAGACTGAAATCAGAGATCTTCAAAGAGAGCATCATTTGACGAGCGAAGGGCGGCGAAGTGATTGGCATCTAGGGGGGAATGAGGGGCAATGATGATTGGCATGGGTTGTTTGCAGGCTGCATGCTTGATCATCAAGCATGATGGCGCATTTTTCGGACGTGATGGTGCCATCTCCTTCCTCTTTCTCTCACCACGATTTTGCATCTTTCATTTCATGTGACTTTTAATCTTGGGCTCCCAAGAGTCACTTACTCTTTTGGGCCAAATTTTGTCCACCCCTTCGCATCTTGACCGGTTTCTTGGCCATTTCCCCGTCCGGACTCGGAATCGAGCTCTGAAAAATCCTGGGCATCCGGCTTAGCATCCCGCACTGGCCAGTAGCTCGTGTCAACCCGCACGACTGTCTGAAAAATTATGAAAAATCAACAAGTGTCGCTCGGGCACCTTTAAAGCACTTTGACGCTTAAAATCGTCCTAGATCGAGCCGCCGCCTTTGACAGTGAATATTTTTCCCTTGAAATTCATAATTTTTAGCTATTTTTAAACACTTCCTGGCACCTAAATTCCGCTCTCAAGATGCCACTTGGCACTCCCACAGAATGTCACAAGGTTTGTTGGTTAGCGACTCCCGAGTCTACTCTGCAACAAAACATATCGGCCAACCCTATTAGGATTACCTGAATCTTCCTGGGTTTCTAATGGTCAAGTCATTCTATGGCTTTCTAGCATCGCTCTTCAAATGATCTACTTTGCGTAGATCATCTAAACCAAGGCGGACTCATATTGCACTTGGTTCAAAGAGAATGGGAAAAGAGAGGGATGCATCGCTCGACCTTTCTACCTATGGGGTGAAGTCCCATTCCAGTCCCCTAAAACATATGAGCCAGGTTCTACCCTACATTATCTAAGGTCAATACATTATCACAATTTGAATGTTGAGAAGCCTCCCAATTCTCTAGGACTACTCTACCATAGGACAGACCCATCGCGGGTTCTACCCACCTGCTTCCCTTGATAGCTTTAGTTTCCTACTTACCTAAGGGCACATTAGTGGTAACACATACAAGCAGCTTCCTTAATTAACCCATTAGTCACATAGTCATATGTTCGATGCACGAGGATAACACTATGCCAAAAAAGATAACATTACAAACTGTGTTCATTCCATTGGAACGAATGCATCCTTCACTGCTTAAAGATTTCTTACAAGTTGGGAGTCCTTGGGAGTTACAGTGATGCACTTTGCATGTATTGCACAATGCTGAGCATCAGTCATTAACTCAACTAAAAAGGCCTCTACAGCACACTGTAGAGCATGAAGACATTCTTTTGTGAAGCGATCAGCTCTATCCTGACCTTGTGCCAAAAACCACCTCCTGCTTTCTTTTTTCCTCCATCACTTTGATCAGGAACTACAAAATGTAACTTTTTCCACCCATCATAGTCCTGTGGCAGCCTATGAACCATGACATTCCCTTCCTCATTAATGGGTGCTGAGAGAAACTTTCTAGCCTTTGCTCCTCCAAAGCAAGGTTTTTTTGGAAAGTTACCAAATTTTCCTGATCTCTTCTCATCTTTTTCAATCGTCACTTGATGCTTGTGTAGCCCAATTTCTAATAGCACTCGCTCCACATTCCTACACATTGCAATGGCTTCTTTTTCTGGTTGCATCCTATAAGCAAAGCAAATGTATTTATATACAAGTTTCTCCATGATTCTAACAAAAGCATGCAATGAACAAATGTGAATACGATCCAATGGAATGTTGAAGATGGGCTTCCAAGTGGGATCTTCTCTATTGCGCATCGGTGCAGCACTTGTCACCCTTTGCCAGTTCTTTTTTCTGTCCTTTCCTTACACCCTCTTTGTCAAGCAATATAGGCATGGATTCTTTGTATTTACACCATTGGAGATTCCACACATGCATTTTAAAGTTTTCAAGTCTCCTGCAAGATATCGTTCAACCAAGTATTGACTATACCCTTTAACCGAGAGTATCTCACCATGTTCCTGATGATCGATGATGCTTGGAATGCTTGTGTACATAAAGAATAGTTGTAGCACCTCAAATGTTTCCTTAGGAACTTCAAATGTAGTGAGCCACCACACATGGTGCTCGGATTGAACACTAAAGTCCCCTGGGTTGTTCTTATCCAATTGTAAAGCTCTATTCATCAAAATTACACTAACTCTTTCAAGCTTTACTCCTTTGATGACCTCACTTTCATCTAATTTTATAACAAATTGCAATTTACCATTACATTCCTCAATAAATATATTGTAGTACATTACATTGCAAATGCCTTGGCAGCGATTGATGCAATGCCCGATGATGATGATTTGGTGTCGTCTACCTTCGGTGGACTTAACAATGAAAAGGCTTGGAAGTCTTTTGTAACTTTCGTATATGTCAGAAAGTCATTTCCAGATTTCGATGAGTTGGTCTCCCTTATGATCACTAAAGAGATCAATATGCAGAGTGAGACATCTAAAAGAAGTGGTGAACAGGTCCAAGTTTTCTGCTCCACTTCAGGAAGGGGACGTGGCAGGTTCTCTTCAAGAGGCCGTGGTATAGGACGTGGTAGTGACAACCAGCAAAACAGATTGAATCAGCAATTTGGCGATATGCAAGTTTCAGGAGGTCGTGGTAACTTTGGAGGCAAGGGGAGCTTTAGAGGAAGAGGTGGATGGCAGAACAGAGGTTCTAACAACTCTGGTATTGTGTGTCACTACTGTGGCAAAACAGGTCATATTGCAGCCTAACGTTATGCTAAGAAAGATGATATTTGCAGTGATAAGTTGCAGCAAGGAAACTATGCATCGCCTTCACGACAAAATGAAGACAAAAATGAACGCATCTTTGTTACGCAGCATATGCTGAATGCTATTATAGAAAAGGGAACACATGATGATGTTTGGTATGTTGATTCAGGTGCATCCAATCATATGACCAGCCATGCAGAATGGTTTGGAGAGATGCACGATTTGCAAAATGCAGGTTATGTGCAGACGGGTCATGATTCATGCCACCCAGTTTCACAGATTGGAAAAGTTCCCTTGTCCTTACATGATGGTAAGACAAAGAGTCTTTCATATGTATTACATGTGTCATCTATTACAAAGAACTTGGTGTCAATCGGTCAGATGGTAGAGCAAGGGCTATAAGTCAAATTTAATGCAAATGACTACTTTGTAGAAGACTTCAATGACAAGTGTAAGTTAGTTGCAAAGGAAAGTAGAGTTGGACGTATGTTTACTCTAGATGCTAGAATTCCTACTATGAATGCTGTTATGTATGCTAAAGGAAAAGATGTTGTTGCAGGTATTGAAATTTGGTACAAACGTATTGGACATGCAAATATACAAAGGCTGAAATTAATGCAGTCCAAAGGGTTGGTTACAGGTTTGCCTACATTTAGAGTTGCAGAATTTCATAAGGTATGCGAAGCATGTCAGTTTGGTAAGCAAGCAAGACAACTCTTTTCACATGACAGAGATGTAAGCAAAAATATCATTGATGTTGTGCATACAGACATTTGGGGGCTACACAAAATGTATCTCTTGGAGGCAGTTCATACTTTGTCACATTCATTGATGATTGTTCTAGAAAGCTGTGGGTATATTTTATGAAGGAAAAGAGTGAAGCGTTTGAGCATTTTAGAACTTTTAAGGCTGCAGTTGAAAGAGAAACAGGCTCGAAAGTAAAGTGCTTGAGGTTAGATGGAGGGGAAGAGTACAGACGCATATTGAGATATGTGAAGTCCACATTACATTATGGACTTTTCTATGAGACAGGTACAGATGTACAGGTGTTTGGATACACAGATGCAGATTGGGCTAGTAGTATGTCTGATAGAAGATCTACCAGTAGATACATGTTCTCTCTTGGTAGTGCAGCAGTTGCTTGGAGCAGCAAAAAGCAATCTATAGTTGCTTTGTCGAGTACAGAGGTTGAGTATAGAGGTGCTGCTGTTGCAGCACGTGAGGTAGTATGGCTACAAAAGTTATTGGTTGATTTAGATGTGCAGGTGGAAGGTCCAGTTGTCATTTATTGTGACAACATGAGCAGTATACAGTTGGCTAGGAACCCTGTGTTCCATGCCAAGACAAAACATATTGAGGTACACTACCACTTTGTGAGAGAGAAGGTACTAGCAGGTGAGATTGACTTGGTGTATGTCAGCACACAGGATCAGATAGCTGACATCTTCACGAAGGCATTGGGTACAGAGAAGCTTCAAAAGTTTCGAAGCTTACTTGGAGTTGCAAAGATGCAGTTGAGCTTGAGGGGGAGTGTTGAGATGACAAGCTCAACACATGCGGACATTAATGATGGACCGCCGGGTTAGATGGGTCCACATGTCTACACTTAGCACGTCGGTGGTCATTATGACTCTCACATGGCCATTGACTCATTACTTATTATATTCAGGTTGTTACACCTATTTACAACTGGCATAGTTATAGCGCCAGTCGACTAGTGTAGTCGGTTATGCATTGTTTGACTTAGTAGGCCACTTTCCTTTATGTTATATCTTATCTATACTTTGTGTACATTGTAAAGTGTGTGGAAGAAGAAGAAGAAACCAGCAAGAAAAAGTTTTGGCCTCCATCTCTCTTCTTGTCTCTTGAGTGAGCTTCTCCTTGTGCATTCTGTGTGTGTTTGGCACAGCATCTTGAGCAAGTCCCCCCACCACGCAATTCTTGACAGTCCGGGGCTCGTAGAATTGGTGTTGTGGTTAGAGCCTTCTTTAGCTCATCATATGCGCATTGGCAGGCTTCAGTCCATTCTAAGACAATCAGCAGTTTGTACAAAAGTCTTGCTATCAATGTGTAATTCAACACAAACCGTCGATAGTATCCCATATGGCCTAAGCAGCATTGAATTGGTGATGGAAGGTCGACAATAGCCCTGACCTTCGAGAAGTCAGTGGCAATGCCATTCTTCGACACCACATGGCTAAGGATGCATCCATGTTTCACCCAAAACTGGCATTTCAAGGGGTTCAGGGAGAGACGATATAGGCGACATCGATCAAAGACTGCTTGGAGTTTGTTCAAGTGTTCCATCTAGGTCGAGTGAATGTAGAGGTCATCGACAAAGACTTCTAACTCCTTGCGAAGCATGTCTTTAAATATGGTGCACATGAGACATTGGAAGGTGGCAGGGGCATTAGTCAACCAGAAGGGCATGACTATGTACATAAAGATGCCCCAATCGGTGGCAAAGGTAGTCTTATGCCTGTCGGCAGGATGCACTTGCACCTGGTTGTATCCTGAGAAAACGTCCAGGAAACTGTAGGCCTCTTTGCCTGCCACTCTTTCAAGCATGTGCTCGGTGTATGGTAACAGATAGTTATTCCTCTTGGTAGCAGCGTTCACCTTTTTATAATTGACACACACTCTAATTTTTATGTTTTTCTTCATCATAATGACTATGGGTGAACCTAGTCCGTGTGCTCAATTTCATAAATGAATCCTGCTTTCATTAGCTTATCAATTTCTTCCTTGACAGCATGAGCATGCTTAGGATTCATTGGGTACAGTCGCTTCTTCACCGGTGTTGTGCCTGGTGTCATGGGTATGTTATGAGTCACCACACTCGGATCCAAGGACCATGCGAACACGTCCACATACTCTCGCAAGAGGGCGACCAAACTCGCCTCCTCGTCCTCAGCCAAGTCATCGGCAACGAAGACTGGTTGGGGTGTCTCCCCTTCCCGGGCTAAGTTCACCTCTTTGACTATGGCTGGTCCCTCGATTGGTTCGCTCGTTTACCCTTTGCCGTTTGGCACCCATCAAGATCACTACCCTATCGCCTTTCTTGAATTTCGTAAATCGTTTTGAAAGGTCCCATGGTTTTTGTTGCTCGTCTGTTCGGGTGTCCCTAGGTTGTTTCGCCTTTTTTTGCTTCAATCATTTGCACCTCAGATGGAGAGGTAAGTCCCCGGCGGTGCGTCGGGTCTTGGGTGGCCTAGGTATCTTTGGGTCGCTATCCGAGCTCACTTCTGACTCAAAGTTGAACTCGCCGTCTTTGCTAGAGGAGGGGGTCTCCCCTGGTGGTCGCAGTTCAGATGGTGATTCTGCTCTAAGCACTTGTGTCGTCCCTGGTTGAGCTAGGCTTGCTTGCTCAAGGTCTATGGCTGCTATGTGTTCTAACTATGCACGGTCACAATTCATGTGCATGAGCCCTCGCTCTGTCTTGTAGGCACTTCTTTTTTGTAGGTACTTCTCATTGATCCGGGACCAAGGCCCAATTGTACATAAGGTTCAAGTCATGCATTCTGGTCCATTGCCACTCGGATTCGCCTAAGAGGTCCTAGAGAGGCATGAGGTTTGCTGCTGAGTTGTCAGCCAGCTTGTCTGTTAAGTATTCCAGAGCCTCCTGGAGTTCTTTCTTGTTGCCTGGCACTTGGAAGGTGACGGGCTTAGGTCTCCCAAGATGGGTTCCTTCCATCATGCACACTGGTATAGTGGGCGTGCCATCGGTCGCGCCCATCATCGTGATGGCTTGCTCATGCACTTCTTCGTCCGAGAATGGAAAGTCGATTGTAGCGAGGACATGCATCCAATCCCGCTCGTCTTCTGGACATGGGATATACTTGGTCAAGGGCCCATAAGACTTCTTGACCTGACTGTCGCCCTTGAGCATCGAGGAGATGGCATCCAAGTTGACTGGTGAGGTTTTTCAAGTGTCTATCTCCACCCTCACAGCTTCCGTCATGTTGCCTAAGAATATCAATCTGTTACCCTAATCTTCAATAACTCTGGCATTGCGCATCCAGGGCCGGCCTAACAGGACATCATAGTCCACCCCCTTCATGACTATAAAGTCGACCGAGAACTGGATACATGCGATTTTTACTAGCCAGTTTTTAAGTACCCTGAATGGCCTCACCCTCATGTCGTTTGCTAGCATGATGTTAAACCAAGAAGTCTCAATAGGCCAGGTTTGCAGTACTGCATGGCTCAACACACTAACCCCGGCTCCCGTGTCTATGATCCCCTTTCTTGTTGTGTCTCCTAAGGCTAGGACTGGCAACACTACATGCATCTCGATGCCTTCCCAGAAAGCATTAATGTGCAAGGATTTTGGCACAGAGTGTAGCGTTAGACTCGATATTTGTGTTTCTGCATCCTGATCCTGTAGATCCGACACCTGTTCTTGTAACTCCTCGACCCACTGCTTGAGGTTTCGCCATAGGGTGGGGTGCTGCTTAAGCAGGTCTCCTAGATTTAACATCACTCGGGTGGTCACTAGTGTGGTGAGGAGGCTGTCAGTTGCTCGTCCCTCTCCTGTGCCAAATTGTCCTGGCCAATGACCGTGACTAATTTGTGGGCCTTCAGCATCAAGGCTTGCCCTAAGGGGTGTTGTCTGGGGTGCAGTTGCCCTTCCTCGCTTTGGTTGAGGGGGTGAGTCTGCCGTGGTAATACTGATGAAATCCTCGCTCCCATCCTCTAGGATGGGCTCAGCGTCTCTTAAGTGCGCTTATGCCTCTTTTACCCAATCCCTCACCTTCTCTATGGCCTTGAGTTGCCTCTTCGGACGCGGGTACTTCCCTACCTTGGTACTCCCCTTTTCGGCCGTCTTGGGGGCTAAAGTTTATGTCTCTGCGTCCTTGACCTTCTTTCCAATAGGTAGAGTTGTAGCACTCTCGACCTTCAGTGCGATCTTAGCCTCCGGCCTCCTCTTCCTTCACCTGCGGCTCTTTTTTCCCGTCGAGGCTGCATCGAGGTTGCAAGGCCCTGGTAGAGATATGCCGGCCTGCTTTGTTTGGGCACGGGTCATGACCCGCAACGGGATGGGTGTGGCCTCCCCATTAAGGTTCTCAACGCCGAACAACCCCAATGGGATAGATGGTACTTCGGTTGAATTTGTAGAAGGTTTTCACTTTGGGAAATCAATGAAGAGGTGGGTGATTCCACACTCTACGCACCTTAGGTCAGCCTTGTCTCTGTTCTGCTGCTCCCTTTCTGGGAAACGTGATGAGACATGGCCTGGGTGTCCACAGGTCCAACAGATGATTGGATCCTGCATCTGCCCTCCTAGGCCTCTACCTCGTCCCCTTCCTAATGCCATCACTGGTCCTGGTCGATAGTCCATGAGGACGGTGTTACCCTCTTCGTCGTGAGAGACATAAGGGTATAAGTAAGTCTCTTCCTCATTTGGCTCTTCCATGTAGTGGACTAGAGCGTCACTCGGTGGATGGGTCACATAGGGACTGGGCAGCCTCGGTATACCTGTGGGGTTTATGTCCATCCTGGGGGCAGCTGGCTTCATGTCGTTAGGCGCAGGAAGGGCCAATGGGGCTCTCCTTCCGAAAAGTGGTTGCGGTCTGTTTGCTAGGTAAAGCTGACCATACCGTTGGAAGTACGAAAGTCTCCTGTTCAATCTGCAGTGCATAGCGTCATGACCGAACTTGCCGCAATTAGTGCAAGGTCTCGACCGAGGATCTTAACACTCGACTGGCAAATGATTTCCGCCATAGTACACACATTGGATGTGTGGCCACGTTGGTCATCTCCACAGGTCTTGTAGCTTGACTATCTCCATCTTGATATCAACCAAGTCGTGGTTCGTCTCGGTAGCCTTCCCCTTATCTTGGGATGATGGTGCAGGTCGCTCACCAGAGGTTGGTGCTCTTTCCAAACCTCGCGAGCTGGTTTCTTCTGAACTGGAGTTCTTGGAGCTCCTTGTCAAGATTGTGGGAGAGAAGGAAGGAGTCTCACTTGTAGCTTTCTTGCTTGCACAATGGGGGAATACACACAAAGGTGGAGGCTGAAAACAGTTTTCCTCTTCTTAGTTGTATAAGCCAAAAAGAACTCAAGTACATAGAAATAGAAGAACCCTATATATGGGTCTCAAACCAAACTCAACTAACTAAGGTGGCATACTAAGTGAGCCATGAACTAGAGTAGATAAGGATAGCTGTCATCTAGCTATTATTCATGGGCGGTGTACCAACCGCGTCTGCAAACTGACAAGTCGGTGACATAAATGCACAACAGTCACCCTGGCATATCACGAGTGGAGCTCGATATCTCAACACTCCCCCTCGAGCTCAATCCTAATTCCTGCACACCAAGTAGGTCTCTGAAATTGCGCAGCTTCTCTACGCCCAATGCCTTCGTGAATATGTCAGCTACCTGATCCTCTATGCTAACAAAAACTAGATCAATAAGACCTAGTAAAACCCTCTCCCGCACATAGTGATAATGCACCTCAATGTGCTTTGTTCTAGCATGATAGACTAGGTTATTTGCCAAGTGTATACTACTCATGTTGTCACAATAAATGACAATTGGCCCATCTGTAGGCTGATGCATATCATAAAGTAGCTTATGCAACCAAGCTACCTCACATGCAGCCATTGCTGCGCCCCTGTACTCAGCCTATGTGCTTAACAAGGCAACTGTAGGCTGTTTCTTGCTGCTCCAAGTGACTGCAGCACTCCCAAAAGAGAACACATATCCACTGGTAGATCGTTATCAGAAATACTACCATCCCAATCAGCATCAGTGTATCCATACAACTGTATCTGAACCCCAGTCTCATAAAGTAGTCCATACTACAATGTGGACTTCGCATACCTGAGTATGCGTCTAGCCGCATCCAAATGCGGTTTCCTTGGAGCCTGCATAAACTGACTTACCAATCCAACAGCATAGCTCAAATATGGCCTGGTAATAGTCATATAAATCAAACTTCCTACTATGCGTCTGTACATAGTAGGGTCTTCCAGAAGCTCACCTGCATTTGCGCTCAGCTTCACATTCTGCTCCAAAGGAACTGAAATAGGCTTACAGCCTGTCATCCCATATTTGGACAGCATGTCCAATCCATACAACCTCTGCAAGAGCCGTATCCCACTTGGTGATCTAATCACCTCAATGCCCAAGAAATAATGCAGCTCTCCCAAATCCTTCATCTCAAACTTCTGCTTCAATAGCATTTTCACATGAAGGATATCTTCATCACTGTCACCTGCCATAATCAAATCATCAATATAAATGACAAGTAGTATAATACCTTTCTCTATTTTTCTCACATAAAGTGAGAAATCTGCCTTGGAAAATCTGAAAGCCAATAGTGACAAGATACTGTCCTATCTTGTCAGACCATGCTCTAGGTGCTTGCTTCAAGCCATACAAGGCTTTCTTCAACCTGCAAACAAACTCAGGATGAATAGCATGCACATAACCTGGTGGCTACTCCATATAGACCTCTTCTTGCAAATCACCTTGCAAGAAGGCATTCTTTACATCCATCTGATGTAAAGACCATTCCTTTGATGCAGCCATAGCAATGATTGCTCTTACGGTTGCCATCCTTACAACCCGATTGAATGTTTCTTCATAATCAATGCCATATGTTTGTGCATACCCCTTGACTACTAATCTTGCCTTGTATCTGTTCACAGAACCATCTGCATTGTGCTTCACCTTATAAACCCACTTACAACCAATTGCATTCTTACCTTTAGGCAAAGGTACCAATTCCCATGTAGCATTTGCTTCCAAGGCATTCATTTCTTTATCCATGGCTTTCTCCCATTTTTCTTTTCCCATGGTACTCCCATTTTTGGTTGTCTTGGGGGCTGAAGTTTCTGTCTCTGCGTCCTCGACCTTCTTTCCAATAGGTAGAGTTGTAGCACTCTCGGTATTCAGTGCGGTCTTAGCCTCCGGCCTCCTCTTCCTTCACCTGCGGCTCTTTTTTCCCGTCGAGGCTACATCGAGGTTGCTAGGCCCTGGTAGAGATATGCCGATCTGCTTTGTCTAGGCACGGGTCATGACCCGCAATGGGATGGGTGTGGCCTCCCCATCAAGGTTCTCGACGCCGAACAGCCCCAATGGGATAGATGGTACTTCAATTGAATTTGTAGAAGGTTTTCGCTTTGAAAAATAAATGAAGAGGTGGGTGATTCCACACTCTACGCACCTTAGGTCAGCCTTGTCGCTGTTCTGCTGCTCCCTTTCTGGGAAACGTGACACCAAAGTACATGCTTAGGCACAAGGAACATAAGACTTAACCATCGATAAAGATTCACACCCACCTAAGGAAAACAGAAGGATCATCTTATCGAGTATCTAATTCCAATCATTGACATGGCCTGGGTGTCCACAGGTCCAAGAGATGATTGGATCCTGCGTCTGCCCTCCTAGGCCTCTACCTCATCCCCTTCCTAATGCCATCACTGGTCCTGGTCAATAGTCCATGAGGACAGTGTTGCCCTCTTCGTCGTGAGAGACATAAGGGTATAAGTAAGTCTCTTCCTCATTTGGCTCTTCCATGTAGTGGACTAGAGCGTCACTCGGTGGATGGGTCACATAGGGACCGGGCGGCCTCAGTATACCTGTGGGGTTTATGTCCATCCTGGGGGCAACTGGCTTCATGTCATTAGGCACAGGAAGGGTCAATGGGGCTCCCCTTCCGAAAAGTGGTTGCAGTCTGTTTGCTAGGTAAAGCTGACCATACGGTTGGAAGTACGGAAGTCTCATGTTCAATCTGCAGTGCATAGCGTCATGACCGAACTTGCCGCAATTAGTGCAAGGTCTCGACCTAGGGTCTTAACACTCGGCTAGCAAATGATTTCCGCCACAGTACACACATTGGATGTGTGGCCGCATTGGTCATCTCCACAAGCCTTGCAGCTTGACTATCTCCATCTTGACATTAGCCAAGTTATGGTTCGTCTTGGTGGCCTTCCCCTTATCTTGGGATGATAGTGCAGGTCGCTCACCAGAGGTTGGTGCTCTTTCCAAACCTCGCGAGCTGGTTTCTTCTGAACTGGAGTTCCTGGAGCTCCTTGTCAAGATTGTGGGAGAGAAGGAAGGAGTCTCACTTGTAGCTTTCTTGCTTGCACAATGGGGGAATACACACAAAGGTGGAGGCTAAAAATAGTTTTCCTCTTCTTAGTTGTATAAGCCAAAAAGAACTCAAGTACATAGAAATAGAAGAACCCTATATATGGGTCTTAAACCAAACTCAACTAACTAAGGTGGCATACTAACTGAGCCACGAACTAGAGTAGATATGGATAGCTGTCATCTAGCTATTATTCATGGGCGGTGTACCAACCGCATCTGCAAAACTGACAAGTCGGTGACATAAATGCACAACGGTCACCCTGGCATATCACGAGTGGAGCTCGATATCTCAACACTCCGCCTCGAGCTCAATCCCAATTCCTGCACACCAAGTAGGTCTCTGAATTTGCGCAGCTTCTCTGCGCCCAATGCCTTCGTGAATATGTCAGCTACCTGATCCTCTGTGCTGACATAAACTAGAAACCCTTTCCCGCACATAGTGATAATGCATCTCAATGTGCTTTGTTCTAGCATGATAGACTGGGTTATTTGCGAAGTGCATACTATTCATGTTGTCACAATAAATGACAACTCGCCCATCTGTAGGCTGATGCATATTATAAAGTAGCTTATGCAACCAAGCTACCTCACATGCAGCCATTGATGCGCCCCTGTACTCAACCTATGTGCTTGACAAGGCAACTGTAGGTTGTTTCTTGCTGCTCCAAGTGACTGCAGCACTCCCAAAAGAGAACACATATCCACTGGTAGATCGTTATCAGAAATACTACCAGCCCAATCAGCATCAGTGTATCCATACAACTGTATCTGAACCCCAGTCTCATAAAGTAGTCCATACTACAATGTGGACTTCACATACCTGAGTATGCGTCTAGCCGTATCCAAATGCGGTTTCCTTGGAGCCTGCATAAACTGACTTACCAATCCAACAGCATAGCTCAAATATGACCTGGTAATAGTCATATAAATCAAACTTCCTACTATGCGTCTGTACATAGTAGGGTCTTCCAGAAGCTCACCTGCATCTGCGCTCAGCTTCACATTCTGCTCCAAAGGAACTGAAATAGGCTTACAGCCTGTCATCCCATATTTGGACAGCATGTCCAATCCATATAGCCTCTGCAAGAGCCGTATCCCACTTGGTGATCTAATCACCTCAATGCCCAAGAAATAATGCAGCTCTCCCAAATCCTTCATCTCAAACTTCTGCTTCAATAGCATTTTCATATGAAGGATATCTTCATCACTGTCACCTGCCATAATCAAATCATCAACATAAATGACAAGTAGCATAATACGTTTCTCTGTTTTTCTCACATAAAGTGAGAAATCTGCCTTGGAAAATCTGAAAGCCAATAGTGACAAGATACTGTCCTATCTTATCAAACGATGCTCTAGGTGCTTGCTTCATGCCATACAAGGCTTTCTTCAACCTGCAAACAAACTCAGGATGAATAGCATGCACATAACCTGGTGGCTACTCCATATAGACCTCTTCTTGCAAATCACCATGCAAGAAGGCATTCTTTACATCCATCTGATGTAAAGACCATTCCTTTGATGCAGCCATAGCAATGACTGCTCTTACAGTTGCCATCCTTGCAACCGGACTGAATGTTTCTTCATAATCAATGCCATATGTTTGTGCATACCCCTTGACTACTAATCTTGCCTTGTATCTGTTCTCACAGAACCATCTGCATTGTGCTTCACCTTATAAACCCACTTACAACCAATTGCATTCTTACCTTTAGGCAAAGGTACCAATTCCCATGTAGCATTTGCTTCCAAGGTATCCATTTCTTCATCCATGGCTTTCTCCCATTTTTCTTTTCCCATGGTACTCCCATTTTTGGCTGTCTTGGGGGCTGAAGTTTCTGTCTCTGCATCCTCGACCTTCTTTCCAATAGGTAGAGTTGTAGCACTCTCGGCCTTCAGTGCGATCTTAGCCTCCGGCCTCCTCTTCCTTCGCCTGCGGCTCTTTTTTCCCGTCAAGGCTACATCGAGGTTGCTAGGCCCTGGTAGAGATATGCCAGCCTGCTTTGTCTGGGCACGGGTCATGACCCGCAACGGGATGGGTGTGGCCTCCCCATCAAGGTTCTCGACGCCGAACAACCCCAATGGGATAGATGGTACTTCGGTTGAATTTGTAGAAGGTTTTCGCTTTGGAAAATCAATGAAGAGGTGGGTGATTCCACACTCTACGCACCTTAGGTCAGCCTTGTCTCTGTTCTATTTCTCCCTTTCTGGGAAACGTGGTGAGACATGGCCTGGGTGTCCACAGGTCCAACAGATGATTGGATCCTGCGTCTGCCCTCCTAGGCCTCTACCTCGTCCCCTTCCTAATGCCATCACTGGTCCTGGTCGATAGTCCATGAGGACGGGTTACCCTCTTCGTCGTGAGAGACATAAGGGTATAAGTAAGTCTCTTCCTCATTTGGCTCTTCCATGTAGTGGACTAGAGCGTCACTCGATGGATGGGTCACATAAGGACCGGGCGGCCTCGGTATACCTGTGGGGTTTATGTCCATCCTGGGGGCAGCTGGCTTCATGTCGTTAGGCGCAGGAAGGGCCAATGGGGCTCCCCTTCTGAAAAGTGGTTGCGGTCTGTTTGCTAGGTAAAGCTAACCATACGGTTGGAAGTACAGAAGTCTCCTGTTCAATCTGCAGTGCATAGCGTCATGATCGAACTTGCCGCAATTAGTGCAAGGTCTCGACCGAGGGTCTTAACACTCAGTTGGCAAATGATTTCCGCCACAGTACACACATTGGATGTGTGACCGCGTTGGTCATCTCCACAGGTCTTGCAGCTTGACTATCTCCATCTTGACATTAGCCAAGTCGTGGTTCGTCTCGGTAGCCTTCCCCTTATCTTGGGATGATGGTGCAGGTCGCTCACCAGAGGTTGGTGCTCTTTCCAAACCTCGCGAGCTGGTTTCTTCTGAACTGGAGTTCCTAGAGCTCTTTGTCAAGATTGTGGGAGAGAAGGAAGGAGTCTCACTTGTAGCTTTCTTGCTTGCACAATGGGGGAATACACACAAAGGTGGAGGCTAAAAACAGTTTTCATCTTCTTAGTTGTATAAGCCAAAAATAACTCAAGTACATAGAAATAGAAGAACCCTATATATGGGTCTCAAACCAAACTCAACTAACTAAGGTGGCATACTAACTGAGCCACAAACTAGAGTAGATAAGGATAGCTGTCATCTAGCTATTATTCATGGGCAGTGTACCAACTGCATCTGCAACTGACAAATCGGTGACATAAATGCACAACGGTCACCCTGGCATATCACGAGTGGAGCTCGATATCTCAACACTCCCCCTCGAGCTCAATCCCAGTTCCTGCACACCAAGTAGGTCTCTGAACTTGCGCAGCCTCTCTACGCCCAATGCCTTCGTGAATATGTCAGCTACCTGATCCTCTGTGCTGACATAAACTAGATCAATAAGACCTAGTAAAACCCTCTCCCGCACATAGTGATAATGCACCTCAATGTGCTTTGTTCTAGCATGATAGACTGGGTTATTTGCCAAGTATATACTACTCATGTTGTCACAATAAATGACAACTGGCCCATCTATAGGCTGATGCATATCATAAAGTAGCTTATGCAACCAAGCTACCTCACATGCAGCCATTGCTGCACCCCTGTACTCAGTCTATGTGCTTGACAGGCAACTGTAGGCTGTTTCTTGCTGCTCTAAGTGACTATAGCACTCCCAAAAGAGAACACATATCCACTGGTAGATCGTCTATCAGAAATACTACCAGTCCAATCAGCATCAGTGTATCCATACAACTGTATCTAAACCCCAGTCTCATAAAGTAGTCCATACTACAATGTGAACTTCACATACCTGAGTATGCGTCTAGCCGCATCCAAATGCGGTTTCCTTGGAGCCTGCATAAACTGACTTACCAATCCAACAGCATAGCTCAAATATGGCGTGGCAATAGTCATATAAATCAAACTTCCTACTATGCATCTGTACATAGTAGGGTCTTCCAGAAGCTCACCTGCATCTGCGCTCAGCTTCACATTCTGCTCCAAAGGAACTGAAATAGGCTTACAGCCTGTCATCCCATATTTGGACAGCATGTCCAATCCATACAGCCTCTGCAAGAGCCGTATCCCACTTGGTGATCTAATCACCTCAATGCCCAAGAAATAACGCAGCTCTCCCAAATCCTTCATCTCAAACTTCTGCTTCAATAGCATTTTCACATGAAGGATATCTTCATCACTGTCACCTGTCATAATCAAATCATCAACATAAATGACAAGTAGCATAATATCTTTCTCTGTTTTTCTCACATAAAGTGGGAAATCTGCCTTGGAAATTTGAAAGCCAATAGTGACAAGATACTGTCCTATCTTGTCAGACCATGCTCTAGGTGCTTGCTTCAAGCCATACAAGGCTTTCTTCAACCTGCAAACAAACTCAGGATGAATAATATGCACATAACCTGGTGGCTGCTCCATATAGACCTCTTCTTGCAAATCACCATGCAAGAAGGCATTCTTTATATCCATCTGATGTAAAGACCATTCCTTTGATGCAGCCATAGCAATGACTGCTCTTACGGTTGCCATCCTTGCAACCAGACTGAATGTTTCTTCATAATCAATGCCATATGTTTGTGCATACCCCTTGACTACTAATCTTGCCTTGTATCTGTTCACAGAACCATCTGCATTGTGCTTCACCTTATAAACCCACTTACAACCAATTGCATTCTTACCTTTAGGTAAAGGTACCAATTCCCATGTAGCATTTGCTTCCAAGGCATCCATTTCTTCATCCATGGCTTTCTCCCATTTTTCTTTTCCCATGGCTTGCTCAAAAGAAGTGCTATAACCCTTCTACTCGTAACTTTGGATCCAATAAAGATGCACTTCTCAGCTTTTGGATCCAACTTGGATCTCAAGTCATCTGGCACATGAACATAGGCAACGCAACCAAAAGTTTTCAAATGAGAAATATCTGGTTTCCTACCAGTATACCTCTCCTTTGGAGTCATGCCATGTATTGCTGCAATGGGAGCCCTGTTCATTATGTAGACTGCTGTAGCAACTGCTTCAGCCCCAGTAAAAATCTGGCAAGTCTTTTTCGTTGAGCATGGCACGAGATACCTCTCCAATATGCCTATTTTTCCTTTCTACAATTCAATTTTGTTGTGGGATATGACTGCATGAATATTGCTGCTTTATGCCATGCTCCTACAGGAACCTTGCAAACTCATTTGAGAGGTACTCTCCCCCTCCATCTGACCTTAGGCATTTTATTTGCAGGCCTGTTTCTTTTTCAACCATAGCTTTAAGAGATTTGAAATGCCCAAAAACTTCACTTTTCTTTTTCATAAAATACACCCAAACTTTTCTGCTATAGTCTCATCAATAAAAGTGACAAAATAATGACAGTCTCCAAGCGATGCAGCTTTAGTAGTCCACATATCAGAGTGGATTAATTCCAATGGCTTCTTACTCTCTTGAACATGTTTAGGAAATGGTTTCCTTGCATGTTTTCCAAATTGACAGGCTTCACATACCTTATGCATTTTTGCAACCTTGAATTTAGGCAATCCTGCAACAATATTTTGGGCTTGCATTGATTTAAGTCGCTGTACATTAACATGGCCAATGCGTTTATGCCAAATATCAATATCTGCAACTACACCGGTCCCATGTGCAAACATTGTTGCACTCAATTCAAGCATGTCTGCATCCAACGTAAACATTCTGCCCTTCATCTTTCCTTTTGCTATCAAGTGACCTTTATTTTTCATATCCTCAACAAGGTTCTTGGTGATATTCGGGACATGAAATACATCCGACAGGTATTTCTTTTTTCCATCCTGCATAGACAAATGAATTTTTCCAATCTGCACAATAGGATGTGCAGTATCATCACCAGTCTCCACAAATCCTGGTTTTTCCATTTTCCTTGCATCCTCCATCCATTCTGCATGACCTGTCATGTGGTTTGATGCACCTGAGTCAACATACTACACATCATTGCTTTCTTCTACACTTGTCATAGAATTTGTCATGTGTTGCACCATAAACAAATGCTCATTTCTGTCATCACCCTGTCTACTAAAAGATGCATAATTCCCTTGTTGCAATTTTCCATTCATGATGTCATTCTGCTTTTTATAGCAGTCTTTAGCCATATGACCCATTTTACCACAGTAGTAGCATTCAACATTGTTGTTTGCATTTTGACCTCTTTGCCATCCACCACGACCTCTTTGGCTCCCTGCCCTCTAGAGTTACCACGTCCTCCTCCATAGGACTGGTTTTCTTGAGTTTGCTGCATATTCTGATTTCTACCACGGCCTCCAAATCGGCCTCCTCTACCTCTGCCTCTACCTCTTCCAACATTTGAGTAGAAAACAGCTTCTTTTGAAGTTCCTCCTGAAGAAGATGTACCACCATTTCTTTGCTCCTCAGAAATTAGAAGAGCAATCAACTCCTCAAAATCAGGAAATCTTTCACGGATGGAAATGGATGTTTGGAACTGTGCATAATCCTTTCCTAGACCATTCAAGGTCATAGAAACTAAATCATCATCTTCCACTGGCGACCCAATGGAAGCAAGTGTATCTGCAATCTTCTTCACCTTCATGTGGTAGTCATTGATGCTCATACTTTCTCTTTGCACATTGTGCAACTCTTGCTTGAGCTGCATTTTCCTGGCTTGTGTATTTGTGCTATACATTTTTGACAAAGTATCCCATGCCTCCTTTGGCATACTTGCATCTTGAATATGCACAATCATAGAGTCTGAAATGCTGATAGACAGCCAGTACATAACTTTCCTGGCTCTCTCATGCCATGCTTTAAATGCCTGCATTTGCTGTTGATTGGGAACATCAGGAAGAACTTTTCTTCTTCATTTCCTACAACGAATTCCCAATATCCTTTTCCCATAAGGAAATTTGTCATTCTGAACTTCCATGCTTGGAAGTTGTTATTATCAAGCTTTTCAGTGACAATCTGTGAAAGAGAATCAGACGCCATTATAGAACACTGCAAAAAATTCTGTCACTGCAAAGAACACAGCTTTAGCCTCACAAGGGCAAATCTGCACAACTGACGAAAGTGGTATTTGACCACACATTCACTTCCTAGTGACGATTTTGCATCAACAAGCAACAAGGATGATTCTGTAACTCCCAATGTCTCCGCGACAGGCATACGATGCAATTTCTACAGTAACTTTTCACCGACCTATAGAACAGTGGTCGCACAGCATAAAACAGGGCCTTTTCCTGAGTGTGTGCAGAAAACTTCTGTCTCCAAAACATGCCCCAAAATGGCCTCAAATCAAAAAAACAGAGCAACCGAGGGCTAAAGGCCACCCCCGCAGCATATACAGCCCTCTTGCTACACCGCGAAGGGCGTCTCAATCTGAGACAATGCACTCTTGCACTTTTCGGCTGTGCTACCTGCAGAGACTTGCTCCCAAAACAGAAAAATGAAAGCAACACTGGTCCTCTTACCAGAACACAGCGAACTTGGTTTGCTTTCTTGAGCTCCTTATCACGAACAAGGCTCTGATACCATGTCAAGATTGTGGGAGAGAAGGAAGGAGTCTCACTTGTAGCTTTCTTGCTTGCACAATGGGGGAATACACACAAAGGTGGAGGCTGAAAACAGTTTTCATCTTCTTAGTTGTATAAGCCAAAAAGAACTCAAGTACATAGAAATAGAAGAACCCTATATATGGGTCTCAAACCAAACTCAACTAACTAAGGTGGCATACTAACTGAGCCACGAACTAGAGTAGATAAGGATAGCTATTATCTAGCTATTATTCATGGGCGGTGTACCAACCGCATCTACAACTGACAAGTCGGTGACATAAATGCACAATGGTCACCCTGGCATATCACGAGTGGAGCTCGATATCTCAACACTCCTCTCTTTCAGTTGGTCGTCAACTCTGATAGCTTTCTCAAAAACCCTAGCTAGCGCATCTCGCTGTAGGCTCGAGTTGGCTGCCAAAGCCTTATACAATTCCTCATTTCGAATTTCGCTGATGAACACAGTCAAAACTGCTCTTTCAATCGGTCGTTCACCTGTAGGGATCCTCTTGAAGAGGCTCCTTACGTGGGTTACATAATCGCATGTCCTCCTTCTCTTTCTGCTTGACATTCATCAATCGCACCAACAGATTATTAGAGTATCCAGGCTCCGCAAATCTCTTAATGAAGAGATCCTTGAGGCTATTGAAGTTTGCCCACTCTGCAACGTCTAAACTTGTATACCAGGTTCTGCCCTTATCACCTAAGCAGAGTCCGAACACTTGAGAACACTGAGTCAGGTCGCTGAGGCCGTTGGCTTCGCAGACTTGCTCGAACTGCTCTACAAAGTTGTATGGGTCGTCATGGGGTTGGTACTTGTCAAGCTGCTTTGCGACTATCGGGATTTTAGACTGGCTCTTAGACCCTTGGGTTGCTCCTAACTCTGCAAGCAGTGAGGTTGCTAACGCTGTAGCACTTTGCTCTGCTGCAGTGTTATCTAACAAGCACTTCATAAGAAGTTCGCTCAGCGTTAAGTCTCCTTCTAGGGCTCTCTCGTGATCCGTTCGGTTTTGGCAAGCTAAGTTTAGTACTCGTTGTACCTCATGCAACTCCATGCTTTGCCTTTGGCTCCTGACCTGCTGGTCTCTATTGTACGCGGCTATGCCTTGCAATGCCTTATGGGCTAGCTTCCTCTCTTCTTCTAAGTCTGCGATGATAGCATCTGTTGTTCGACCGTGGTGCTCATATCGGGCGTGTGCATCGTAGCTGCTAACCAATTGCTAAATAGCCTCTGGGAAGACGCCCAAGTCAAGTTCCTCGTTAGACCTGAGGTCTGAGCTTTCCTCCGCCATGGTTGAGTTCTCGTGCTTCGCCAAGCTATCAATCGGATTGAGTGGGTTTGTCAAATCCCCTTCGCTTGCACCACTTGCTTGGTCCTACTTTGCGTGTTGATGGTTTGTCTCCGTCCGTGGATTCTCTCCTATTTGTGGATTCCTTGAGTGGCTTATGTAAGTGAGTTCCTTGACTTATTAAATGCATTTCTCAAGTTATCTCCACTCCGTATGGGTGTTCTTTCTGGTGCACGTGTGTTCAATCAGGCTTTCAATATTTTTCTTAAGTGCCCTTCAAGTGCAGAAATTCAAGGTGAGTGCGACAAACAGCCTCTAACTTCTCATGAACCCTTGGGCGCTACGTTGCCTTGCCATTTCTTTTGGGCTCAATCAGGGTTTTACGGCTCGGCGGGTTACCTCTAGGTCTCTGGGTTTCTAGGTAACGCAACAACCCACTCGAACTGTTAAGTGGCCATGCCCTACGATTTTGTCTACTCGGTGTGTCAGAATCAAGCTTTAAGCATCAAGAAGGCTTACGCCAAGTTGCGCCGCTGAGCTCTAGTTGGTTCAAGTCAAATCTTTGAGACTGAGTTGGGGCACTCACTCAGCCCAACTGGTCCGAGTTACAGGGGCTGAGCGAGTGACTCGGACGGGCCGAATCTCGCCTGTCCGAGTGCAAAAAGTTTTTTGTAGGTCGAGGTCCAAGTGGAGTAACTTAGACGGCCGAGCCAGATGTTGGGCTGAGGGCCGAATATCGTGTCCTGGGCCGAGTGGACCTGGGTCCGAGTGTTAGTTTGGTCAAAGGGCCGAGTCGAGTAATTCGGACGGGCCGAGTCGAGTAATTCGGACGGGCCGAGTCGAGTAATTCAGATGGGCCAAGTTGAGAAATCCAAGGGCCGAGTAGGGTTTTCGGGCCGAGTCCGAGGGCTGAGTAGGGTTTTCGGGTCGAGGTCCGAATGGGCAGGTCCGAGGGCCAAGTCTGGGACTCGGCCTAACAAGGGCTGTTCGGACGGGCCGAACGCGGTGCGACGAATGCCGCGCAATGACGATTTCAATCGAATCTCCCTATTCAGGCAATCATCCCTTGCATAAACTTCCAAATCCTAGCTAAGGCACTAAGGGAAGTGATTGGCATTCCTGGGGTGAGCGGTAGGCTCTCCGATGACGTGATCAATAGGCTCTCCGACGACGTGATCGAATCGAATCTTTGCGGGGGCTCTCTCACACACACACACACTCTCTCTCTCTCTCTCTCTCTCTCTCTCTCTCTCTCTCTCTCTCTCTCTCTCTCTCTCTCTCTCTACAATGGTTGCAAATGAGCTCTTCCTTGGCCTCCTGACCCTTAAACCCCTTCCCAGGCAGGGCTTTGACACTCTCAATCATTCATTTGCTGACATTAAGCATCCCAAGCTAGCTTTTTGCCATTTTTTGCATGTTTTATGCCCTGTTTTGCCCTTTTGCAACAGTAAACCCTACCCTTTCCCGGTTCGATTTCCTAATGCTATCCTACACTAAATGCAACGAGAATCAAAAGCAACAAACTGACATGATTTCTCCCTATTTTCCAATCATCAAACAAACTAACTAACCCAAAATACTTACTTGTTTCGAAGATCAAAACACCCAACCTTCCTACCTACCTCAAGCTCCGTTTTGGGGAAGAATCCCTTACTTCGATGCTTGATATGGGGCGCGCAAGCACTCAAGATTGAATCCGTGGTCCCGGCAACATAACCAAAATGTGAGAGCTTCCACTCAACCACCAAGACCCACGGGCCGCTTATTGTTTCAAGCGTTCCAAGCAAGCTCTAATGGCTACCTCTCACGTAGTCGATGCGCCCTCAATCCTAAGAGTGTAGTGAGCTTACCTTGATGCCGATATGAGTTGCCTCCTCCCTTCCCGTATCTTTTATTGCATTTACTCCAATTGGATGCTCTATTACATCATTGAAATACTCACTTTTGTAAGCTAAGTTGTTTGTTTTATCTCTCTCTCCCTCCCTCCCTCCCTCCCTCCCCCTCTCTCTCTCTCTCTCTCTCTCTCTCTCTCTCTCTCTCTCTCTCTCTCACACACACACATAATGGTAGAATGCTTGTATATGTAGCTTTTTTATGTCTCTCTCTATCTTTATAATAAAAAATTGATTGTGCCTTGATGAAATGCCTACCAAGTGCTAGAATCAGTCGTTTCCTATAATAATGCCTTTGTTTGAATGATGGAGACTATGTTACTCAGCCAATTACTATTATTTTCAGGTTGACTTGAAAGTCTTCATGTTTTTTTCCACAATAATTAGTGCCTAATATCTTCTTGAAATTGTTGTTGAATTAGGACAAGTTGCTAAGATACTAGAGTAAGTACATACAGATACACAAAGCCTTTTTGTTTTGAAAGCAAGGTAGAAAGAGTTGATTTCATGTAGAAGTTTTTTTATGTTTTTGGTTAAATATTGAAGTCTTCATTTGTTGTAATTCTCAGGTTTTCAAGGAAGCACTATTGCTGTATACTTCCTCACAAATCTGAGTACATTTTGTGGTCTAATTATTAGTCTGAATTGAAGCTTTTATGGTTCTTTGTTGTCATAGAAGTAGAGTTTGATGTTTCTCTCATAGTGGTAGACTTGTTGTATCTATAACTTTTTTATGTATGTCTCTATTTTTATTATCAAATATATATTGTGCCTTGCTAAAATGCTTGTTGGGTGCTAAAATCAATTGTTTCCTATGATAAAGCCATTGTTTGAATGATGGAGACCACATCACTCAGCTAATTACTTTTTTTTAGGTTGACTTGGAAGTCTACATGTTTTTCTACGATAGTTAGTGTCTAATGGCTTCTTGATATTGTTGCTGAATCAAGACAAGCTAAGACACTAGAGTAAGTATGTACTAATACACAAAGCCTTTTTGTTTTCAAACCTTAGTCACAAAGAGAGAGAGAGAGAGAGAGAGAGAGAGAGAGAGAGACACTTTAGCTTGAAATTCTACTTAATTTACTTTCTTAAATCACACTCATCTATAACTTGAAATCTTGCATCGCAACTATACCTATTTGTAGCTTGGAATTCTATTAATTAAGTCAATTGTTTTAATAATGGATTTCTTGAATCACAATTTGTTATTAGCTTTGAAATCTTGCATCAATTTCTTAAACCATAAATCGATATTAGTATTCATGTAATTGTGAAATAAGACATTCTTGAAGCAAATCTAGAATTATGTTTGCATAGTGTTGTGTATAAATACTATTGTTTCAGAATCAGAAAATCTAGCATCATAGATACTTAAAGCTTGCTTCTTGGTCTTATGTGATGGTGATGACAACATGGACTAAAAGAATTTTAAGGTTAGAACTAAGTAGAGTTTTAGCTCACTTTAAGGATACAATTGCATTAGACTAAGTGTGGTTGAAACTAGATTTGCAATTTTGTGTAATCCATGCCACAACTTACATGGAATTGCAAATCAATGAAGAAGATATATGTTACGTAGTGAGTGCCAACAATCTCTTGTGTATGCATGTGTGTCATTGCATAGGGCTACTCATGAAAGATTGTATAAAACCAAGAGCTATGTTGTGGTTTTGAAATCCTTGACATTGATCTACAATGCTTTTCACAATGACAGTTTCATATTCCAAGATTAGATTAGCATCTATCTTGCAAGAAGTCAATAGAAATGCTCTAATCTCATCAAATTCATAAATATCAACACTCCTTTTGCTTGACATCTCATTAGATTACAAGAGACCATTTGTCCTTTTACTTGGCAAGCCTCTATGTGGATACAGTGCTATGCACAATATCTAGTATTGTTGATAGAGACTTGACAATCGATGGGGGAACTTTTGGAACCCATATCCAATGACAATCTTACTAACAAAATTTACATCTTGCCAAATGATTCACTAGTGATAGAACATGGATTGCCAAGTGACGTTTTCTAGGAGAAATGCTAATGCCCATTCAATAGTGGCGCAATTTTAATAAGGCCTTTGTAGGCCTTCTTAATGGCCTACTTGGCTAATCAAGACCAAATATTATTATTTTTTAAATTAAATTTAACAATTGTATGGCCTTAATTGGGCCTTCTTCTTTGCATGTTCTACCATTGACATTAAGTGAATGAGTTCTGGTGATCAAATATTGGCATTTTTAAATCATTTATTTTAATACATGGAGGTAAACTCAGAATCCAATCAAAGAAAAATAATAAGATATATTGAAAGCCTCTTGTAACTCTAGTGGGAAAAGAATCAATGAAAATCGAAGGACTTGTGCTTATCTACCAGAAAGACTATATTCCATCATCATTAGATCTTCAAACATACCAAAATACATAATCAGATGTAGTGTTTTTTTTAAACAACATACATAGCATTAAAGCATAAAAATAGACGTGTTCTTGTATATGAACAACCCAAGGTTTATTTAACCCACTTAAAGATAAAATTCCTCCTCTACTAATTCTCAAACATCAAACTTAGCTTCTATGACAACAGAGAACCATAAAAGCTTCAATCTAGACTAACAAATCACTTGAGATAGCCCATAAAATGTACTCAAATTTGGGAAGGAAGTATATAGCAATAGTGCTTCCTTGAAAATTTGAGAATTTATAGCAAATAAAGACTTCAATCTTCAGATGAAAACATTAGAGAATGTTTACATGCAATCTACTCTTTTTATCCTGCATTTCTACCCAAAGAGTTGTTGAAAACATCAAAGAACTTCTACATGAAATCTCTTTCTACCTTGCTTTTCTACCCAAAGAGCATGTATTTTAGCACTCCAAGACCATGTATCTCGCACGGAAGTTGAGACACATCAATTCAACCCTATTTTACTACTCTATCCAATAGTGAATTACAACAAGAGGAAAAATTGTTTTTTGATGGCATTAATGGCCTAATGGCAACCTATTTTGGATAAGCCTACTTGGCTTAAAGATGGCTTGTGGCTACTTTTTTCACTAAACAGCATGACTAGGAGGAAACGATCTAGCATGCAAAGCTTTTAAAAAAAGAGGTATTCTCCAATTCTTCTTGGCATGTTCCATCGTTCATAGCAAAGGCAAAATTGTTATGCATAGCAAACAAATAAGGCTGCACACACACACACACACACACACACACACACACACACACACACACACACACACACACACACACACACACACACACACACACACACACACACACACACACACACACACACACACACACACACACACACACACACACATGTGTGTGTGTGTGCATGTGCAACCAAAGAGATAAAGCCTACAATACGTAGAAGAATCTCTAGTACATCTTTTAAGTATTAATTTTTTTTGGATAAAAACAAGATCACATTTTTCCTATATCAAGCTATTGCATATCCCCCTAAGCATCCACATCTATTTTCCTATTCCAAGACATCACATACTAAAAAAAAGACATCCACATCTATTAACTCAAAAAGTGTGCCACTCTACTCCACTTAACTCGACTAAACTATGGGTAATTTTTTGGAGGCAAGCACCACCTTGCCACCACACCATTCTATAAGCATATGCCCTAAAGGGTAATGCTAACAAAGGGATGCTTCTTGTTGATGGTGGAGATGATATAGCCTCCAAATATGACTGTATGTCTTTTCTTCGATGTTGACATGTAGACCAATCATCTTGCTTTCATACCAATGTTGAGGGCCTTCATTATAGAACAAATAAATTTTAACCAAGATTGAAAGAAACAAAAATTGAACAAGAAAAAAAATAGAGACAAGAGAATTGAGAAAGGATGCAGGACACAAGATTGGGCACAATCCCATGCATGGGTGAACACTAGGCATTTTGTGCTCAAAATACATTGAAAGCATCCTTTTTGTGTTTTTTTGCTTTTCCTCATCTTGCAGCACGGCTTGCTTTTGTGCAAATAAATCAAAATACACTTTATTCTAATAACTTTACAAAAATAATAATTTGTTTTCTCTAATAAATACATCAAAATAAATCTATTGTGCATGTGCACATACAAAGTCCTTGTGCTAGGGCATATATAGTGCTTCCAGTAATATTTTTCCATGCTGTAGAGTGCATAAATTCTATGCATTAAAATGCACACACCAAAATAATAATCCCACCAAACTCTGTCTAATTATCTACTCACCACAACACAAAACATATTAGTATCCTTCCATCTATCTATGAAGGTATAATGTGACCAATATCACACATGTGCATTCGTGAGATAAGTCACCGATCATGCGGCAAATAAATAAAATCCATGTGATAAATATAATTCCATAACAATAAGAGTATACTAAACCCATGACAATGTTACATATGTCCTCCATCATTTGATCTCGAGGATGATGACCAAGACCCATATTTTCTATGGAAAATTTTATTCCATTAGTTGGTGTGATGGAGGGTTTCTGTCACTAAACTGATTGCTTATTACATATTCTCTAAATTCATGTCAATAAATTAATGACTCACTTTTCTTTAAGTGTTGATGATGATCTAGCATGGCCATGAGACCATTTAGAGACCAATATTCCTCGTGCATCACTTAATGGGGTGATCAAAGCATTGTGACGGGGATATCTAGTAAAGGCAGTACAAGTTATGAAGGTGGAAAGAAGTGTTTGCCAAGTGTAAGAGTGTACATAAGAACCAAGGAGTTACACATAAATGAATATGGATTAAGTTCTAAGAAGAGGAAGTGCATCAGTATTGTGTATATGTATTTATGTGTGTATCCGGGGATGCCTAGGAACGTTTACTTGTGTGTAATGAGCATTGCATTCATTTGGGGTCATCCTCTCCTTTACAAGTCAAGGTTTAAGATCTTTTCTTTCATTATGAAAGACAAGAGAGGCAATTCTCTCACTAAGAAAGACAAGAGACGTGATCCTCTGGAAGTGAGAAGAGAAGTGATTTTCTCTTTCTAAGGTCTAAAAAGACACAAGCTTTTGTGTGGAAATCAATCTTAAGGTTGAGGCCCAAGGCAATTTAATGAACTCTCCTTAAGGTGGTTGCATGGACCACAAGTTAAGAGTACAGTTTGAGAAGCTGTTCTTTTTTAAAAAGACATGGTGAATCCATTTTTAAAATATCTCATGATAGAAAGACGATCTCTAAAAACAGGTCACTAGGGTTATAAAAAACAACGAGATCTACAACTTTCGTGTTGGACGTTTTTTCATCCGAACAACGCATAGAGAAACATCTCGAAATTAGTGCTCCAGAGTAGGTCCTAGAACAACTACATCTTGCATGAAGATCAAATCAAGACTATCTCCAAGAAGAGAAGCTCTTGAAAGCCTATAAAAGAGGAGGCTCTCCTTGGGTGTGAGAGAGCTAAAGGAAGCATCACTTTGCATGCATCCAAGAGGAGAAGAGAAGGTGCAAGTGCTACGAAAGCTTTGTTGAAATTAAGCGCCAAGAGGAGAGCCCTACACATATTGTGTAGGAGAGAAGGAGACTCAAGAAGGATCAAAAGGTGCCAACTTCCAAGTTGTGCAAGTGTTAGCCGATTGTATACCATGCAAGGAACCGCGATCTTGTTTCCAAGATCTACAAGTAAGAACTGGCTTATGTGTAACGGAGGAGCTTGCTCCTTGACAATAATATAACTCAACAAGGGGGGGACTGGCCCATCTTCTAGTCCCTAGTGTGTTGCCAATTTCTCTACCTCTCTCTCTCTCTCTCTCTCTCTCTACATCTTTCTTTTCTCTCATCTATTCTCCCTCTGTGCTAGCATAATATTTGCCATATATATTTTAAGTATATAAGAAAGTAGAGCATGTATCTTGGATCTTATAATAGTGGTATCAGAGCAGGTCTCTTTGCTTTTCTCAAAGTAAAGGCAATCCTTGTAACAAGAAGGTAAAGATAGCAACCGATGAGGTGCCTACAAGTGAGCAATTACAGGCTCAATTGACAAAGTATCATATCTTGTTGGAAATTCCCAAAGTACGCCAATTAATTGACAGCTTAAGGGCAAGGGAAGAAGCTACTTATGAAGGACCGAATCCTCCAAAAGATGGTGATACTGGAAGAAACACCATTGCACCAATTGATGGTGAAGGTGCAAAGCATCCAATTGTTGAGAAGCTTCCTAGAAGGAAGAAGGACTCTTGGGTCAAGAAGAGTAAAAAGACCTCACCTCAAGTGAGGCGGATAAGGATGAAGTCATCTCCCTCAACAACCAGCTACTCCCCTGATTACTCAAGTTCCTCCTCCTCCTCCTCATCAACTTCTTGTTCCTACTCTCTTGGTTCTAAGTCTTTTACAATCCGCAAATGGACAAAGAGGGACCATAAGAGGAGCAAGCTTAAGAAGACTAAGATTTTCAAGTCTAGGGATAAGGACATAAAGTTTGACTCTTACTCTGGTAAGAGAGATCCTGCTAAGGCATTAGCCTTTGTTAGGAAATTTGGCATGCACTTGAGTGACACCGCTAGGAATTGGTGGTTGACTCTCATTTTGGAGGGAAGGAAATCCATGACTTGGAAAAAGTTTAAGAAGGAGTTTTATACTCAGTTCTTGCCTCCTGATTTTGAGAATGATGTCAAGAAGGAGTGGGATTGGCTAGGCCAAAAAGAGCATGAGGGTCAAGTAAGGTATTACGAAAGTATCTGGTTAAGTTTAAGAATTATCCCCCATTGGATGCTCAGTTTATGACTGAGAGAGAACTACAATACTTTCCAGATCTTCTTAAGGACTATGTATCCCCTCTACAGTTGAGGTCAACTGTTTAGAAGCTAGAGGGATGTCACTAAATTGATTGCTTATTACGCATTCTCTAAATTCATGTCAATAAATTAATGACTCACTTTTCTTTAAGTGTTGATGATGATCTAGCATGGCCATGAGACCATTTAGAGACCAATATTTGTGAAAAGCATGGATCTAGAGCATGGCAGGAGCTATGGAGGATGGAAGATGAAGACAATACAAAGCATCATGACATTGTATTCATTCTAAATGAAAAAGTGGTAGTCAAGTACAATGCTTTATAGTTACTGGATAGGTAGTAGTTTCCATTTCTATGCCTATGGGATTCAGTCTGCTTGTATGTCGTAAGCCCAGAACTGCCTCATACAAAGAGGCCACAGTGGGTGTGATTGCAAATATCTCAACAATATTCCTAGTGCATCACTTAATGGGGTGATCAGAGTACTGTGATGGGGATATCTAGTACAGGCAATACAAGTTATGAAGGGGGAAAGAAGTTATCTAGTACTGTGATGGGGATATCTAGTACAGGCAGTACAAGTTATGAAGGGGGAAAGAAGTGTCTGCCAAGTGTAAGAGTGTACAAAAGAACCAAGGAGTTACACATAAATGAATATGGATTAAGTTCTAAGAAGAGGAAGTGCATTAGCATTATGTATATGTATTTATATATGCATTCGGGGATGTTTGGGAACGTTTACTTGTGTTGTGTAATGAGCATTGCATTCATTTAGGGTCATCCTCTCCCTTACAAGTCAAGGTTTAAGGTCTTTTCTTTCATTAAGAAAGATAAGAGAGGCAATTCTCTCACTAAAAAAGACAAGAGACATGATCCTCTAGAAGTGAGGAGAGAAGTGATTTTCTCTTTTTCTCTTTCTAAGGTCTAAAAAGACACAAGCTTTTGTGTGGAAGTCAATCTTAAGGTTGAGGCCCAAGGCAATTTAATGAACTCTCCTTAAGGTGGTTGCATGGACCACAAGTTAAGAGTACAATTTGAGAAGCTGTTCTTTTTTAAAAAAGACATGGCGAATCCATTTTTAAAATATCTCACGATAGAAAGACGATCTCCAAAAATGGGTCACACGGGTTATCAGAAACAACGAGATCTACAACTTTCGTGTTGGACGTTTTTTCATCCGAACAACGTATAGAGAGATATCTCGAAATTAGTGCTCCATAGTAGGTCCTAGAACAACCACATCTTGCATGAAGATCAACTCAAGTCTCTCTCCAAGAAGAGAAGCTCTTGAAACCCTATAAAAGAGGAGGCTCTCCTTGGGTGTGAGAGAGGTAAAGGAAGAATGACTTTGCATGCATCCAAGAGGAGAAGAGAAGGTGCAAGTGTTGTGGAAGCTCAACTGAAATCAAGCACCAAGAGGAGAGCCCTACACATATTGTGTAGAAGAGAAGGAGACTCAAGAAGGATCAAAATGTGCCAACTTCCAAGTTGTGCAAGTGTTAGCCGGTTGTATACCGTGCAAGGAACCGTGATCTTGTTTCCAAAATCTCCAAGTAAGAACTGGCTTATGTGTAACGAAGTAGCTTGCTCATTGTCAATAATATAACTCCACAAGGGGGAGGACTGGCCCATCTTCCAGTCCCTAGTGTGTTGCCAATTTCTCTACCTCTCTCTCTCTCTCTCTCCATCTTTCTTTTCTCTCATCTATTCTCCCTCTGTGCCAGCATAATATTCGCCATATATATTTTGAGTATATAAGAAAGTCGAGCGTGTATCTCGGATCTTATAACAGTTTCTATAGATCTTAACCAATATAGATGCCAACATGTGATGTATAATCACAAGGATGTGTCATTTAGCCTTGTGATAGAGCAACAAAATAGATTACAACAATCAATGATATTTAGTGACTTTGGAGAGTACACTAGACTTCATATCATGAAACATTAACATAGTATATGTTAGAGGCAAAATGGAATACTGGCATCATTTACCTAAGAGGCTAAACAGAATGTGAGCCCATTTCTATCATGGGAAACTTGGTGGACCTAGCAAGGTGAGTTAGGATATAGGCCTCCGGTTTGTTCCCCACCAACAACCATTACTTAGAACTTTGCACCACAAAACAATAACATGATATGTACTAATCTCTATTTCATTTCTCCACTTGTCTTTGAGATTCTTTTGGGCTTCTTTTTTTAGTGTGATGTATCATAGCAAGTAGAAGTGAGCTCCTTCATTGCTAGCTTTTGCATTAACTACAAAATTGTCACATGAAACTAAGAAATTGGCAAGGAAGTCTTGACATGTGTCATACAAAGGTTCATCTACTTCAAACTTTTCCATCTAATTGTTATTTAGGCTCAAGTGTGATGTGGTTGCAACTTTCAACATAAACTTTTCCATCTAATTGTTATTTAGGCTCAAGTGTGATGTGGTTGCAACTTTCAACATAAACTTTGTTGTAACATGATGTCCATCGATTATCCATGCAGACCTTACAAAAGCATGATGTCCATCGATTATGCATGCATACCTTACAAAAGCATGATGTCCATCGATTATGCATGCAAACCTTACAAAAGCATGATAATATATTGGTCTCTAAATGCTTAGACATGACATTTGAAATCCACTAGAATGCATACATCAAGATCCTCTGAGCTCTTTGTGCAAGTCCATGTCTTTGCCCGTCTGTCTCTCACCTTGAACTCCCAAATATTCTTCTTCCATGGTTTTCATGGACTCGGCCATGATTGTTTAACTGTAAAATATGGTCTTGTAAAAAATTCATGACAATAGATGGATTCCTCAACAATGTTCCATTAGCCTTTAATCATTCATGTACCAATGTCCTTTTACAAATGCTTGCCCCATCTTGCTCTTCATGTCTCAATGGTAAAAATTTCTAGGACATCTCAATACTAGTCAACTTGTAATTACGAGGTTGCACCATGTGACACACATAATGCTTCTTAAACTAAACTCCTTTTCAACTGGCTATGGTGAACATCTGTGGTGAAGTAAGACTCAATGTTGAGCAAATAGAGTGTCATGCTACTTGTTGTTAGATATGTAGAAATGCATATCCTTGATTCATTCATCCATTATGATGACAACTGATGTGAACAAGAATCATGCATCGGCCATCAAGATGCCAATGCATGCTTTGTATCTTTGAATGAGTAGTTTCTAGCAAAATGAACAACTAATACTAAAGAACACTTTCCTTCACTTGATGTAATTTGATTGCCCTTATAAGAGAGAGAACTATGGTGTATATAACTTAACTAAGTAACACAGATTGCTCTACAAAAGAGAATGGTGTATATAACTTAACCAAGTAACACTGATTGCTCTACACAAAAGAGAGACAATCCATGTGTACAAGATAATGCTTCACTTAACATGATGTTATTTGATTGCTTTATAACAGATATAATCGTTATATGTACTAGAGAACATCCAAGTTGATGTGATTTAATTGCTCTACAAAAGAGAGAGCCACAGTGGATGCCAAAGAACACTTAACTTGATGAATCAATTGATCTACAAAAGAGAGAATTACCAAATGTACCAGAGAAGGTAGTGCACATGAGTTTGACCCAAGAGTGCACATTGGCCAATACAATGTATAGCATTCACTTTACATGAATTGTTAATTTGGCTATCCTTTCTTTGACGTTTAACTCATTGGAGGGTAAAAAATGAGGGACCCCCATGATTTCTTATTTGTACATACATGGGTGTTAAAAAAAAAAAAGAATGGCTTGAAATTTGAAAGATGCCTCGATGGTGAACCCAAGGTTTGAACTCATGCATCCATGTACACATCCACACACTCAAACCACTTGAACTACAACCCCATTGGCACATGGGTGAATATTTTACCAGTTAGAGGCAAATAATTTAGAAAATGGGGTGAACTACTACTAAAAAACCCTTATTTTTGAGCATTTTTGGGGAGAATATCCGATCAAGTTGTATGATTTTTTGTACACAAGGGTTACTTTTTAAAAAATTTCAAGCCTTATAGAATAGTAGTGACACCTAAAAAGCTACTTAAAAATGGCCAATTGAGTTGAAATGCGCCCCTAATTTTTACATGGCAGGATGATCCAAGTCATCTTTGTTAGTCCTCTTTGGTTTTTAAGCTCTCAAGTCCTTCTTACTATCATCCTTGGACTCTCAATTCAAGCTCTTATGAGTTCTTCAATTAGATTAGCTTTGGTTTTGGTTGGAGCATTAGTTTTGCGTTTGCGATTGGGAGGCAAGTAAATCGACAAGTAAAAAGCTGGAATTAAAAAGCGTATGATGTACTGCCAGATGTAGCATTTTTCCCCTTCTTCCTTCCTTCTCCTGTTTTGAGAGAGAGAGAGAGAGCAGCTTTCTCTTCTCTTACCAAGTGTATGTGCCCTCTGCATCAGATCAGGAGGCGCAGGACTCTCAAAAACGCCTCCTGCCTCACCCCGCCGATTCAACAAGAATGCTGACGAAGTTCGAGACCAAGAGCAACCGCGTCAAAGGCCTCAGCTTCCATTCCCGCAGGCCATGGATCTTGGCCAGTTTGCACAGCGGTGTCATCCAGCTCTGGGATTACCGCATGGGAACGCTCATCGACCGGTTCGATGAGCATGAAGGTCCCGTCCGAGGAGTCCATTTCCACAAATCGCAGCCTCTCTTTGTCTCTGGAGGTAAAACTTTCCACGACTCTCTTATGCTTACTACTTTTTGTATGTGTGCCTGCGAGAGTTCCTCAAACAAGACACCAGATCTGCATGATTTCGGCACATTTTATGCTGTCTAACAGTCGGTTGGAAACTCGAGCTGTGGCAAATGCACGAAGAGGCAAGAAGCGCGACAGTGTAATGAGATCATAGCTTCTTTGCTGGAAGATTTCTTTCTTGACAGACCTCCAGAATGGAGGGAGGACTTCGGGCACCTGTTATGGTGCAGGCAGATGGATCCGTGAATGGCTGATTTTTTACCATACCTTTTGAGGGAATGGATTCCAGTTATGTACTAAAGTCTGTTTCACTTGCTCAGATCTCTTCACTTTTTTCTGCAGGTGATGATTACAAAATCAAAGTGTGGAACTACAAGCTGCGTAGATGCCTTTTCACACTTCTTGGCCATTTGGATTACATTCGCACAGTCCAATTCCATCAAGAGTATCCATGGATTGTTAGTGCCAGTGATGATCAAACGATCAGAATATGGAATTGGCAGTCCCGCACTTGCATATCGGTCCTTACAGGCCACAACCACTATGTCATGTGTGCTTCCTTTCACGTGAAGGAAGATCTGGTGGTTTCTGCTTCATTAGATCAGACTGTCAGAGTTTGGGATATCGGTGCTCTTAGAAAGAAAACTGTAGCACCAGCAGAGGATATTCTCAGATTGACACAGATGAATACTGACCTTTTTGGAGGAGGTGATGCTGTTGTCAAGTATGTGCTAGAAGGCCATGATCGCGGTGTCAACTGGGCAGCATTTCACCCTACACTTCCATTGATAGTCTCAGGTGCAGATGATCGGCAAGTAAAGCTGTGGAGAATGAATGGTTAGTTTCTCTAACTGCACGATTTGCTATTTGAATTAAATGCAGGTGCTGGTATATAGTAAGCCAAATTCTTCCCATCAAAGTCTTGTTCAGCAGTCTAGTGCTTCTTCATACCCATAGGTATGTGTATTCCCTTTGATTAAAAAAAAATAAAATAAATTTTTGGCCTTTCTCCACAGTGACATTCTCATTCTTTGTTTGGAGTATGTAGGCGGTTATAGGCATGGTAGGTTCATTGAGTCAGTCTGTGCAACCGAGAGTAAAAGTGGTTCTGCAGTGTCTACATGCTTCAGGAATATAGTCAGAAAATTGCCACACAAGCAGAAGGTTAAGGAAATTATTAGTGCACTTGTTACATCTTTTTAGTAAACAAGCAATATGTGCCAGTACTCTTCATCTATATGGACAGAAGGGAGTTGTTAGTGCTTGTATTGCATTTTTTGTGAATAGTCAATATTTATTATATCATGTCAGTTTGTGTATGTTATGACCGTCACTATTCAAATTTCTCCATGTTTCAAGAATGTGGTACGAAAATACTTGTTATACTTACAAAAGTGTAATTTGTTTTGTTTTTTTGTTAATCATGGATAATGTCACCCTCTCAATCAATCACACTTTCAATTGCACCAGCATGTAGGTTTTTATAGGCTAGGCTGTCAGTTTTTTAATGTGACCTGGCATTGGTGATAAAGTGGGCATGCAATTCTCTAATATATTTGAAGAATGTAGTAGGAAAATACTTGTTTTACTTATGATTATAAGGTCAAGAACAGAGTGTGTTGTAGGATATTTAGTGAATAGTAAAAAAGTTAATCTCATCACACTTTTAAGCACATTACAAGTTTCCATGATAAATTAATGTTGTTGTAGGTTTTCCTCATGTCAAAGATGGTACCAAAGAGTTCTGTGCAACACATAGGGATAAAATTAACTTGGGTATTTTCAAGGAACCTTAGAACTTTCACATATTAAAACTTAGCGATGTCCTTGTGGTAATAATGAATTGGAATGCGCAGGAAGTTATAGGAATTACACATACAAACTTTAATGGGAGAACTTTGGCATTCAGTTCCACATGGAATCTCCTTGTCTTGTATATATTACAGATTCAAGGGATGGCCTATGATTCTGTGATGAAACTTGAAACCCTTGTGGGAATCTACTCATCTTAGACCCAACCGGGACAAAAAAATCCGACTTAGATATTCCCATCCAATTCCTTGTTGTTGCAGGGCCAACTAGTACCCCTAAGGCCTTGTTCTTTAACATATCGAGGCAGTTTTCAGAGTCCTCTTACTTACGAAACTCTTTTAACTGATCATTCTTCAGATACAGAGCCTCAAATTTCTGCATGTGGCCATCATTCATCTAGACTTTGCCTTGCTGGGCAGCCTGGGCCTCCATGATGTCATGGCAGGCAGGTGGCAGCACAGCAGGTGATTTTGCCATATGAGCTTTAATGTACACTGGGCCAGTAACAATACTAATAATTTTGTGATATGATAGGTCAGAGTGCCATGTTGCATCATGTTTAGAGGTGGTTGGACTTGATCAGGTTGGTTGGCTTGTTCTTTAGATAGCCAAAGGCTATGAAAGTTGACCTCTACATGTGTGTGCTAGGTCATTGTAGTCTAGGCTATTGCATTCTCCTTTCTCATGATTGTACTGCCTGTCATTTTATTGGCTATGTATCTTTTTTATAGAATATGCGTATTGAATTAGTTATTGTTTTTTTTTGGTTGTAATTGGAAGATACGAGGAGTATTACATTAAGACTTGTCATTGATGAGTGGTCACATGTTATGATAGACACAATAGTGGACAAGTACAAAGATAGTATGCACTTTAACTCGTAGGACCTGATTCGATGTGTGATCAAAACTCAAGTAAATCAGGGCTAGATGAAGTTCTTGTGCGAGGTGCATATGTAAACTGAAAGTTTAAAATGCACATATATTTAAACAGAAATTTGAGATTTAGATTTTGATATTTTTTGGTGAGATGAGCTTTCATATGATACTTATAAGGGTTCCTAAATTTTAGCGATCTTGTGTCGGCCTAATTCTCTTAATCCTAATTGGACGATATTCTAAAATAGTAAGCTTAACTCTTGAAAGCTTTTCTAAATTTGGATGTTTTTATTCTTGATAGTTTTTAGGCAAAGACGCTTTGAATTAACAATAATTGGGTGACCTAAATGTGTCTTTGTTATTACCTATCTCAAAATTTTGAGCTAGTGTAAGAGCTCTTTTATTCTATGTTGTACAATTGGATGATCCAAACTATGCATCTACTGTTTTTGCATATTTTGAAAGCTTGAGCCAGCTTAAGAGTTCTTTGATACACTTTGGCTTTAAAGACTAATACAAATTTCCTAGGATTGATTGATCTAGATTTTATAGAACATTAACAAAGCTTTCTCTTCTTTGTTGCCCATTTGAATGGTTCTTGAGAACTTTATCATTAAATTAACTGATGGGAAAAGGATTTTGCTTTGACAATGCAAACCCATACTTCAACCAAGATGTGAAGGCATTGATAAAACTAAATCAATATAATGTGAATCTTTTATCTCTAGTTTGATTGGTGAGGTAGGCCCTAGGACTAAGCATATCATCCCTAGAATTGAGCTTGGACCTAGGGCCATGGATGCCCTTCTCAATAATGGGCTTAACAATGTGTTTACCTCTAGGTCCATGCTTGCTTTCCTTGAAATTAAGCTTAGCCTAGGGCCAAGGATGGTCCCCTTCAGGATATACATGTTGCACTTGGTGAAGTGACATGTAATTAGCTACCTTGATTGAGCTCTATACCTCCATACTTCATTCCCCCTATGGCTGTTGGGAGTAGCTATAGGTGGACTAGATATCAATGGGAGCTTCGGTAGCAATTCCTTCATGCTTGGGATGGGCATGGCCTGTTTTTCACCTTAATAGGATGTCAACCCTTGGTGGTGTTATACTCTTGTACCATGGCTTTAATCCCCCACCCCCTAAACCGGCTTGAGAGTCTTGTAAATAGCTCCAACTAAATCGTTGAGCATATGTACATCCTTGTATTTTCTTTTGAGTAACATAATAAGCTGCACCTTTTTTCACAAAAAAAATTCCTACATGAGTGTGGCATGTGTAATCAAACACGTCTTATATTGCTACACAAAAGAAAGGGACAATGGGTTGACAATGCTGACAAAGAACCTTGACTCTTGCATCCTCGAGCGTGAAGCCCTCTCCTAAGTGGATTTAATCATCCACTATCCAAATGCGTGTGAGACAGAACAATTGCAAACTTCTATTGTATTCCCACCTCCATCAAGGTTATGTTTGCAAATCTTATAGTATAAGGAGAAAAGAGATGACTTGAGCATTGCCACATCTACTGAATGTGTGGTGAGAAAGATAGATCTTTGGCCACATCTCACCATAGGTTGTTACTCCATCCATTCAAGATGACATGTGGTTGAATAAATGATCCTCATTTTATGATGCATTCCCTTCTCGACTTGCATGGTTGATAGCTGACCATCTATCAATTCAGAAGGTAAGAAGAAACATAAAGACATACGTTTGTACCTGAATAATTAGGTAGGAAGGCTGTGTACTATTTTTTCCTGCTTTGAAGTAGAGGATTTTCTATTATTGATTGGGCATCTATGTTGTTTGTTTTGAAGTACTTTCATCAGTAGAAACCCTGAGCTTTTCATCATTGTGTTTTATGTTTGCAATGACAGATACAAAAGCTTGGGAAGTAGATACCTTGCGTGGTCATGTCAACAATGTTTCGTGTGTTATTTTCCATGCTCGGCAAGACATCATTGTGTCCAATTCTGAAGATAAAAGTATCCGTGTATGGGACATGTCAAAAAGAACTGGTGTACAAACTTTCCGCAGAGAGCACGATCGCTTTTGGATACTTGCTGCACACCCTGAGATGAACCTTTTAGCTGCTGGGCATGATAGTGGGATGATTGTGTTCAAGCTGGAGAGAGAGAGGCCAGCATACACAGTTTATGGAGGGACTCTTTATTATGTGAAGGAACGCCATCTTCGGAGTTATGACTTTGGCTCAGCACGTGAAAACTCTTTGTTTTCTATCAGAAGACCAGGAACAACAGGCATGAACCAGGCACCAAGGTCTATGAGCTACAATCCTGCTGAAAACGCAGTTTTGATGTGCTCAGATGTCGATGGTGGATCTTATGAGCTCTATATAATATCAAAAGATTCTGCTGGCAGGGACTCTCAAGAACCAAAGAGAGGCATTGGGAGCTCTGCAGTGTTCATTGCTCGTAATAGGTTTGCCATCATTGACAGAGGAACAAACCAAATTATTCTTAAAAATCTCAAGAATGAGGTTACCAAAAAGTGTGGTTTACCCCTAGCTTCCACGGATGCTCTTTTTTATGCCGGTACAGGTAATCTGTTGTGCCGCTCAGAAGACAGAATTGTACTTTTTGATGTACAGCAGAGAACAGTCTTAGGAGAAATCAATGCACCATTCGTCAAATATGTAGTCTGGTCTACAGATATGGAAAGTGTAGCTTTGATCAGTAAACATGCAATCATAATTGCTAACAAGAAACTTGAGCACAAGTGTACCTTACATGAAACAATTCGAGTGAAAAGTGGAGCATGGGATGAGACTAATGCAGGTGTCTTCATTTATGCAACCTTGAATCATATCAAGTACTGTCTTCCAAATGGAGACAGCGGCATTATAAGGACTTTGGATGTGCCTGTGTATATTACAAAGGTAGCAGGAAGTACACTATATTGTTTGGACCGTGATGGAAAAATTCGCACTGTACAAATAGACTCAACAGAGTACATGTTCAAGCTTGCGGTGATTAGGAAGAAGTTTGATGAAGTCTTGAAAATGATCAAGAGTTCTCAGCTTTGTGGGCAGGCAATAATTGCATATCTTCAGCAAAAAGGTTTTCCTGACATAGCATTGCATTTTGTGAAGGATGAAAGTACACGGTTCAATCTTGCGATTGAATCTGGGAACATAGCAATTGCTCTTGCTTCTGCCAAAGAAATTGATGAGAAGGATCATTGGTACAGACTTGGTGTGGAGGCTTTGAGGCAAGGAAATCATGAAATTGTAGAGTACAGCTATCAGAAAACCAAGAACTTTGAAAGGCTTTCATTTCTTTACCTAATCACTGGCAACCTGGATAAACTGAAAAAGATGCTAAAAATTGCTGAAATGAGAAATGATGTCATGGGTCGATACCATAATAGCCTTTACCTGGGTGATGTTCATGAGCGTGTGAAAATTTTAGAGGAGTCTGGCCACCTCCCTCTTGCATATGCTACTGCTGCAGTCCATGGGCTTACAGATGTAGCAGATCGTCTAGCTGAAGAACTGGGGGAGAATGTTCCCACACTTCCTGAAAAGTCTGAACTTCTGCAGCCACCTGTGCCTATTGTTCATGATGGCAACTGGCCTCTACTCTTAGTTAGTAAAGGCATGTTTGAGGGTGCATTTGGTGATACAGGAACTGTGGGTGAAGAGGATGACTACATTGATGCCCGTGCCTGGGGCGAGGAAGTGGAAATTCCTGAGGTTATAGAAGGTCAGAATGGTGATGTTGTAGTGGTTGAAGGGGATGAAGCTGAGGAAGGTATTGATGAAGAGGGGGGATGGGAGATGGAGGATCTAGAGCTTCCTGCTGATGCTGGGACTGGAGATGCTACAGCTGCTGTTTCTCAATCCCAGTTTTTTATTGCCCCCTCACCTGGGTTGCCTGTGAGTCATGTCTGGACACAGCGGTCTTCTTTAGCTGGAGAGCATGCTGCCGCAGGAGCATTCGATACTGCTATGCGCCTCTTGAACAGGCAATTGGGCATTCAAAACTTTTTACCTTTAAGATCCCTGTTTGAAGATCTTCACATGGCCAGCCATGCATTCCTGCCTACATTTACTTCCATGCCTGTAGTTCCCTTGGCCTTGGAAAAAGGATGGTCAGAGTCAGCAGGTTCAAATTCTCATAACCCTCCAGCTTTGATATACAAGCTCTCCAGTTTGGAAGATAAGCTCAGGTCAGCCTACAGACTAACCACAGAGGGTAAATTTACTGAGGCATTGAAGGTCTTTCTGGCAATTCTACATACAATCCCTCTTTTGGTAGTAGACAGCAGGAGGGAAGTTGATGAGGTCAAGGAGTTGCTGGGCATTGCAAAGGAATATGTTCTCGCCCTCAAGATTGAGTTAAAGAGGAAGGAGACCAGAGATGATGCAGTACGCCAGCAGGAGCTTGCTGCTTACTTTACTCATTGCAACCTTCAAAATGTGCATGTAAAGCTCAGTTTACAATCAGCTCTGACACTTTGTTTCAAAGGGAAAAATTTCAATACAGCCAGTACATTTTGTCGGCGGCTTCTTGAGTTGAACCCTAATCAACAGGCTGCTGCCAAAGCACGGCAGGTGCTAGCTGCTTGTGAGAGAAATCCTCAGGATGAGGTACAGTTGAACTATGATCCCCGAAATCCTTTTGTTGTGTGTGGTGCTACATTCACCCCAATCTATCGGGGTACCAGCGATGTGAGCTGCCCATACTGCACAGCACGGTTTTTGCCGAGTATAGCAGGCAGTATTTGCTCTATTTGTGACTTGGCAGTTGTTGGTGCAGATGCTTCAGGTTTGATGTGCTCCACCACACAGTTGCGATGAATGTAGGGTCTTTCTTTCCTATGTTCTGTGGTTGCCTCGGGTATTTTCATTGTAGCCTGAGCCTAGTTTAAGACTCTAGCAGTTTACTGGTATGTTTTCCAGCACTGCAATTAAATATTGGGCTGTAGCCTACTCTGCACTTGAATGTTTGTCCACCTTTAGCCTACTCTGCACCTGAATTTTTTGTCTGCCTTTTTGAGACGAGATGATCACTCAAAATGCAGGCAAATTGGCAATTCGTACCATTTTTTAATATTTTGTCTTGGAGTGCATGTTTGCAGCTTGCATTTTGGCACAGCTCCAGTTTTGAGTTGTTTTATGTGATGTTCTGTTCCTGCTATGAGTAATGCAATCAGACTTCCAGCATTGATGACACTACATGCTATGGGTGATGATAGCACATGATTATAGTTGTATGATTTCTGTACATTTGGGTAAGACGAGTGAAGTACGTAATACCTGGTGATTGATGATTATAATTTTGCTGTTCCTAGTCTCTTACAAAAATGGAAGGTTGATATTAGAATCAAAGTCTAGTCTTATTATCATCTTGATCCTTTGTGCAGCTTAAGCATATTCCTGTGCAAATGTTAGCATGTTGCACAAATTTGGCATACATGTTTGTGTTTGTATACACATGACAGGTTTGCCATGAAGATGCAAGAACATATTCAGGTTAATCCGGGCTAGACATAGGTTCGCATATGTAATAGGCCAATGCTGACTGTCTCATTTATGTGTAACTAGTGTGCATACTTTAAATCTTCTGAATGGAGTATACCACTTGCGGCTAGTTGAATGCTGTTCTTACCAAGAGTTTGACACTTACGTTGGTGGAAACCTTAATTAACGGAGTACTTTGTACAGAACAATTGGTAGGAGTTACAAGTCTGTCAGGTGGTTTTGCTTTCATAGAGAGCTAATAATATACAGCGTTGCAACAATTTCATTGTGAGAATCATTCCTTCATTTGTCAGATGGTATGCTGTTTAGTCTGATGACTGGCATGGAATACTCTATCAAGAACTGTAGGTCCAAATCCACTTCAGAGATAGTTGGCAACATGCAATAAACTAAGATGGATGCTGGTCCAACATACTCGTGCACTATTTTCATACGAAGTTTGCGGAAGTCTTGAAAATTTTTCCTCAGCTTTATCAAAAGACAAGCTATTGTTTGGCGGTGTGATATAGGATTTACTAAAATTAATGATGTATTGTTTGTGACCAAACTGGAATTCTTGTGCTCATAAGAATGTTTAGTGCGTGGTGCCCCGCACATCAGCTTCAATATTGAAGCATGAAATTTAGTGAAATTTAGATGTGGAAAGGGGTAATCATACACTTTGATACCACTGAAAAGGATCAGCCATATGAATGACACCCATTGAATAGAAAGAACAATCAATAGAAGAAACTCTTAAAAGAGAACAACCATGGAAAGAGGCTGGAAATGTAATCAAGGATACATTCAACAATGGCTTGAAGTGGTCAAATTATTGTGTAAATGGCCTTGGTAGGGGAACCTTGGAGGGCCTCAAGGAAGTGATTAGAGGGTTATTTAGATTGATCATGAATCTACACAAGAAGACTAGTTTGCCACAAAATCTACAAATTACATCCATGCTATATTATTATTTTGGTTATGGCTAAGGGAGGCCTTCAACTTCTAGAGGGCCTCTTGAACCTAGAGCATTGCCCAGCCAAAGTTGAATTTCATAAAATTCTCTTTCTCAATTGAAAAGTTAAATCTTTCTTTAGCATGTAGCATGTAGCATGTTGCTCTCTCTCTCTCTCTCTCTCTCTCTCTCTCTCATAATATGAAAACATTCGCGCAATCACTCTTGATTGATAGAATTGTCTTACATTGGATTATGAAGTGTTGTAATAAATACTTCTTTTTACTTGCAAATAATCCTCTCTCTCTCTCTCTCTCTCTCTCTCTCTCATTTGCAAATATGAAAATATTTGTGCGATCTCTCCAGATTGATAGAATTTATCTTACATTGGATTATGAAATGTGTTGCAACAAATCTCTCTATACTTGTATGTAGTTCTCTCTCTCTCTCTCTCTCTCTCTCTCTCTCTCTCTCTCTCTCTCTCTCTTTCACACACACACACACACACACACACACACACACACACACATTTGTAATAAGGGAACATTTGTGCGAGCACTCCAAATTGATAGATATTTTATTACAATTGATTTGCTAGAGCTTGTCTTACATCGGATTATGACTTGTTGCAATGAATTTTCTCTCTATACTTGTAAGGAGCTCTCTCTCTCTCTCTCTCTCTCTCTCTCTCTCTCTCTCTCTCTCTCTCTCTCTCTCTCTCTCTCTCTCTCTCTCTCTCTCTCTCTCTCTATAAGTGGTTCTCTCTATTGCACAATATACTTTGCGTCAACATGTGCGTGCGCGTCTCTATGTCCCAATGTTATCAATACAAAACAATTCGTGCATGCAATTCCGATCTAGATTTGTATTGCATTGAATTCTAGCAAATATGCTATTATTCCACAACCAAGACAGACGATGCTTTAAAAAGTTGTCAAAATTTTGACCATAGCTAACCAAATGAGCTATAGTTGTATTTTCTCAACAAAATAAAATGCATTTATGCTACGAGCTAGCATAGTTTTTGCTTTGCTAGTCACTATGGATGGCACTAGAAAAAGTTATGCTTCCAAATATGAGATGCCAATTCTCTTTGATAAGCATGGGTTGACATATAAATATGTTTACATTTTCATCCATACCAAACACTTGAAGGTACACGTAGTACAAGTGTTTGTATGCCAAATATGCCTTCTCTTCCACTACAAGATCCATGAAATCCCAACAATTATATGTCGAGTTCTTTGCAATGTGCACATTATAACACTCTTGTAAGACACGAGTTAGGTGTCTAGATAGTGTGTGTTGAATTGAAGAACAAATGTTCCATGTATGGTCCACACTATTATTGCAGAACCACATGAGCTCGTGCCATATTCCATGTTGATTGCTAGCTTCTCCTCGAGTTGAACCACTCCATGACATCCCAAATTGAAGGTGCGAGTACCTGTTAACCCAAGTCGAGATGGTGGAAAAAGGAAGGAAAAAGTGGATAAAAGATGGAAAAAGAGCAAAGACATGCAAGCTGCCTCTAAAGCTAAGATGGGGCAAAAAGCGCAATTTTAAATGAAAGGCACCTCAAAAAGCTCTAAAAACTATTGTAAAAGAGCGCCAGGCTCCCTCCCGTGCCAAATATAAAATATTAGACGGGTGTAGGCTAGAGGCATAAGGCTAGAAGAGGGAAATAGAGAAAGGACCTTGCCACAACGGCCGGTCATGTAAAAATAGGGATGGGTGCCCATGGGAATTTAGGGTTTTGTATATAAAATCCAAAAAGTGAATGAGAGCTCATTCTTTGGTGTGTGGCTAACAAGATTTATCTTCTTCTTCTCTTCTTCTCTTCTTCTCTTCTCCTTGCTTATGTGTGCTCTTGAGGGAGGGAGTGTGAGAGTGTGAGGGAGTGAGTGTGTGGGAGTGAGGGATCAAGAGGGTGAAGCTCTTCACCATCTCCTCTTCTCTTCTCTTCTCATACTGTAGCAACACCTTGCATTGCTAAATTCACTCTTGCAACATCATTTTCAGCCATAAGAAAGTCATAGTCTTCCTCCTCATCCATCATCCCATCTTCATTCTCATAGCGTGCTTGAGATAACATGCCTGTCACTGGGTTATCTCTTCCTGCAATATAATGAAATTCAGGGTTCAAAGATTTGATGTATTCAATCCACCGGAGCATAGCAATGTCTGGGGTAGCACAACTAGTAATCATACCCAATACCGACAAATAATCAGTCTCAATGACTACATGAGCACCCATAAAATACTCCTTATCACATTTAAGGGCTGCCGCGTGCGGCTATGGTGGATGGAGCTTGGAGATGGAGGAGGCTTGAGGATGCTTGAGCTAGTATCTAGGATCGTAGAGCTACCGGAGTGTGCGAGAGAGAAGGCAACTCATTTCGGCATCAAGGTAAGCTCACTACACTTGTAGGATCGACGACGTGTCGGCTAGGTGAGAGAGAGCCATTAGAGCTTGCTCGGAACACTTGAAACAATAAGCAGTCCGTGGGTCTTGGCGGTTGAGCGTGAGCTCCCACATTTTGGTTCCGTTACCGGGACCAACGGATTCAAGCATGAGCACTTGTACGTCTCATATTGAGCATCGAAGTAACGGATTCATCCCCGAACCGGATAGGTAGGAAGTTGGGTTTTTTTTGATCTTCGAAGCAAGTAAGTATTTTGGGTTATTTTGTTTGTTTGATGATTGGAAAACATGGAGAAATCATTTCAGTTTTTTGCTTTCGATTCTTGTTGCATTTAGCGTAGGTTAGGAATAGGAAATCGAATCGGAAAAGGGTAGGGTTTATCATTGCAAAACAAGTCAAAACAGGGCACAAATCATGCAAAAAATGGCAAAAAGATTGCTTGGGATGCTTAATGTCGGCAAGTGAGTAATTGGGATTGTCCAAACCTTACCCGGGAAGGGGTTTAAGAGCCAAGAGGCCAAGGGAGAGCTCATTTGCAACCCTTGCACACACACACACACACACACACAAGAGAGAGAGAGAGAGAGAGAGAGAGAGAGAGAGAGAGAGAGAGAGAGAGAGAGAGAGAGAGAGAGAGAGAGAGAGAGAGAGAGAGAGAGAGAGAGAGAGAGAGAGAGAGAGAGAGAGAGAGAGCCCAGAGAATCGATTCGATCTTATCGTCGGAGAGCCTACGGATCGCTTCAGGTATATCAATCACTTCCCCTTGCACCCTAGTTGTGATCTGGAAGGTTGTGCGTGAAATGATTAGCTAAATCGTCAGTATTGATTAAAGTCGCCTCGGCGCTGTCGCGTCGTGCGTAACTCGGCCCGTCCGAGCTGCCGGCTTCTGGGCCGAGTCCCACAATCGGCCCTCCGTCCTTTGTCTTTCGGCCAACCCGGCCCCAAAACCCTACTCGGCCCATCCGAGTGACGACGATTTTGGGCCGAGTCCTAGAATCGGCTCTCGGCCCACCACTCGACTTGGACCACTCAACTCGGACACCTATCGCTCGGCCCGTCCGAATCGACCATTTAGACAAACTTTGGAATTTGGCTCTCGGCCCTGTCGACTCGGCCCGACCCCACTCGGACAAGTTGACATTCAGCTCGGTGGCCAAACTCACCACTCCGCTCTCGGCCCACCTGACTCGGCCCTCGGCCCACTCGGCTACTCGGCCCTCGGACAACCACACTCGAACTGGCCGAATTAGACATTCGGACTAGTTACATATAGCCCTTTCTCACTCGGTCCTTGGCTCTCGGACGGGCCGAATCAGGCATTCGACCCCTGCAATTCAGACAAGTTGGGCCGAGTGTGGACCTTTCCAAAATTTCCAGAAATTTGACTAGACCTAGCTAGAGCTCAGTTGCACCACCTGTCGCGAGTCCTCCTGACACTCAGAACTCGATTCTCGCACAAGGAATAGGCAAAATCGTAAGGCGCAGCCACTTAGCAGCTTGCGTAGGCTGTCGCGAGACCTAGAGTCCTAGAGACAACCGACTGAGCCATAAACCCTGATCGGACCAAGAACGAGCGAGGCAACGTGGCAAGAAAACCCGAAACCCTGTCAAGACGGCCTGATCGATGAGCCAATTGGGCCCAAAATGAAGCGAGAGTGCATGAGACGCTTAGATATTATTTGCTGTACTCACCTTGAATTTCCGCACTTGAAGTACACTTAAGGAAAACTGAAAGCTTGATTGAGCACAAGTGCTTGGGAAGGAACACACACACTGAGAGGATATAAATTGAGGATTGTATTTAACAAGTCAAGGAACTCACTCAGATAAGCAACTCAAGGAATCCACCAATAGGAGAAGGCCCCAAGGACATAGACAAACTATTAACACACAGAGTAGGACCAAGCAAGCGGCACCAAGAAGGTGGATTTGACAAACTTAACCTGATCGATAGCTTGGTGGAGCACGAGAATATGATGATGGCAGAAGAAAACCCAGACCGCAGACTGAACGAGGAACTCGACTTAGGAGTCTTTCCAGAGGCGATTCAGCACCTGGTAAGTAGATACGATGCGCACGCCCGGTATGAGCATTGCGGCAGGACAGCAGATGCCATCATCACAGACTTAGAAGAGGAGAGGAAGCTAGTCCACAAGGCAATTCAGCAGCTGGTAAGTAGATACGATGTGCACGCCTGGTATGAGCATTGCGGCAGGACAACAGATGCCATCATCACAGACTTAGAAGAGGAGAGGAAGCTAGTCCATAAGGCACTGCAAAGCATAGTAGAGTACAACAGAGACCAGCAGGAGGCTAGGAGCCAAAGGCAAAGCACAGAATTGCGCGAGGTACAGCGGGTGCTGAACCTAGCCGGGGGTAGAAACCGAATTGATCACGAGAGACCCCTGGAAGGAGACTTAATGCGGAGCGAGCTTCTCATGAAGCGACTGCTAGACAACACAGCAGCAGAGCAAGGTGCCGCAACACTAGCGACATCACTACTAGTAGGATTAGGAGCAAACCAAGGCTCCAAGAGCCAGTTCAAAATCCCAATCGTTGCTAAGCAGCTCGACAAGTACCAGCCCCACGACGATCCATACAGTTTCGTAGAGCAATTCGAACAAGTCTGCGAAGCCAATGGGCTCACTGACTTGACTCAGCGCTCCCAAGCGTTCCGGCTCTGCTTAGGTGACAAGGGTAGGACTTGGTATACAAGTTTAGATGCTGCAGAGCGAGCCAACTTCAACGGCCTCAAGAATCTCTTTGTCAAGAGATTTGCCGAGCCTGGATACTCCGACAATCTGCTAGTGCGATTGATGAATGTCAAGCAGAAGGAGGAGGACATTTGCGATTACGTGACCCACGTGAGGAGTCTCTTCAAGAGAATCCCTACGGGCAAATGACCAACCGAAAGAGCAGTGTCAACTGTATTCATCAGTGGAATTTGAAATGAGGAACTATATAAGGCTTTGGTAGGCAACTCAAGCTTGCAACGAGACGCGCTAGCTAGGGTTTTTGAGGAAGCCATCCGAGTTGACGACTAGCTGAAAGAGAGAAGCTCCAGGAGCTTAAACTCAGAGGAAACCAACTCGCGAAGCTCAGAGAGAGCTTCAACCTCTAGCGAACGATCTGGCCCAACCACCCAAGATAAGGGGAAAGCCACCGAGACAAACCAGGACTTGGCTGATGTAAAGATGGAGATAGCCAAACTACAAGACATGTTGAGATGACCAACGCGCCCACACGTCCAATGCGTGTACTGTGGTGGAAACTACTTGCCAGCCGAGTATCAAGACCCTAGGTCAAGACCTTGCGCTAACTGCGGTAGGTTCGATCACGACGTCGCGCATTGTAGATTACTAAGAAGACTTCCATACTCGCAACCATACGGCCAGCCCTACCTAGCGAACATGCCACCGCCATTCTTTGGAAGGGGAGCCCCGTTGGCCCTTCCTGCGCCTAACGATATTAAGCCAGCTGTTCCTAGGGTGGACATAAACCCTACAGGCATACCTAGACCGCCTGGCCCCTACGTAATCCATCCACCGAGTGACGCTCCAATCCACTACGTGGAAGAGCCGATTAGCCGATTAAGGAAGAGACTTACGTATACCCTTGCGTCTCGCACGACGACAAGGGCAACGCAGTCCTTATGGACTATCGACCAGTACCGGGATGGCATTAGGAAGAGGACGAGGCAGAGGCCTAGGAGGGTAGACGTAGGATCCAATCACCTGTTGGATCCCCTGCCCGGAGAGGGAGCAACAGAACAGAGACAAAGCTGACCTAAGGTGCGTTGAGTGTGGGATTACTCATCTCTTCGTCGACTGCCCAAAGGGAAAACCATCTTCGAGTTCAGCGAACGAGCCATCTATCCCATTGGGGCTGTTTGGTGTCGAGAACCTCGACGGGGAGGCCACACCTATCCCATTGCGGGTCATGAATCGTGCCCAGACGAAGTAGGCCGGCATATCACTGCCAGGGCCTAGCAACCTCGATGCAGCATCGATAGGGAAGAAGAGCCGTAGGCAGAGAAAGAAGAGGTCTGAAGCTAAGGTTGCACTGAAAACTGAGAGTGCTACTACTCTGGCCATTGGAAAGAAGGCCACTGATGCAGAGGCAAAAACTTCAGCCCCTAAGATGGCTGAAAAGGGAAGTGCTAAGGTAGGGGAATACCCGCATCCGAAGTGCCAACTAGAGGCCATAGAGAAAGTGAAGGAATGGGTGAAGGAGGCCCAAGAGCACCTAAAGGACGCTGAGCCCATCCTAGAGGACGAGATCAATGATCTCTCCAGCATAAACACGCCAGTCTCACCCCCTCGACCAAAGTCGGGGGATGCGACCGCACCACAAGCAGTATCGCTTAGACCAAGTCTTGATGTTGCAGGCCCGCAAATTAGTCACGGCCATTGGCCAGTACAATCTGGATTAGGAGAGAGACGAGCAGCCAACGACCTCCTTACCACGCTGGTGACCACCCCTGTGACGTTAAGTCTAGGAGACCTGCTTAAACAACATTCCACCCTCTGGCAAGACCTGAAACAGTGGGTTGAGGGATCACAAGAGCAAGATGCTGATCTGCATGACCATGATGGAGAGACACAAATACCAACTCTGACGGTGCACTCTGTGCCAAAGTCCTTGTACGTTAATGCCTTCTGGGAGGGCACCGAGATGCATGCAGTCTTACTGGTCCTAGCCCTAGGCAAGACAACGAGAAAGGGGATTGTAGACACGGGAGATGGGGTTAGTGTGCTTAGCCACGTAGTGCTTCAGACTTGGGGAAACCCATCTATTGAGACTACTAAGTTCAATGTCACACTAGCAAATGGTATGAGAGTGAAACCACTCGGGGTGCTAAAAAACTGGCAAGTGAAAATCGAAGGTGTCCAGTTCTTTGTTGACTTTATAGTCATGAAGGGTGTGGACTACGATATCCTATTAGGCGGACCCTAGATGTGCAATGCCAGGGTCATCGAAGATTGGGGTAACGGCTTAATCTTCCTTGGCAATAGAACAGACACCGTGAGGGTAGAGATGGACACCTGAAAGACCTCACCAGTCGACTTGGATGCCATCTCCGCGATGCTTAAAGGGAACGCTCAAGTCAAGAAGTCCTATGGACCCTTGACCAAGTATATTCCATGCCCAGAAGACGAGTGAGATTGGATGCATATTCTTGCTGCAATCGACCTGCCATTCTCGGATCATGAGGCATACGAGCAAGCCATCAAGACAATCGGCAAGTCTAAAGATGCACCCTCCGTACCAGTTTGCATGATGGTAGGAACCCTTTAGGGGAGACTTAAACCTGTTACCTTCCAAGTGTCCAATAGCAAGAGAGAACTCCAGGAGATTCTGGAATATTTTACGGGCAAGCTAGCCGGCAATCCAGCAGCAAACTTCAAACCACTCCAGGATCTCTTAGATGAATCCAAGTGGCAGTGGACCGGGGTGCATGACTTGAACCTCATGTACAATTGGGCCCTAATCCCCGATCAAAGACAAGGGATATACCAGGACCTAGGAGATGATGAGCAGTCTAACGAAGAGGACTCCAACGATGAATACGAAGACTGCCAATCCTTCAATGATGAAAGCGAGGGTAAGATGGATACCGTAGAATACGACACTGAGGGATGGAAAATAGAACAAATATGGGCAGACTCCAAGCCGCAGAAAAAGAGTGCCTTCAAGATCGAGCAAGCGGTCATGCACATCAATTGTGATCGCGCCTGGTTGGAACACGTAAGGGCCATAGATTTCTATCAAGCAGGCCTAGCCCAGCTCGGTACGACACCAGTGCTTAGGATAGAGTCACCCTTTGAGTTGCGACCACCAGGGGAGACCACCTCTTCTAGTGAAGACGGGGAGTTCGACTCTGAGTTGGAGGTAAGTTTAGATAGCGACCCAGAGATATCTAGGCCGGCCAAGACCAGATGCACTAAGCGGGACCTACTCGTCTACTTGAGGCACAGACGGTTGAAAGAGGAAAGGATAAAACAACCCAGGGACACACGAATGAAAGAACAGAGAAAGCCGCAGGACCTCCCTAAAAGATTTATGAAATTCAAGAAAGGGGATAGGATAATGATCCTGTTGGGTGCCAAACGTCAAGGGCAAATGAGTGAACCAATCGAGGGACCAGCCAAGGTCAAGGAGGTGAACCTAGCCCAGGAAGGAGAGACACCTCGATCAGTATTCATTACCGATGACTTGATTGAGGAAGAGGAGACGAGTCTTGTCGCTCTGTTGCGAGAGTACATAGACGTATTCGCTTGGTCCTTAGAAGAGCTTAAGGGGGTAGATCCGAGTGTAGTGACTCATAACATACCCATGATGCCATATGCTACACCGGTCAAGCAGCGACCATACCCTATGAATCCAAAACACGCTCACGCGGTCAAGGAAGAGATTGACAAGCTGTGATGAGAGTAGGATTCATTTACGAAATTGAGCACATGGATTGGGTATCACCCATAGTCATTGTCATGAAGAAGAACAAAAAAATAAGAGTGTGCGTTAATTATAAGAAGGTGAACACTACTACTAAGAGGGACAACTATCCATTGCCGTACACCGAGCATATGCTTAAAAGAGTGGTTGGCAAGGAAGCCTACAATTTTCTGGACGGCTTCTCGGGATATAATCAGGTGCAAGTGCATCCTACCGATAGGCATAAGACTGCCTTCGCCACTGAGTGGGGTGTCTTTGCTTACGTAGTCATGCCCTTCGGGTTGACTAATGCCCCCGCCACCTTCCAACGCTTCATGTGCGCCATATTTAAAGACATGCTTCACAAAGAGTTGGAAGTCTTCGTGGATGACGTGTGCGTTCACTCGACCTGGAGAGAATACTTAGAAAAACTCAGAGCAGTCTTTGAGCGGTGTTGCCTATATCGTTTCTCCCTAAACCCCTTAAAGTGCTAGTTTTGGGTAAAGCATGGATGCATCCTAGGGCATGTGGTGTCAAAGAAAGGCATTACCAACTTCTTGAAAGGCCGGGTTATTGTTGATCTTCCGCCCCCAATCAACTATAAGGGAGTTCAATGCTTCTTAGGCCACAAGGGATACTATCGACGGTTTGTGTTGAATTACGCATTGATTGCCAGACCTTTATACAAGCTGCCAATTTTCTTTGAATGGACTGGAGCATGCCAACGAGCATATGAAGAGTTGCAAAGCCTCTAACCACAACATCGATTCTACAAGCCCTAGATTGGACCGTTACCTTCCACATGCATATCGATGGCTCGAAAATTGCTGTGGGGGCAGCGTTGTGCCAACCTGGCGAACATAACCTGGACTACCCAGTGAGCTTTGCTAGCAGACAACTCACTGAAACGGAAATGAATTACTCGACGATAGAGAGAGAGGGCTTGGCCATGGTGTTTGCTGTGAAGAAATTCTGGCATTATCTATTGGCTACATCCTTTATCTTCTTTGTGGACCATCAAGCCTTGCTATATCTAGTGAATAAACCTTGCAATATAGGACGCATAGCTTGGTGGCTCCTTCTGCTTTTGGAGTTCGACTTCTCCGTGGTTGTACGGAAAGAAAAATAACACTACATGGTTGACCATATGTCACACATCCCCACAGGAGAGGCCGCTGGAGAAGGCATTGTCGATGAATTGCCCGACGCTCATCTCTTTAACCTTTCCAGTGAGAGATTTGTTTAAGACAGATCTAACGCCATATTGGGCAGATGACGTAGTCCAAGTGCTTGAGCACGTACTGTCGATAGACAAGGCAAGACTTAGGCGACTCATCCTCAAGATCCAAGCCTACCAGTTGATAGCAGGCCAACTATATCGACTAGGGCAAGATGGACTGCTGCGTAGATGCGTGTGCGAGCATGAGATGCACGATGTGCTTTTAGAAGCGCACAGTGGAATCGCTCGTGGGCACTTTCGCGGAGACACGACAGCCTGCAAGGTGCTACAGTCTCAACTATGGTGGCCAACGTTGTTTCGTGATGCAGCACTATTCGTTAAGCATATTGTGACGAGTGTCAGTGGGACGAAGGTCTCAATTTGCAAGGATCAAATGGAATTGACCCCAATCATTGCATGACAACCATTCAAAAAATGGAGAATTGACTTCATAGGACCCATCAACCCAACTGCACAGTATTCACAAGCCAAATACATCATTGTAGCCACAGGCTACCTAACGAAATGGGTAGAAGCAAGAGCGACACGAAAGAACGATGCTAGAACGACTGCCAAGTTCTTGTGGGAGCAGGTGATTTCACGATTTGGTTGCCCCATCGAACTAGTCAGTGACTAGGGTACACACTTCATCAACGAAGTGATAACGCATCTTCTATCCACCTTTCTAATTATCCATCGAAAATCCTTTCCATACTACCCTCAAGCAAATGGCCAAGCGGAATCCATGAATAAAATTCTTGTAAACGTCCTAACCAAAGTAGTCTCTGCTTCGTGCAGCAACATGGACAACAAGTTGATGGCAACCTTGTGGGCTTACCGTACAACTTATAAAACGACTATCGGCTAGACTCCCATTAGGTTGACCTACGGAACTGAAGCAATTTTCCCCGTAGAGTTCTTCGTTCCTAGCATGAGAATATCACTTCAAGAACGATGGAAAGGAAAGGAAGCATGGGTGCAATGCCTAGTTGAGCTCGAACGCCTCTTGAAAACTCGTCTTCTAGACGCAAGAGTTGGTTTGACAAGCACATCAAGCAGTGTGATTTTGAATAGGGAGACTTAGTACTCCTGTACTTAGTTAAAGGGCATAAGCAGAAAATGAAGTTTAGATGAGAGCGGAGTTTTGAGCCCGCGATGTGCCTAAAATTTTCCAAAAAATTTGGAATTTAGGGGAAAAATATTCAACATCGAAGGCAGTGGCTCCAGCTAGGACGATTTTAAGCACCAAGTGAAATACGACTCTTAAAAGGCGCCCGAGCGACACTTGTTGATTTTTGATAATTTTTCAGACTGCTGTGCGGGTTGTCAGGAGTTGCTAGCCAATGCGGGATGTCAAGCCGGATGCCCAAAAATTTATAGCACTCAAATCGGAGCCCGGACGGGGAAATGGCCACAAGATGGGCAAGATTTGAAAAGGTAGACTTATTTTTGGCCAAATGGGTTGTGATCTTTGGGCGTTGGACAACTTATGCCACATGAAATGTGGCATGCAAAATCGTGGAGAGAGAAACATGGAGGGAGCGTGGCCTGTTTGCGCCCGAAAAATGCGTCTTCTCTCTTGATGATCATGATGATCGGCTGCAAATACCCTACCCAATCGACATTATCCCCAAACTACTCCTCTGCTGATCTTATCGCCGTGCTTCCTCGTCCAATGGTGGCCTGAATGAAGAGAGCCAATTCTAGTCTTTCTCTCTCCTCCCTCTCTCTCCCCTAAGGGGCTGTTCTTGTGTGCAAGAGGAAAATGAAGAATGGTGAAGGAAAGCTTGTCCGGTTGGAACCGGATTGCTTCCGGATCGATGTAGACATGAAGATTGCTGATTGTGAAGATGTTGGACATTGGATGAGGGCTGATCCGTAGTCCCGTACTCGAGATCCCGAGACATGAAGCCTAAGCGGTAATTCAATTTTTATGAAGAAAAAATAAAATTTTATGCTATTTGGTTGATGAAATATTGGTCCCATGGGCTGATTATGCATCATGATGTTGTTTTTTATGAGTTTTATCAGTTTATGCTCTGAAAATCAGAAAATCATAAGTGATATGGCTGAAATTAATAGTATAAAACCCGTAAAACACGCGTTTAAGGGGTAAAATGGGGTTTTTTACAACATAAATGAGAAGTATGAGATATAACATCAATAAAACCCTAAAATTTTGCTGTCAAGGAACCTGAGGGCCACAACCCACAATCAATTTTAATTTTTAGTCATTTTTTATTGAAGAAAATAGAGGAAAAATACCAAAAAATGGTGAAAAATGGGTTTTAAATGGGAGAAAATTAGGAAACGGTAAAAGGAAAATTCCAAAAAATTACATAAGTGTTTGTGCAATGTATAATGAAGGTAGAGCACGAGGTTGGCCTTGGTTTACCTTCATTTCTATGTTTCTGTCCGTGTTTATCACTTTCTCTATAAAGAAATACACATAAAACGACTCTTTCACCTATCAACGAATGCAAAACATTAAACGGTAGGGTGAAAGGGGAGGTTGAGCATCAAAATATGAATTAAAATCTGATTTATGTGTTGCATCATGCCTATAGGATGTTGTTTTAAAATAAAGGGAAAGGCAGCATGAGCGTAAGGCTCGGTGTCTCTCCTCGTTTCAATACATAAACGGTAGCGTGAAAATCATGAAAAGATTGGTTTCGCACGATGCACAATGCTGATTTTCTTCGGTTTGTGCACTAAACCATTCACATTATGCACTATGCATGGTTCATGGTATCAATGGAAAAGCTCCTGGACTGCATAGCAATTGTTTTCTTAGGACTTTGATCCACGATTGAGAGTGTGAGGTTATCCCTTGCCGTAGGATAGAGGGTTGGTTCCCTAAGGGAATGTGAAGTTAGGACACATGGTATATCTCCTGGATTCGAAATATAAAAGAGAGGAGTTTGTGTTATACGTTTAGCAGCACATCAAGGGGCCAATCCTTGCGATGTAGGAGAGCTACAGTGGGGCCACGGTGTTTCTACCGAGAGGTTGCCTCCATATGTATGTGATCGTGGCATTGCCAATGTGTAAGGGTTCTCCCTTTGAGGAGTTTAAGGGGAACGTTGGACTATACACTATAAACACATAAATTAAACTTTAGGGCAATTTGTCCTTTAGCATTAGATTGACGCTCCTGGTTCGCGAGGCCGTGAGGGTGTTTGTGTGTCATGAGCATGAGGTCTGGCTAGTGCCATAGCCAGTGCGGGCCCATTTCAGGTCCCATCAGTGGTGCGTCTACCGGGAGCTGCCTATAAGTGGTGGTTCTCGAATCTAGGGTTTCTAGGGACCAAAAGGAAGTTGGTTTATGTCCTCTGACAAGGACCGTCAAGCCGAAATACAAAAAGCAGAACATGCTGAGAGGGCTAGATGGCGGTTAGAGATCGTAAGTCGTTATTCTACTCAAAGGAGTAGCCCGATACGCATAAGAGGCAGTGGTCTTAGTAACCCAACTGCTCCACATAGTCCTTTAGGTGCAGGAGGAAGCGGAAGTTCATCCTCTCTTCCACCAAGTCTACCCACTTCAAGTGGGGGTGTGATTCCGTTAGTTCAAACTCCCATTGCTAATTTGATTGTCGCCATGGCACAACCCATTGCAATTCCTGCAGGGATGCCGGATTTGCCAGCTTTAGGAGTTCCCTTGCCCATTTTTAATGGGTTAGCTGAAGAAGATGCGAAGTTTCACATTTGTGAATTCCAGAGACTAATGTTTAATTACCGCATCCAAGATGAGGGACATCTCATGATGTTCTTTAACATGACGTTAAAAGGAAGGGCTGCAGTATGGTATCACAGCATAGAGTCTGGAACCATAACCACAATTGATCAATTTGATGTAGCTTTCCGTGGAGAATATGCCCCTGAAAGAGGTGGCCAATATTGGTTGCGTGTCTTGAATGTAACATGCCAAGACCCCCATGAGAATGTGAAAGCCTATACCAAGAAGCTTAAGGAAGTGTTTCGTAAGTTACAAACTTACATTCCTATTCCGCCGGTTGCCCAATTGCAATACTTCTTGCATGGATTGGATTTCAATATTCAAGTGCAATTGAGCAGTGTGGCTTTGGCTAATATAGACACCGCTATTACGCGGGCAGAGGGAGTAGAAGCGTGATTACAAACGGCCTACTCCTCTCGAATAAATGTTAATGCGGGTTTAGCACCTAGAGGCAATCTACCATTGACAAATGGAAGTCGAGGGATACCTATGACTAACCCCAATGGGAGAGGAAGCATGGTTCAAAATGTACCTTTGCTGCCTGCTCCTCCCAGTGTGACTATGCCTATGGCAAGTCAGTTGGCTCCACCAAATGTTGGAGGCCAAGTTTCGAATCCTAATGTGGTTCCTATGAGTCAACAACCAATGCCAAATCAGATTGTTAGGCCAATGGAACAACGGGTAGACGATCGAGGCTATGAGTCGAGCGCATCCAATGTCCTTGGTGAAGTTAAGGATATGATGAAGCATTATACCGACATGATTTTCAAACAATATTGGAAAATAGCTGTTGACGTCAATTTCTTGAAGAAGCAGCAAAATCTGATAGGGAGTCGACGCCCTGAAGAGGGTGGACCCTCAAGATTCAGCTGTAAGTGGTGTGGTGGACAACATTTCCCTAGAAACTGTCTAAATGTTAAATGTGATATTTGTGGGAAGTCGGGCCACTTAGCTGCTACCTGTTGGAGTAAGATTAGTTCTCTTCAACAAGGGAGTAAACAACCAGATCCCGTGAATCATAGAGCACAAGGAAATAACCTACAGCAAAATGATGTACCAAGACAAATATTGCAAAGGGGAAAGACCACTATAGAAGAGTTGCCATAAAGCAATGGAGTCAATCTTATTGAGGCTGTACAAGTCAATGACGCTGAAACCTCTAACCTAAGAGCCGTGACAAGAGGCCAAAAGGCTAAAGAGGGTGATAAAGATAAGGAAAACCGGTTGAGGGAAACTCTAAAAAAGGGGATAAGGGGACACAAGTCCAGAATCTTGGCGTGGAAGGTGGACCTCTAAGGCCTGTTGACAAGAAAGTCGATCCTAAGAAGGATGAGGAAGTGCCAAGAAAGAAGGCAAGAGCTAAGAAAGAAGCACCAAAACCAGTCCAAAGACCAAAAGAGAGGATGGTTTGGCGAGAAAAGAGAGCTTTGGCTACCTATCATGACTTTGATTTAGCAAGTTCTCTTTGCGAAGTTAAACCAGATGTACACCTCTTACAGTTGATTAAATTATCTCAAGGAGTACGTAAGGAATTCAAGAAGATCCTGCGTATTGGGTATATTGTAGAACCTTTGGGCATAGCACGAGTAGGGGAAGATTGGTTTGATCATGCTGAAAAGAATTGCCCTAGGGTTCAAGCATATGTGGATGGAATATTAGTGGAACATGCTATTGTAGACATTGGGTCCTCTGTCAATATCATGAGTTTAGAGTTGATGGAGAAGTTGGGTCTAGGCATCCAAAAGGATAGCTCCACCCTCCTTAGAATGGCTGATGATAGTCTGAGACAACCAGAAGGTTGCGTTATTAAGGTCCATGTTACAGTTGCAAGTGTAGAATGCTTCTTGGACTTTAGGGTGATAAGATTTGCAGGATGTCCTAGCTATTGAGTTTTGCTAGGTAGGCCTTGGATCTTACGAACAGACTGTCAAGTCGATATACCCGCCAGTCGCGTGGTTCTAGGTAGAGGTGCCAATCGAGTAATAGCCGGTGCTTACCTTGAGTCTCCTCAGAGTGAGAGAGCTCCTTTATCCTCTACTGAATTAGAGATAGCAGATGATCTATCTGGTAGTGAGACATATCCAGTGATGAATCTAAAGAGGGGTCCACTACAGAGGACATTTATCAGATAACCCTAAATGAGCCGATAGAGCCGCAAGATAGGATAAGAGATGCGGATGTGATTGAGTTGGACCTTGGCACGCCGAATGAGTCACGGCCAATTAAATTAGGTTCCATGCTCAGTTCAGCAGAAAGGGAGGACTATGTGTCCTTGATTCAAGAATTCCGTGACATCTTTGCTTGGAGTTATAATGAGCTGAGAGGCATTCCTCCCAGCCTGGTTGTTCATACTATTCTTGTAAAAGAAGGCAGTCATCCTGTGTGCCAGAAAGTAAGACGTATGCCTTTTGAATTGAGGGACAAGCTATTTGAGGAGTTACAGAAGTTAAGAAAAGCTGGTTTAATCTTCCCTGTACAACACACAAAATGGTGTTCACCAGTTGTTATTAGAAAGAAGAAAAACAACCAGATCCGACTATGTGTAGATTTTAGAGAGCTGAATAAGCAGACGGTTAATGATTACTACCCGCTGCCATTTATTGACCGGATTTTGGATCAATTAGCGGGTAGGGAAATATATTCATTCATGGATTGCTTTGCAGGCTACAACCAGATGGCAATTGCAGAAGAGGACAAGTTGAAAATAACTTTTATCACTATCTTTGGTACTTTTGCATACCATGTGATGGCCTTTGGTTTGTGCAATGCACCTGGATCATGGCAACGAACAGCAGACAAGACCTTTGGTGACATCTCCCCAGACGAGTTGAAAGTATTTATCGATGACCTAGGGACAGTCACTGTAAGGGAAAGGATGTTGATCATTTTAAGAAAGTGCTTTGAGCGCTGCAGACAATTTCTTATTGCTCTCAATCCACGGAAGTGTGTCTTTGGAGTGCCTTATGGGCTATTGCTAGGCCATGTGGTCAGTTCAGTGGGGATCACAATTGACCCTGAAAAGATCAAGATCATAGTCGCTATGAGTCCACCCCGCACTCCGAAAGAGGTACATAGCTTTCTATCATCGATAGGGTACTATTAGAGGTTTATAAATGCCTTGGTAGAAAGGACGTTGCTATTAACGAATTTATTATCCTTTAGCTGTCTATTTGAATGGAGCGACCCTTGTAAGGTAGCTTTCGAGGATGTGAAATAGGAGCTAGTAAAAGCACATGTTCTGAAAGCACCCAAAAGAGACGAGGTGTTCTACATATTTTCAGCAACCACCATGCATAGTATCAGCTGTTGTTTAGCCCAAATCTGGGAGGAAAAGTGGTATCATTCGATAGCTTTTGCTAGTCGAAAATTGGGCATATCAGAAATTAACTACACCTACATGGAGAAGTTGTGTCTTGCGATGGTCTTTGGGACTAAGAAATTCAGGCACTACGTCCTCTATGAGAAGGTCGTTTTCTATACGAAGGCGGAAGGGCTTAGATTGCTTATGAACAAGCTGCAGCCGCCTGATTGTTTGGCAAAGTGGTTAATCACTTTGCAGGAGTTCGATTATGAGATTAAGAGTAAGCCACCGAGGTTGCAGGGTATTGTGGAATGCCTTGTGGATTTCGGGGAGCCGAAAGAGACTTTGGCTGAAGGAAGTGATATTGAAGAAATGTTTAAAATTGATACAACTTCCATTCCATCTTGGTATGCTGCTATTACGCATTATCTATCAACATGAGAGACTGGAGCTGGTTTATCAAAATCAGAAAAGAGGAAAATCAAACAACAGGCTTTGAAGTTTTCCTTGATCGCAGGAACACTATATCGGCAAGGTGTTGATGATATCTATCGCCGATGTGTGATGCCTGACGAGGTTCCTTTCATCTTGGAAGAGTGCCATGACTCTGCATGTGGAGGACACTTCGCTGGACGGTTGACGGCGCAGAAAGCTTTTAGAGCTGGATATTGGTGGCCGTCCATCTTCCAAGATTCCTTTGAGCATATGAAGGGATGTGATACTTATCAAAGACATGACAATAGAGAGAATAGGAAACGCCCACTTATGCCTATCATGGCTATCCTTCCATTTGAGAAGTGGGGCATTGATTTTGTGGGTCCTATCACCCCGTCATCTACTACTCAGAAGAGGTACATTATAGTAGCAACTGATTATTTTACAAAATGGTCAGAAGCGCGGGCGACGAGGCAGGACAATGCAAAAGAGACTGCAAGTTTCCTTTTAGAGCAGATTATTTGCCGGTTTGGTCCACCGAAGGAATTAGTGTCGGACCATGGAACCCACTTTCTGAATAAGGTGATCAAGAGCTTGACTGAAGCTTGGCAAATCAAGCACAATAAAATGACCCCTTATAATCCGCAAGCAAATGGGCAAGTTGAAAGTACTAATAAGTAGCTTGTGGGTATCTTGTCTAAAATAGTCTCTGAGAAGAAACGAGACTGGGACAGGAAGTTGTATGTGGCAGTATGGGCGTACAATACAATGTTCAAGTGAGCTACTGGCCATACTCCATTTAAATTGGTTTATGGGGAAGAGTGTGTGTTACCCCTCGAAATCGAGTTGCCAACCATACGGTTTGCAATTAACCATTCTTTGGGAGATGAGGATTCCCTCTTTGAATGTTTCATGACCATAGCCCACCTGGATGAGATGAAACTGCAGAGCTTATTACACCAGGAGGTAGCCAAACGTCGGATGAAGCAGTTGTATGACCTTAGAGAGAAGAAGTATACCTTTAAAAAAGGGCAATTAGTTCTGTATTATGATGCGCGTAGGGAGCTGTTTCCAGGGAAGCTGAAACCTAAATGGGATGGCCCCTACAAGATTGTCAGGATAGGGAAAAATACGTCTACAGATCTACTAGCTGATCTGTAGGGAGTAGAGTTTAAAAATAAGATTAATCTTAATAAAATTAAACCTTATTATTTTTGAGTATGCTAATACAAGAAAAATGCATTGCAGGTCCATGCTGGGGATGATCTGAGACCTGCAAGAGAGCTTAAAGCTGGTTGATGGGGCGGTTAATTCCTTATTTGGAGCACCCATATCTAGAGCGGAGATACCATCAGGGGAAACTTATCTGGTGGAGCAAAGGATACAAAGTGATTGATCAAGAAGACGGGACCTTTGTGTGGGAGATCAAAGTCTGCTGCCATCACTGCTTATGACTGTTGACAAGTATCCCTGTTGAGTTCAATGAAGAAGGTGGGATGGAGCCGTCAGTTCATCCTCTCAACATGATAAAATTTGATTACCATAATTACGAATAGAGGGGTTCGTGATGGTAGGCTGTGTAAACCCATTATGGACGTACACATTATATTTTGACAGAGCGTCTAGGGGCCCTAATAAAAAAGGGAGTGTTGGAGTAGTAATCCGAGATCCCCGACGTAGAGTTACGATGAAGTTAGCTGCTTATCTCAGGGTAGGATTCACTAACAATATGGTGGAGTATAAAGCCTTGATTATGGGACTGCATATTGCCAAACAAGGTGGTACTCGTCGGTTGTTAGTAAAAGGGGTTTCCCAGTTGATCGTGAATCAGCTAGATGGGATATACACAGTGCGGAATCCCATTCTTTGTATGTATCATCGAACTGCCATGACCCTACTTGAGGAGTTTGAGAGAGTGTCTTTTCAGCTGATTCCACGTTATTGGAATCAGTCTGCGGATTCAATGGCAAATCTTGCTTATGAAGAAGACCTCTTCTTTAATATGGTCCTAGTTTGGATATTGTTATCAATGATGAAACAGGACCCGGTCGCTTGTGGGGAATGTTATCAGAGCATGCAATATATGGCAGACGATGGTTGGTATGGGTGATGCAAAGAGTAGCCGAGACCAATCTACCGTTATTATCCTGGACCCATAGGCTGATTAGACAACATGTTATGCGTACGCCTCTTGCTATATATGCAGGAGGGATGGGTCATAACCTTATGCATTTAGTTTATGGCTGGGAGCCCTGGTTTTTCCTCCTTGGAAAGGAGTCTATTATTGTATATTTGTACTCTTTCGGAGAGGGATGTGTAGGTGCTATTCTGTTTGATCTCGTTAGGCCAAGAGGGCCTGTTTTGCGAGGTTTTATTATTTTATTTCATTAGGCCAAGAGGGGCAGTTGTCTGTTTAGTGCAGGTGCGGTTAATGGTTTCTTATTTTAGTTTTGTGCTAGATAGGTTCAGAAGAAGAGCTTGGAAGGAGCCTTTTGTTGCGCGGAAGCTTCTCGTGGTCCTATCCAGGTGATATCTCTCCTTTACGAGTACCGTGGTTTTTATGGTTTATGTGTCCGTCTACTTGTTGGGGGATTTTTCTTTTCTGATTGGAGGACCAGAGTCCAAGGCATGAAGTCCCAGGTTTAGGTTAGGAATGTCTAAGGGAGGTCTGAGTAGTCGTTGCCTCCTGTAAAGACATTGCTGGGCATCGAAAGACCTGTTTTTGAAGGGAGTCCTAGTGACCCTATTCTGCCTGCCTGCTAGGTAGCCGTTCTAGGAGTTCTTGTTAGTTGTGAGGTAGTTAGAGAAGCCTGTCGAAGAAGAAAAATGCTGATAGAGGAAAAGAAACCTTGAATATCTCAAAGAAAATAAATATATACAAAGGTGTGTAAAAAGGGGTTTTAATCCCTATAAAAATAGAAAAGGAAAGAAAGGAAAATGTCTAAGCAGTTGATCATCACCTTGTGAAGGCCTCGTAGGTTCCTGGGGACGAGTCAACAGACCTGGGGCCGATGCCTTGTCTTCCTAGGGGTGGCATCTTGCTGGAAAAGAAGAAAGTAAGGAAGTTTGGAGCGAAAATAAAAGTGAGCGTCAGAAAAGGATTAAGTGTCGCCTTGCGAGGGCTTGGTAGGTTCTTGGGTACCGAGACAGGACCTGAGGCCAATGCCCTGTTCTCCTTGGGTCATTACGCTCAGCTCCCTCCTTTTTCATGCCCGAGTATGGAAAAATACAAAACCTAAAAGAAGAAATGTGCTGAAAGAAAATACTTCTTGATCAGGCTATAGGAGTCCTCGCCTAGTAGGAGCTCCTGGTTGTGTTGTCCTTAGTTAGGTAGGTAGTTCAAACTACCACTTAGGGCGACCTCTTTGATAGTTCTTTTTAGTTTGGCCGTGTTGGAGCAGTTGGTTAGTGACTAGCTTTGGACCTTCTATTAGATTATGCTAGGCCTACTCCTTGTGGATGTCATGCCTTGGTTTGTCAGGGGGTAGGGTGAGATTGTACTATGTTTTAGTATATATCTATTTTGTATAAGCTTGATGCTTCCTTTGGTTGTTTTGTGCAAATCTATTGTGGGATTCGACGGGTTGAGTCGCCCTATCCCGTGGTCCTCAATGAGAGAGGATTTTTGAGCTCGGGATGTGCCTAAAATTTGCCAAAAAATCCAGAATTTAGGGAAAAAATATTCAACATCGAAGGCGGCGCCTCAAGCTAGGACGATTTTAAGCACCAAGTGAAATACGACTCTTAAAAGGCGCCCGAGCGACACTTGTTGATTTTTGATAATTTTTCAAACTACTGTGCGGGTTGTCAGGAGTTGCCAGCCAATGCGGGATGTCAAGACGGACGCCCAGAAATTTACAGCACTCAAATTGGAGCTCGGACGAGGAAATGGCCACAAGATGGGCAAGATTTGAAAATGTAGACTTATTTTTGGCCAAATGGATTGTGACCTTTGGGCGTTGGACAACTTATGCCACATGAAATGTGGCATGCAAAATCGTGGAGAGAGAAACATGGAGGGAGCGTGGCCTGTTTGCGCCCGAAAAATGTGCCTTCTCTCTTGATGATCATGATGATCGGCTGCAAATACCCTACCCAATCGACATTATCCCCGAACTACTCCTTCTCTGCTGATCTTATCGCCGTGCTTCCTCGTCCAATGGTGGCCTGAATGAAGAGAGCCAATTCTAGTCTTTCTCTCTCCTCCCTCTCTCTCCCCTAAGGGGCTGTTCTTGTGTGCAAGAGGAAAATGAAGAATGGTGAAGGAAAGCTTGTCCGGTTGGAACCGGATTGCTTCCGGATCGATGTAGACATAAAGATTGCTGATTGTGAAGATGTTGGACATTGGATGAGGGCTGACCCGTAGTCCCGTACCAAACCCGAGATCCCGAGACATGAAGCCTAAGCGGTAATTCAATTTTTATGAAGAAAAAATGAATTTTTATGCTATTTGGTTGATGAAGTATTGTTCCCATGGGCTGATTATGCATCATGATGTTGTTTCCTATGACTTTTATCAGTTTATGCTCTGAAAATCAGAAAATCATAAGTGATATGACTGAAATTAATGGTATAAAACCCGTAAAACACGCGTTTAAGGGGTAAAATGGGGTTTTTTGCAACATAAATGAGAAATATGAGATATAACATCAATAAAACCCTACAATTTTGCTGTTAAGGAACCTAAGGGCCACAACCCACAATCAATTTTAATTTCTAGTCATTTTTAATTGAAGAAAATAGAGAAAAAATACCAAAAATGGTGGAAAATGGATTTTAAATGGGAGAAAATTAGGAAACGGTAAAAGGAAAATTCCAAAAAATTATATAAGTGTTTGTGCAATGTATAATGAAGGTAGAGCACGAGGTTGGCATTGGTTTACCCTCATTTCTATGTTTCTGTCCGTGTTTATCGCTTTCTCTATAAAGAAATATACATAAAACGACTCTTTCACCTATCAACGAATGCAAAACATTAAACGGTAGGGTGAGAGGGGAGGTTGAGCGTCAAAATATGAATTAAAATCTGATTTATGTGTTGCATCATGCCTATAGGATGTTGTTTTAAAATAAAGGGAAAGGCAGCATGAGCGTAAGGCTCGGTGTCTCTCCTCGTTTCAATACATAAACGGTAGCATGAAAATCATGAAAAGATTGGTTTCGCACAATGCACAATGCTGATTTTCTTCTGTTTGTGCACTAAACCATTCACATTATGCACTATGCATGGTTCATGGTATCAACGGAAAAGCTCCTGGACTGCATAGCAATTGTTTTCTTAGGACTTTGACCCACGATTGAGAGTGTGAGGTTATCCCTTGTCGTAGGATAGAGGGTTGGTTCCCTAAGGGAATGTGAAGTGAGGACACATGGTACATCTCCTGGATTCGAAATATAAAAGAGAGGAGTTTGTGTTCGTTTGTGTTATATGTTTAGCAGCATATTAAGGGGCCAATCCCTGCGATGTAGGAGAGCCGCAGTGGGGCCGCGGTGTTTCTACCGAGAGGTTGCCTCCATATGTATGTGATCATGGCATTGCCAATGTGTAAGGGTTCTCCCTCTGAGGAGTTTAAGGGGAACGTTGGACTATACACTATAAACGCATAAATTAAACTTTAGGGCAATTTGTCCTTTAGCATTAGATTGACGCTCCTGGTCCGCGAGGCCGTGAGGGTATTTGTGTGTCATGAGCATGAGGTCCGGCTAGTTGCATAGCCAGTGCCGGCCCATTTCAGGTCCCATCATTAGAGGTCTTGGACCTTTCAAAGTTCGTGCAATCAGCTGAACTGGTAATGTTGAGCTCGAGACTCTAGACGACGATGGCATAGGCTTCTTCAATGGCAGTCGTGTCAAGAAGTACTACCCTCCCATGCATCCTCTGCATGAGCCACCAATGTTAGAACCCCATGTCAAAGTATGAGTAGCCGCGATCACTGAAATGGATCATGAGGATGAGGAAGCCGTAGAACTTGCATACCTATACATCATGGTCACTTGCAAGCAAACATGCGCTTTCAATGCCTTGATCAAAGAAGGACCGGACTTCAATGTCTTAACCAATGATCATTGGACCCAACTGGGCGAACCACCACTACAGCCCACCAATGCCAAATTAAGCCCATATGGGGGCCGCTCATACGCACTTCTCGGCAAGTGCAAGGCCGCCATTTCTATCGAGTCTGAGACTGTACCAATGAGCTTCTACGTATTGCCGAACACTGAAGACGCGGGCGCGGAATTGTTGCTAGGGCAAACCTTTAAGAAGAAAACTCACTGCAATGTTGATTATGAATCACAGCTTATCCACCTCGCCATAGGCAACGTTCGCATTGTTACAGCCTTCAGCAAGGGCTGCATGACCTCGTTAGAGTCTGCTAGACCATCGGTAGAGATGTTAGCAGCCAAGTCTAAGGAGGGGGGTAGTGCTCGGCCACCACCCATCGAATCTCTAGAATATCTGCTCACAGCAGCAAAGGCTAAGGTCCAATAGCCTAGGCTTCAATGGAGGCCCAAACAACCACAACTACCGCCTAGGAGTCGACGCTCACGTCCTCATAACACTAGAAAATTTGAACCTAGGAGGCCAAGGCACAGTTGCAGAAATCGACGCATGATCAAGCCAAGATGGGTCCCTAAAGCCATCTTGCATGCGCAAGGCTACTATGAGGGAAATGCCTGGATATGGATCCCTAAGGCTTGCATGGCCGAAGGCACTACTCGCACGCCACCCTCAAGGTTAATCACACCAAGCCCCATAAAACCTCAAAGCGAGAAGCCGCAGTGCTTCCAAGATCCATATCCATCAAGCTCATCCACACATATGCCCAAGAAAGTTGAACAAGCCTATCGGCCCAAACAACAAACACTGTCACATGACTCAACACCTGATAGAGCCGCTCACACCTCCCTGATTCATACCGAGGGCAGTAGTCCGTCAGACATCACTGCTACTACCCCAACCCTAATTCAAGAGGTCCAACCGCAATCTCAAGGACACCCGCAACCGCAACTATTTATTGTCAAAGTCTCTAGTTCTATCAAAACCCAACCGCCCACAGACCTTCGACCCCCTTATGAGCAGAAATCATTCTTAACACTTGCCGTTGATCTGGCTGAGGACACAGAGGAGGATGTGGTTGATTACATTAGACGACTCGATGCCACTTTCATGTCGTTAGCTTTGAGCTATGATCCCTTGGATTTAGGCCTACTGCAAGAACCCTTTGCAAATGAAGTTCGAACCATGCCTTGTTCTTGGGAAACGTTTGAATTTGCATTCGCAAAAGCCTCTAACTCCGCTGTTGAATTGCTCATCAGCGAGATATCCAAGGAGTAGGCCATCAAATAGTGCCTCATCATGTCCTATGATAAACAAACCACTTCCACCATTACTGACCAAGAAATCGTAGAATTATCAAAACTTATTGCTTTTGAACCCCGTTCTTAATGCATTGGTACACTCTTCGATTGCAATGGGAAGTTGAAGGATGCTAAATAATGACCAATGCTGAGTAGCGCTGCGTAATCAAAACAGCGGAGTACGATCCCACTTATGTCGTGCCAACCTCGTATAGAGTGTTAACCACTCTTCATGGCTGACCTATGGAAGCACACATCAAAGGACACCCCTACCTCGATCGCCTACTGACTGAGGAAGAGTTATATATTGCTAGCCGTGTCGATTTCGGTGACTTCCTAACAGATGTTCTCACATACCTCACACAAGTCGACATTCGACCCTTTGCTCTAAACTGCAAAGCTTAATTAGAGTACAATCCCAATTTCTATACTTGGCTCCTACGTAGGTAAATCCTAGGAAGGATGCCCTTGACCTCCTAACTTTCAATCCTAGGAAGGATCCTTCTCAAGCTGGAAGGGGAGGGGGGTAAGGTGAATCAAACCAAAACCAAGGAAAATCAAGCAAATGTATAAACATGTAAAAAACGTATAAACATGTAAAAAGTGAGTGAGGTAGAAAAAATAGCACGAGAACTTAAATTTTTTAAAAAATATTGGATTTTAATGCCTTCCTTCAATAAACACATAGAGTCTTTCTTTTCCAGCAAATTATTATTTTGGAAGCACTAATGAAAACTTGGGTTCATGACAGGAACGAAAGATGTCACAGCAAGACCGTGCCCACCGACTCCCGTTTCACGGAGGAGGAAAGGACGCAATATCGCATCACCCTAGAAAACCACGCCTACAACCAGCTCAAATTTCGAACCATCCATAACATAGAGGGTGTGGTGGCCAAGGAGGAAATAGCCAAGAGAGTTGTTGAGTAGTGCAACCTCACAAAGTACCTTGAGAAGTTTGCACAGGAGCCTGACCACATGAAGTTCGTGGAGTTCCTCAGGACGTACAACCCAGACCAGGAGTGCAACATTGTGACGATGGGAAGGGGAGACAAGGCCAAGCAGGTGCATGTACACTTAAACCCAGCCTTGGTGGAGAAGGCATTGGGGTTGGAGCCAAAGGTAGAGAAAAAACATAAGAGAGATGTTTATGCCATGCTTAAGATGAAGGAAGAAGTGCTGACCAATGACGGCATTAGGATCCAAGACATTCCTGACGCGGAAGCCCATCTACAAGCAAAACTAGTACATGCGCTCTTCTCCAGCCAACGCTATAACTCCTTGATGCATCGAATCAACGTGCCCATGTTGGAGAATGTGGCAGCTCGCACCTTGGACGAAGTTGATTGGAATGGCTATGTACGTAAGACCATTGACCATGCAACAAGAGCACTAGCTCTGGGCAGTAAACTAGTAGGTGGGGATTCCCCAGTGTCCAAGACCACATAAAGAAAAAAGGACTCATCCAAAGCATTAGTCATTGGTTACGGAAGCATTTTGATTGTCCTCATTCAGGAAGCGAGAAGGAGAAACACTTGAGAGATCACCCCCTCACCAGGACAAAGAGTTATCTAGTGACAGAACTGAGAGTGAAGAAGAAGGAGAAGAACAGAAGGAACAGAGGAGCAAGAAGACAACAAAGAAACTTGTTAAAAGGACGACACAAAAGAAGAAGCAAGACGAAAGTCGAGGAAAAAAGAGAAAGAGGATTTAGAGAGTGCAAAGAGGGAATCCCTCAAGGAGGCCAAAGAGAGGGAGAAGAAGAAAAAATAGAAAGCGGGTAGATTAGAAGAAGAGTCTAGGAAAACTGAGAAAGAAAGGAAGAGAAGAGTTGTTGAAGAAGAGGAGGAGCTAAGACGGAAGGAGGAGGAAGACGTGGCCGAAGCCACACACCGGTCAATCAAACAAACAAAACAGGGCAGACGACCTGGGGGCTATGAGCCCACTCAGAGAGGAGGGGCTCGGTTCCAGCACATAGGTGCCAGAAATTGTACCGCCAGCCATCACTGAGGGCAAAGGCAAGACTCCCATTCACCCTATTCCGATCCTGCTGGTGCCTCCCACTAAAGCAAAAACCCTCACTTCGAGCATCCCCACCAGCACAGATGTCTCAAACTTTGTGACGTGGATGCAATACTTTATTAACAAAGAACTGGCCCAAGGGAAGAGCATCGAGACCATAGCCACATGGCAGAAAAGGTCGGCGGCTATGGTGGATGGAGCTTGGAGATGGAGGAGGCTTGAGGGACTAGCATCTAGGATCGTGGAGCTACCGGAGTGTGTGAGAGAGGAGGCAACTCATTTCGGCATCAAGGTAAGCTCACTACACTTGTAGGATCGACGACACGTTGGCTAGGTGAGAGATAGCCATTAGAGCTCTCTTGGAACGATTGAAACAATAAGCGGTCTGTGGGTCTTGGCGGTTGAGCGTGAGCTCCCACAGTACCCCATGTGTTGTGTTTCTGATTGGTTTCTTGCATTTTCCTTATCGAACATGTAACTAGTTTTAACATTGGACACAATTGCGAGCTGGAATCCTTTTGATAGCCTAGGTGGTGTCATGAAGGTTTGTCTTTACCATCATTTCCTCCAAAGAATTTAGTGACACTACCCTTGATTGTTTAAAAGGCAAAGGGCCCTAAAAATTTAATTTTATTGTGCCCTTTCTTCTGGTTTGGTTTTCAGTCATATACTCAAGCCTATGAGAGACATTTGCTCCCTCTAATCCCACTTAGCCATCAACCTTTTGTTTTCCCACTATAGTTAGATTATCGTCTCTAAATTTAGGTAATTGATGCAATTTAGTTCCAGTTGCCAGTTGACCTTGTTCACCATCCTTACTACCATTGTTGGTGTGGGGCTAATCCCTTGTTGTAGTTGACTCAAAAGCTTCTCTGTACTAGGTCTTGCACCATGGAACTTTTCTCCAATGAATACATGTTGTTTTGTACTGCGTAGAAGGGCACTAGCCAAATCATTGACATATGTATCATACAATCTGATAGTTCCTTTGAATCCCTCACTAGCCAACCATCTTGCATGCATTGGCTCTATTAGGTTTGTGGTTGGTATTTGAGCAATGTTCTCTTCCACCTGCACAAATATCACTCATAAAGGCATTTTCCAATAAGGAAGTTCGTTACACATAACTTCTATGATGGGTAGTTATTCTTATCCAACTTCTCAATGATGGGATTTTTATTATTCTTTGCCATTATCACAAAAATGATACAAAACAACAAGTAAGTCTTCTACAACCTTTCACAACAAGTTCACATCAATACACCAAGCAACCTTTTTCACTGACTGCTCAACAATAATGTAATTTGCAATCTTTTTGTATATAAACTTATGTTTACTTCTTGGCAAACACCTTAAAATTTACAGATTTGGAATATATAACCTCTATCTGAGATTTTCACTTTGCCCTTCTTACAATGCATCCACACCCACATGTCCAATGCATGTACTGTGGTGGAAACCACTTGTCAGCCGAGTGTCAAGACCCTAGGTCAAGACCTTGTGCTAACTGCGGTAGGTTCGGTCATGATGTCGCGCATTGTAGATTACCAAGAAGCCTTCCGTACTCGCAACCCTACGGTCAGCCTTACCTAGAAAATAGGCCGCAGCCATTCTTCGAAAGGGGAGCCCCATTGGCCCTTCTTGCGCCTAACGACATTAAGCCAACTGTTCCTAGGATGGACATAAACCCTACTGGCATACCTAGACCATTTGGTCCTTACGTGACCCATCCACCAAGCGATGCTCCAGTCCACTATGTGGAAGAACCAAATGAGGAAGAAACTTACATATGCCCTTACATCCGCATGACGATGAGGGCAATGCTATCCTCATGGATTATCGCCCCGTGCCGGTGATGGCGTTAGGAAGAGGATGAGATAGAGGCCTAGGAGGGCAGACGCAGGATCCAATCACCTGTTGGACTTGTGGTCACCCAGGTCATGTCTCATCACGCTGCCCTGAAAGGGAGCAGCAAAACAGAGACAAGGCTGACCAAAGGTGTGCTGAGTGTGGAATCACTCATCTCTTCGTCGATTGCCCAAAGCGAAAGCCGTCTTCTAGATCAGCCAACGTACCATCTATCCCATTGGGGCTACTTGGTGTCGAGAACCTCGATGGGGAGGCTACACCTATCCCATTGCGGGTCATGACCCGTGCTTGACAAAGCAGGCCGGCATATCACTGCCAAGACCTAGCAACCTTGACGCAGCTTCGATAGGAAAGAAAAGTTGCAGGCGGAAGAAGAAGAGGTCGGAAGCTAAAATCGCACTTAAAACGGAGAGTGCTACAACTCTGCCTATTGGAAAGAAGGTCTACGATGCAAAGGCAGAGACTTCAGCCCCTAAGACGGCTGAAAAGGGAAGTGCTAAGGTAGGGGAATACCCGCATCCGAAGCGACAGTTAGAGGCCATAGAAAAAGTGAAGGAATGTGTGAAGGAGGCTCAAAATCATCTAAAAGACGTTGAGCCCATCATAGAGGACGAGATCGATGATCTCTCCAGCATAAGCATGCCAATCTCACCTCCTCAATCAAGGTCATGGAGCATGAGAAAAAAATTGCACCACATATCACATTGCCTACTCTTATGGATAAGTCTTACCTTGGCAATGTGTTATCTCCAATGTGGATATCTAATATGCCAACAACTAAGCAAACAATCCATTGCCAGAATATTGCAGTCCACAACTTTGCATGAGGCCCTCTAGGCCCGAAGGAAACTCTTGTGCATATACTATGATGTGTGTATTTGGAGACTTTGTTCCCAATGAAACAACAAGATCACTCCCTTCCTTGAATTATGTTATTTGGACCACCATTGAATACAGTACAGACTGCCTCCTTTTAGCACTTGCCTCGTTTGCCATGAACCCTTGAAAGCAACATTTGCAATGAACCCTTGAAAAGCAACATTTGGGTGGCCACACTTCTCCATCACTTCATTCAACTTTGACCAAAATAAGACTTTTGCATCTCTATCTTTTTCACTCAATCATACACTCTTGTACACTACAAAAACATAATCCCAAATTAAATTTTGAGGAGTACTATGTTCGTTGCGTTCAAGTTATGATGGCAAAATAGGATAAGAGAAAGTATCTTGGATCATACACATCTGTTGCCATGGTGGTCCAATCACTAATACGACACACATAGTTGAAGCATATGCAATTGTTGTGTAGGTCCCTGATGCCATTCCTTCGCAAATGATTCATCAAGTTAACCCTTGATGTTGGCCCTATTGTTGACATTTTGAATATGAAGCACTTGCTATCATCATCGACGGCTTGCCCAAGTAATAGGCTACCATGGAAAAATCTTTATGTACAATGTTGCTTTGACATGTGCATGTTGCACAAACCATATGTTTGAACTTGCATGCATGGAATACTCAACATCATTTACTTGCTTTCTTATTGCTATATTACGGTATGGGTCCATTTGTTGAATGGAATAATATGCTACCTATTCCTTTGAATGAGTGGTTGGAGTTCCTCCAACATTGTTTAGAGTTTAGTGTCAGACATGGCAATACCTTACTCGTGAACTAGGGCATTGTTACTAGTCTTCTAGCCATAGTCCTTTGTAAGTGTCGAGGCCCAGCTACATTAAAGTCTCTCACCATTTCCTTTATAGATTTAGAACCTCTTACATTTGCTCTAGATGAGCCTCTTTGCTCATGTTTATATATGCCATGATAGATGAAAAATCTTGACATTGTGCTGGTTGACAATACATAATACACTACACACTTGCACTTGGAGAGTGAAATGGGGGGATGCTTGCAATAGAAGCACTAAAGGCACTTGAGACCATTAATTGACATTCTGGCAATGGGTATGTTGGTATTAAGTTTCTCTCTATGACATGAAGTGGGAATTAATTTGCAGTTTGTAGTCATATTAGGATAGGGAAGGTAGGATGCTATCCCACAATACTTTTAAAGACCTTGCAAATGAAGAGAGTTACACTTGTTCGTGTTAGATGTTTTGGTGATTCAGATATTGAGCAACCGACACAATTCTATGTAGACACTTTATGGGCTTTGTCCAATAATGACCATTGTACTTGTGCTCCATACCCTCCATAGGATGCATGTTGTCTGCTAACGGCAGAAGCTCATATGCCACATTGTGACTGTATAAAATTGGGATTTCCTCCACTCTCTCTAAAACATTCATATTCTAAAGCAGTTGATGTAAGACTCGGTGTCACTCTCTTGAAGACATTACTACTCAATAACACTTGTAATATGAGAGGTTTCCCTTGTTTCCTCCTCTTCCACATCAACTGTGTTTGGGATGGTCTTGTTTTTGGCCATGTTTGGGACTAGTGAGGCTTCCACATTGATTGTTCTTTACCCCATGTTGCAAGGTCTCTTGTGAGGTCTATTGTCAAGGAAGGTTGTGATGTAGGACCATTTCCTTGTTTGATAAGATAGTCTTGTGAGACCAAGTGTCTAGAAAATATACATGGCCAGCCTTATGGTTACTCATGTAGTGGATTGGTGTGCTTTGTATTTGGCCATATGTGTGGTAATAGCAAGAACACATCTGCATTGCCAATGCAAATGTCTTCCTCCTCCACAATTAAGAATTGGCTATTTATATACTGTATAGTAGGTTTGCCAGCAAGAGGGGTCACATATGTGCGAATCTTCATCATTGCATTTGGTGTAGCACTTGATGATGGGTCCACTTCCCAAACAAGCAATCTACACATGTATGGATACACGTGTTAGATATGAGCGTAAGAGAGAGAGAGACATACTTATTGTGAACATGGGTGTCAAGTAGAGAGAGAGAGAGAGAGAGAGAGAGAGAGAGAGAGAGAGAGAGAGAGAGAGAGAGAGAGATGACTCATTATGAATCTGACTTTTTCACTAGGAAGGGGTTGCTAGAAGTCCCTTGTCCAGATGAAAAATAATTTCACAAGTCTCCTCGAATATGAAGGAGGTGACTTGTGAAATTATTTTTTGTTGAGAAGGGGGTTGATGGCAACCCCTTCTCGACCATAAGTCCCCTCTTCCATCTTTAAAGGGACCTTGTTAGAAAAAAAATCCATTGGGATGGGGTTTTTGATAGCCTCTTATCTAGCGAAAAAATTTTCACAAGTCTCCTCTCTCTTCTCTCTGAGGGGACTTGCCTTGAAACTTTTTTCGCTCGAAAGGGATTACGAGTAGCCCCCTATCTAGCAAAAGAAAATTCCAAGCAAGATAGGTAATCTCTCTCTCTCTCTCTCTCTCTCTCTTTCTTTTTATCTCTTTTTCTTATAAAGGACCCTTCTCTCCCCCTTGAAACCACATTGTGATTTGTCTCCCCAATCCTCGGTGTGTGGTTCTCCTCTCCTCTCTCTCTCTCTCCTATCTCTATCTCTTTTCCACTCTCTCACACACACTCTCTCCCTCTCTCTCGCTCTGTCTCCCTCTTCACTCTTCACTCATCACACACACACACACACACCCCCCCCCCCTCTCTCTCTCTCTCTCTCTCTCTCTCTCTCTCTCTTTGTGTTTGTCTTTGTCTGCTCATCTGTTTGCCTCTCCAGGAGTGTCTCAACTTGGCTTTATTCTTGCCCAATCACTATGTTTACTCAATTTATAATTCATATTCATAATTGGTTATTTATGAAAGGTAATCTAGCAAGCAACATCTTAGTAATAAGAAATTATCAACACCCTACCATCATGGTAAGATCAGATTTCAGAAGACAAGATCGTGTCACCCTTTTCGAGGTGATCAATGCATAGGAGAAGACTTGGTCTATTAGATAATGATCTCACAAGGCTTGCTCCCTAAACGTGTGGGAGTTCTTGTCACCATTGTGCATTGCAGAGGCGTGAAGCCCTATGATATAGGTAATAAGGAGATTGACTTCCCAGAAAATATGATTATGCAATGGCCAATTGAATTAATGATAAGTAGCACCTCTCTTGAATCAAATCGTTACTCTTTACTTCTCCTTCTTACCTATTTTTTTTTGTTATTGTAGAAAAGAAAGTGACCACTTGACGAGTCTTTAGATGTAAAGAAGGGGAAATATAAATACTTGGGGAAAATGCCGTCTACACATCCAAGTATATGAGATGTATGGGGTTTCATTTTTACATGATCGGTTAATACGAATACCCTTTCATCTTCATCTTCCAAGTATATGAGATGTATGGGGTTTCATTTTTGCATCACCGGTTATTACGAATACCCTTTCATCTTCATCTTCTTCTCCTTCAGCTTTCATGGCTTCCTCTCCCTTCTCTCTCCTCTTCTTGGCATTCTCTTTCTTCTCCTTGTCTTTCTCTCTCCTCTTCTTCCTTTGTTTCTCTCTCTTCTACTCATTCTCTCTCTCAGTCTCTTTCATTACAGCTGGTATCAGGGCTTAGGTCTTTGGTCCTTTCTTCCTCCTCTTTCCTCATATCTAGTTACATTTTACCAAATAAGAAAAAAAAAACCAGTTTAGATAGGTACAACAAGGATAAGAGTTATAAGGAGTAGTGATGGCAAGGATAGGAGTTGTAAGGAGCGGTGATAGAGTACCACAGGGTGTTGGCAACCTTTCTTCGAGATCTCATAGGAGCCATGGTCAAGTTGGTGGTACTCATGTCAAATTTAGCAGCTCGTTTTCAATTCCTAAGCCATTTTTGAAAGTACTCGGCTAAAAGAAGGGTAACAGGGCTTAGTAAAGGATAAAGACATAGTTACTTTTGAAAGGATAGTCTATCTTTCTTCCCTTCAAGCTTTCTTCTAAAGCTTCCATGGAGGTGCTCAGCAAAGAACCCTTCTCCACTCCTCGACCTTGGCTTCCCTTGCCAAATGGTTGGTTTCATGGCTTCCCCCTCATCATATGAAGCAAGAGGAGCACCCGTTTCCCTGCCATATAGCCCATGAAGACAACCTCAAGGCATGGCACAGCTCAAGCTGTTCAGAGTAAAGGTAATACAGCAACATCTCGAAGAGGTACTTCCCGGCCTAGGGGTAAAGGAATAGGATCTCTAGGATGGCTTTACAAGCATGGGAGGCAGTGCTCCTGCTAAGCTTTTCGTGAAGCTCCTTTTTCCATTTTTAGGATGGTTCTTTACAGTGGCGTGTACCTCTCCTACTCTTGCAACTTGATCAGAGACAAGTTCAGGATCTTGTTTTGTTGGAAACAAAGGCATTTTCGAAGGACGTGAATCTGAGATCAATGCATGTGTTGGTCAAGTATGAATCCTTGATTGATTTGGTCAATGATCACTCTAAAGTTGCCAAGAGCATGAGCCTTGCCAATATGACCTCTGGCAGGACAACCCCAAAGGTTTCGACTGTCAATTCTACATCAAGCTTGGGCAAGGCAGCAAACATCTTATGGCAGCCGTTTTCAGCCCCAAATAGGCGCAGCCTGTGCCGTGGGTCCTTCACCAGCAAGCCTCTGATGAGATCTCGAGTTGTAAAAGTGACAGTGGGAGTTTGGGGGAACTTCAGAGGAGGCTGTCCAATTACGTTAAAGCGTATGGCACGGTTTCTAGCTCCTGGTGGATCATACACATTCTGTACAAAAGCGGCCAGATCAACCTCTGAATTCTCGAACTTTTTGTGAAAGGATGAGATAACAGCTGCTCAGTACTTGGCCTTGCATCTACTTCTTTCTGTAAGCATGCATCTACAAAAGAGCAAAACTCAGGTGAGAAACGATATCAGCTAAATATGACAAACATTGCAATTGAGTTGTCAACACCAGCATTGATTCCAAAATCTGTTATCTTTGGTTCACGATCTAAACAAACAAGCAATTTTGCTAGTTCGATATCCCTGTAAAGAAGATGACTAACTACATGAACTGGCGACCTTGTAGAACTTTCCATGTGATGATTGATAAAATGGCTCTGGTATGCTACGCTTCACCCTGACTATGTCTACCAATGATCCCCTATCCATATACTCAAGTGCAATACTTATCTATCATGCCTAAGTGATTTGACTAGTGGCAGGAACAGAGAGGTTAAGATTGGCAGCAATCTCACTCAATCATTTCAGCATTATGGAACAAGCAAGATGAAGGCGCCTTCCTGGGAACTCTACCAGTTACAAGTAAGGGAAGTGGCTGTTTCATAGCATGTAGGTAGGTCAAGATGACAGCCATGAAATCAGGTTTTGAAGATTTCTTCTTCATAAAGCTCATTATTGTGGCACAAGATCTATGGAGTAGCATTCTACATAACAAATGCTAGAGAATGATTAGTATAATGTGGACATTTAAGCTGAGCTTTGTTCTAGTGCTGCAAGTGCCATAGCCTTCTTTCATTATCCCTATGGTGATGAGGAGCACAAGAAGAAGAGTTTCAGATAAAAGCACCTTTCTTGTGGCAGAGGGGCTCTCTTATTGTTCCTCTGTGGTTTCATCACAAGACCCATTGTTAATTTCAAATGGCAGCAAGCCTATGTAGGTCACGAACATACAACGTCCAATGTGCAGATCTATTTGTCCATGTCTTCAAGGAGTAGAGGGCAGACTTTGAAATTTGCTTGATTTGAAGGGTTTTTAGTTCTTCCACAGCCTCGAGAAAGCATTCTGTAGCATCTTTTCTCTGGTTGTTCTTTGCATAAAGTTCACCTAACTATCCATTTTTTTCCTGGTTGTTCATTTCTATTATTTTCTCAACATATCCATGCTCAAGCAGAAACCTCTCCCTATTCAACAAAGCTAGTATTTGAAAGAGAATAAATCTGCATAGGATCTACTGGACTACACAAGGATTTGATACCAGACAAGCAGGAGCTTCTGACACTTGATAGCCAGCACACAGGGCATGGTTTTTCAACAAAGATTCTGCAAACAGCACTCCATCTGCATCAGTCTCTCGCATGGATTCATAAACATCATCCAGGCATTGAATGTTTCCATTTGCTAAAACAGGGATTTTGAGATCTTCCTTGACTGCTTTGATTGCAGACTGATCTGCTACACTCTTGCTGTCCTTATGATCCGTGTTCTTCGATGCATGGCAAGGAGAGAACGGCCTGCTTCTTCAAGCATGTGAGCATGCTTAAGAGTGTCTTCTAGGTTTGTAAATGTTTGAATCTTGCATGAAACATGCACTGTGAGGCCTGATGCAAGCTTTTCCACATGAGACTGCACTATAGAAGATCATCCATTAAGAAAGCTCCATAGTTGCCTCATTTAGCAAAGAGCTGTGGACATCCTAGATTGATGTCAAGATAATCACATTGTCTGGATAAAGATCATAGTGGTACAATTGATTTTGTCATATGCACTGCACACCCAGAGTTCTCAGAGATGACAAGTCTATTTTAGTTGTCATCCACATTTGTACAGGATTCCAGGTCTTGCGCGTAAGAATAGTTTTAGCTGAGATCATGCCCACAGCAGTGAATCTGTGTACTGTAGCAGGTCAACCTTCAAATGATAGGAAGAGGCTTGATCAATTTCATTGATTCTTATCTAAAACTTGAATCATAAGCAGTTGATTTCAACAACTCTAGAATAGATAGAGAAAACCACAGTCCTGGTAGCAGTTGGCAAATTCTTCAGCCTACTGATAATATTGAAGTTTTAAATATGCATGTGGCATCAACAACTCTTGATACAAAACAAGTTGATCTATCTGCTGAAGGTAAAGTGTGAGAGACCAGCACTGATGATGATGGTGATGATGAATCGTGGGCTTGCAGTGCCCTTGTGGTGATGATGAGCCACAGCCCAATGTTGCAAGATGGAGAAGCATGTCATTGTTGAGAGGGAGGTCATATTATAACTGTAATTGCATCAAAAGAGCATGTTGCATTTTCCTTAGCAAGGCCATCAACTCCTTGTTTATGCGGCTAATCAAACAAAACTGGATGCAACTCTCTTACTTCGAATTTAGGTCCAAGTGGGGTGAGGCATACTACAAGGTTAATAAAAAGCTCATGAAGTATACACAACGTTTTCTACCTCTCAATATTTGCTAATCATGTGTATTCAAATCGCATTGATTCAAAGTAATCATGTTTTTACCATTGTAGAATGGCTCATGCTTAGGGTGGGGCTCTAAGACTAACAGTGTTCTAAATGAGGAGAGAGCGTACACATTTGTATCCTTGAAGCTAAATGAACCGGAACATATCAAGATATTATAGACCGTAGGGAGTGCTGATAGAAAAATTTGAGTATTGATGGGCATGCCCGAATGTAGCTTCTTCTCTTTTGATTAAGATTTGATGCATTATTTAGAAGTTGAACATATTATTATTAAATGATAAGATTGTGATTTGAGTAGAAAGCACAGCCTTTTGAAATTGGGTTAGACAATAGGCTTTCTCGGTTATGCTACAAGATGGCGGAAAGAGGATGAGCTAGGAAACTACTATAGCATTCGAGTACGTAACGATTTGTTCTTTCACTACACTCAACAGATAAAGAGAAAATATAAAGAATACATGTTTCATATTATCTTCTATGATAATGATTTGTTCTTTTAGAATACATAGGAGATAGAGAGAAAATAAAAAGAACATGTATTTTATACTATCTTCCATGATTTCAAACCAAATGAAGATATAGAGTCTCAGAAGGTATGCAAGTTGGCAGCATGGAGACTTCTCTATAGTCATAATATATACTTTTTTTTGTAATAGCATATTTGTGATGCGATCTTGTCATTGCATTTCATATACATAATAGTGATTTTGTTTGTTAGGTTCATGTATAGGTAGTTGGGGGGCTATACAAACTTTGCCAAGAGAATGCGAGGATTAAGCGAGTTTGGGAGAGTAGTGCATGTATAAGGATCACTAGACTGAGTAGTAGTCAAACGAGGAGGTATATAAGAGATGCCATGTCTTCCTTGACTACCCTAGAGGTGAATTTTCCTCTAATGAGAAAGCATTATACAAAAAATACTCCGAAAAAAAACAAACACATGAGACACAAGGATCCAGATCCTTGGTAAGTAAAATGACATGTATTTTTAAAAAATATATCGCATTTTGTTGTTTCCTTGTAAATACATTGTGGCTAGTTGTCACATGAAAGTAATACCAATAGTGAGATAGTTGAGACAAAACAGAAGAGCAAGCAAACACCTACTATTGTTCAGAAAAGGCCAAGTGGAGATATGCTCTTATTGCCAATTAATTTGGTTTCTTTACTTTCCATAGGTTTCATATTTAATAGTTAATAGCCAATATGTCTCATGTATTATTGTGATAATATATTGTTGACTATAACTCATGACTATGTTTTGGTAGGCCCTATAATTGAGATCACTATAGAGCATATCATAATTCCACCTATACAAGAAACAATGCAAGCGAACAACAAATGTATACATATAGTTTTAAATGGTAAGTTTGTCATCTATTGCATATTCATCCAAATTGTGACAAATGTTTTCTATTGTTCTATATTTAGCTTGTTTTCAATAGGCATGTATTGCAATGGGAAACAATAACAGAGGAATTCTGTATCATTGGTGTGGATAGAATGATAGAGGAAGTTCTTCCAGATCTTGTATTAGAGAGAATTACATTTCATACTGTTATATAGAGAGATACAATAGTAGTGGAAAGCACTGAAGGGAGTGTTGAGGACACGATATTACACCCCACTCAGATGCATAGTCTAGAGCATCGAAATAGTAAGATTGATTGTGTTGTAATTTGATGATGTAAAAGATTTCAAACCTTGTTTCTCTTTGCAATATCAATAAACATATTTTGTATTATGTAGAGGAGAAAATAACTTTAGAGCATGAACTTGCAATGCTAGTGGATGTGGTGCTTATACATATAGGTAAAAAAATATGACACATGAATTTTATATGTCGTGATTATATGATATGAAAGCTCTTGAACCTTCCTCTATTTAATATCAATAGCAATGTTTCTTCATATATAGGGGATGAAAGAATGCAAGAATGCAAATCTATAATGACAAAGGATGTGGTACCTATATATATAGGTAAATAAATATGACTCATGAATATTATATTCAATGTCATATTATGTGAAAGCTTTTGAGTTTTCTTTCCCTTTACGATATCAATAAGAATGGTTTGTCTCATGTAGAGGAGGAAACAATTCAAGAGTATGAACATACAATGATAGAGGACGTGACACTTACATATACAGGTAAACAAACATGACTCGTGAATTTTATGTTTGGCAATGTTCAAAAAAGGAAATATATAGCTAATAGTGAGTTCTATTTATAGAGAGCCACATTGATATTCATGTCGAAGTCCCCTCACAAGATATTGTCTCCCATACCTCCATGATGGCAAAGGTGGAGTGGTGTGTTGTTCTTAGCAACCCGTCCAAGACATGAAATGCTTTAAGAAGGGATTACCCAAATGAGGCATTCTCTCAATTGGCAGAGGCATTGGAGGAGGTCAATCAACACAAAATGGTCGAGGTTGACAAAGAAACCACAAATACTGCATGTGATATCATGGCTGTTCGTCTCCTCAGTGATAGTACCCTCCATGGATTAGGAGATTAAATTATATCATGGAACTCCTATACTGAGGTGGAGTCAGTCGATGCCATGCATCTTGTTGATCGCATACTCAAGGACACATGGATATTAATTTTCATTGCCATAGCACTCTCCATGGTAAAGCTCATTGAGCAGGTTGTGGAGGATGGGTATTGGCGAATAGAGTCAGGGGCAGAGGTGTTGGACCTTGTGCATAACACAAGCTATTCATAGCAAGATGTCTGTTTGTGTCATTGGAGGTAGAGAGGTGATAGGTTTAAAGCTACATTATGATCATGCTAGTTTCTATTCAAATACCAAACTTGGCGACTCCATTTACTAACTACGATAATTAAAATTAGTATTTTTTCTTGAAATGTAGGAAGATATGATACATACTCTAGCATATTTGTGTTAGATATTGATTATGGGACAAGTATCCATCTAGAATTCACAACAAATGAAATTACTATGGATTAGTTCAAGGTACAACAGTTCCAATGAGAGATTAGTATGAGATGCATTGTTGTTAAACTATTGGAGAGTTGTTTTTTAGGCTTTTAGTAAATTCCAATCCCTTGGTACGAATAGCACCTACTATAGGTGACATGCAATGTGGTAGAGCTTTTTAGAGTTTATTTTTACAAACATATATAAAAGAAGGGGACACCATATTAGATTTCAATAATGGGGTGTGGTGATCTTACATCAATAGTACTAGATTCTCAAAGACAACTTGTATGCTTATATTGCTTTACTGAAGAGGAGAGATTTTTAAGAGTGAAGGTAACATGTTATGTAAACCCCTATAATATTTGATCATAATAGAGCTCTCTTTTTGTCATATAAATACACACATGTGCTCATCTTTTCTATTGTTCAGGTACAACTCACCTCCACAACCTAAAAGCTTTTTGTGTTCGATGTGAACATGGTACTTCTACATAGGTGTCCAAGGTAAAAGGAATCATTATCTATCAAGCCCTTGGAAGTAGGTAGATATTGGGAGATTTTGTGGCTAGGCCTCATTGAGTTTCTAAAGGAAATATCTACATCGTTTGACATTTCCATTTGGAGATTGACAAAGGAGGACAACTTTAGCAAGTTACTCCAATTGATTAGAAGTGTTTCTGTGAAGCAAACATCGCAAGCACCACAATTTGTGTTTCGATATGGTTAAGGTAGGTGCAAAACAGTTTCTAAAACTACTACTTTTGGAAGGAGTCACGTGAAGTGATATTATTAAAAATATTTTAATGATATTGATTAACTATACTTTAGCCCAATAATAATATTGTTTGTGAATGATAGTGCCTAGAAGATACAAAGAAACCCACCCATCTCCTTTATATGCCCACATTTCTTTGAGGAAAATCCCATGGATACCATCCTCTTAAAACATATGTTTTTCTACTTGACTGACCTAGCAAGTTTTCACACGAGAGTCCAAGAGCTTGTCAAGGATCACAAATTTTACTCTCTAGCAATAGACCTCAATTGATATTTCAATGAAAATGTACATTTTCCTTGTGCACAATGCTTTACCATCTTGCAAATGTAGTTGTGGAATTAGTATATCTTTTTGTAGTAAGTTCATGCATTATAATGCAAAATGTACTAGTGTATCAAAATATTTGATTGTTGAAAGTGTTGAGTGTTGAATGGTATAGTATTTGGAAGAAATAACTAAAACATGTAACGAGACAATACAAAGCTATATAATTTTACAAAGATTGTGAAGAAATTGCGAGTGTTATTGTAAATGGATACATAACTTAAATTCGTACATAACCCTAATGAAATGAGGATGAGAGAGAGTAAGAGAAAGAGGGAGAGGAATGTGTAAGTGTAACTATTTGTATATGTGGTTTCACTCATATGTGCAAAGTTGAAGTACCAATACATCATGTAAAATTATAAAACATGTGCAAAGAATTGAGAGAGGGGAAGAATGTGAATGTATATGCACACAATTGAACGAGTAACAATGTGATAATATTATTATCCAAATATTAATAATCAAAAACATTTTGAAAATAGTAGATCTCATACTAGCCCTATACCCTTACAAAATGAGGATGAGAGAGAGCAAAAAATTAAAGTAGTAATACATCATGATGTAATTATAAAATACATGCAAAGAATTAAAAAAGAGGGATGCAATTATAAAATACATGCAAAGAATTGAGAGAAGTGGGATGTGAACATATAAGTAAGTATGCTATTGCTTGTGTATGGACAATTCAACCATTAGCATTGTGATAAGAGTATCAAGAATAAGCACACAAGATTAATTTAGAGATGTGAGGAAGATAGAGAGAACTACAAATACATTGAGAGAGAGAGAGAGAGAGAGAGAGAGAGAGAGAGAGAGAGAGAGAGAGAGAGAGAGAGAGAGAGAGAGAGAGAGAGAGAGAGAGAGAGAGAGAGAGAGAGAGAGAGAGAGAGAGAGAGAGAGAGAGAGAGAGAGAGAGAGAGAGAGAGAGAGAGAGAGAGAGAGTGTGTGTGTGTGTGTGTGTGAGTGAAAGTGAGAGAGGTCTGTAGGAAGATATGATACATACTCTAGCATATTTGTGTGAGATATTGATTATGGGACAAGTATCCATCTAGAATTCACAACAAATGAAATTACTATGGATTAGTTCAAGGTACAAGAGTTCCAATGAGAGATTAGTATGAGATCCATTGTTGTTAAACTATTGGAGAGTTGTTTTTTAGGCTTTTAGTAAATTCCAATCCCTTGGTACGAATAGCACCTACTATAGGTGACATGCAATGTGGTAGAGCTTTTTAGAGTTTATTTTTACAAACATATATAAAAGAAGGGGACACCATATTAGATTTCAATAATGGGGTGTGGTGATCTTACATCAATAGTACTAGATTCTCAAAGACAACTTGTATGCTTATATTGCTTTACTGAAGAGGAGAGATTTTTAAGAGTGAAGGTAACATGTTATGTAAACCCCTATAATATTTGATCATAATAGAGCTCTCTTTTTGTCATATAAATACACACATGTGCTCATCTTTTCTATTGTTCATGTACAACTCACCTCCACAACCCAAAAGCTTTTTCCATGATTTCAAACCAAATGAAGATATAGAGTTTTAGAAGGTATGCAAGTTGGCAGCATGGAGACTTCTCTATAGTCATAATATATACTTTTTTTTGTAATAGCATATTTGTGATGCTATCTTGTCATTGCATTTCATATACATAAGAGTGATTTTGTTTGTTAGGTTCATGTATAGGTAGTTGGGGGGCTATACAAACTTTGCCAAGAGAATGTGAGGATTAAGCGAGTTTGGGAGAGTAGTGCATGTATAAGGATCACTAGATTGAGTAGTAGTCAAACGAGGAGGTATATAAGAGATGCCATGTCTTCCTTGACTACCCTAGAGGTGAATTTTCCTCTAATGAGAAAGCATTATATAGAGAGATACAATAGTAGTGGAAAGCACTGAAGGGAGTGTTGAGGACACAAGATTACACCCCACTCAAATGCATAGTCTAGAGCACCGAAATAGTAAGATTGATTGTGTTGTAATCTGATGATGTAAAAGATTTCAAACCTTGTTTCTCTTTGCAATATCAATAATAATATTTTGTATTATGTAGAGGAGAAAATAACTTTAGAGCATGAACTTGCAATGCTAGTGGATGTGGTGCTTATACATATAGGTAAAAAAATATGACACATGAATTTTATATGTCATGATTATATGATATGAAAGCTTTTGAACCTTCCTCCTCTATTTAATATCAATAGCAATGTTTCTTCATATATAGGGGATGAAAGAATGCAAGAATGCAAATCTATAATGACAAAGGATGTGGTACCTATATATATAGGTAAATAAATATGACTCATGAATATTATATTCAATGTCATATTATGTGAAAGCTTTTGAGTTTTCTTTCCCTTTACGATATCAATAAGAATGGTTTGTCTCATGTAGAGGAGGAAACAATTCAAGAGTATGAACATACAATGATAGAGGACGTGACACTTACATATACAGGTAAACAAACATGACTCGTGAATTTTATGTTTGGCAATGTTCAAAAAAGGAAATATATAGCTAATAGTGAGTTCTATTTATAGAGAGCCACATTGATATTCATGTCGAAGTCCCCTCACAAGATATTGTCTCCCATACCTCCATGATGGCAAAGGTGGAGTGGTGTGTTGTTCTTAGCAACCCGTCCAAGACATGAAATGCTTTAAGAAGGGATTACCCAAATGAGGCATTCTCTCAATTGGAAGAGGCATTGGAGGAGGTCGATCAACTCAAAATGGTCGAGGTTGACAAAGAAACCGCAAATACTGCATGTGATATCATGGCTGTTCGTCTGCTCAGCAATAGTACCCTCCATGGATTAGGAGATTAAATTATATCATGGAACTCCTATACTGAGGTGGAGTCAGTCGACACCATGCATCTTGTTGATCGCATACTCAAGGACACATGGATATTAATTTTCATTTCCATAGCACTCTCCATGGTAAAGCTCATTGAGCAGGTTGTGGAGGATGGGTATCGGCGAATAGAGTCAGGGGCAGAGGTGTTGGACCTTGTGCATAACACAAGCTATTCATAGCAAGATGTTTGTTTGTGTCATTGGAGGTAGAGAGGTGATAGGCTTAAAGCTACATTATGATCATGCTAGTTTCTATTCAAATACCAAACTTGGTGACTCCATTTACTAACTACGATAATTAAAATTAGTATTTTTGCTTGAAATGTAGGAAGATATGATACATATTCTAGCATATTTGTGTTAGATGTCGATTATGGGATAAGTATCCATCTAGAATTCACAACAAATGACATTACTATGGATTAGTGCAAGGTACAACAGTTCCAATGAGAGATTAGTATGAGATCCATTGTTGTTCAACTATAGGAGAGTTGTTTTTTAAGCTTTTAGTAAATTCCAATCCCTTGGTACGAATAGCACCTACTATAGGTGACATGCAATGTGGTAGATCTTTTTAGAGTTTATTTTTACAAACATATATAAAAGAAGGGGACACCATATTAGATTGCAATAATGGGGTGTGGTGACCTTACATCAATAGTACTAGATTCTCAAAGACAACTTGTATGCTTATATTGCTTTACTGAAGAGGAGAGATTTTTAAGAGTGAAGGTAGCATGCTATGTAAACCCCTATTTGATCATAATAGAGCTCTCTTTTTGTCATATCAATACACACATGTGCTCACCTTTTCTATTGTTCATGTACAACTCCCCTCCACAACCCAAAAGCTTTTTGTGTTCGATGTGAACATGGTACTTCTACATAGGTGTCCAAGGTAAAAGGAATCATTATCTATCAAGCCCTTGGAAGTAGGTAGATATTGGGAGATTTTGTGGCTAGGCCTCATTGAGTTTCTAAAGGAAATATCTACATCGTTTGACATTTCCATTTGGAGCTCGATAAAGGAGGACAACTTTAGTAAGTTACTCAATTGATTAGAAGTGTTTCTGTGAAGCAAACATTGCAAGCACCACAATTTGTGTTTCAATATGGTTAAGGTAGGTGCAAAACAATTTCTAGAACTACTTCTTTTGGAAGAAGTCACATGAAGTGATATTTTTAAAAATATTTTAATGATATTGATTAGCTATACTTTAGCCCAATAATAATATTGTTTGTGAATGATAGTGTGTAGACGATACAAAGAAACCCACCCATCTCCTTTATATGCCCACATTTCTTTGAGGAAAATCCCATGGATACCATCCTCTTAAAACATATGCTTTTCTACTTGACTAAGCTAGCAAGTTTTCACAGGAGAGTCCAAGAGCTTGTCAAGGATCACAAATTTTACTCTCTAGCAATAGACCTCAATTGATATTTGATGTTTGCAATGAAAATGTACATTTTCTTTGTGCACAGTGCTTTACCATCTTGCAAATGTAGTTGTGGACTTAGTATATGTTTTTGTAGTAAGTTCATGCATTATAATGCAAAATGTACTAGTGCATCAAAATATTTGATTGTTGAAAGTGTTGAGTGTTGAATGGTATAATATTTGGAAGAAATAACTAAAACATGTAACGAGACAATACAAAGCTATATAATTTTACAAAGATTGTGAAGAAATTGCGAGTGTTATTGTAAATGGATACATAACTTAAATCCGTACATAAGCCTAATGAAATGAGGATGAGAGAGAGCAAGAGAAAGAGGGAGAGGAATGTGTAAGTGTAACTATTTGTATATGTGGTTTCACTCATATGTGCAAAGTTGAAGTACCAATACATCATGTAAAATTATAAAACATGTGCAAAGAATTGAGAGGGGAAGAATGTGAATGTATATGCACACAATTGAACGAGTAACAATGTGATAATATTATTATCCAAATATTAATAATCAAAACATTTTGAAAATAGTAGATCTCATACTAGCCCTAAACCCTTGCAAAATGAGGATGAGAGAGAGCAAAAAATTAAAGTAGTAATACATCATGATGTAATTATAAAATACATGCAAAGAATTAAAAAAGAGGGATGCAATTATAAAATACATGCAAAGAATTGAGAGAAGCGGGATGTGAACATATAAGTAAGTATGCTATTGCTTGTGTATGGACAATTCAACCATTAGCGTTGTGATAAGAGTATCAAGAATAAGCACACAAGCTTAATTTAGAGATGTGAGGAAGATAGAGAGAACTACAAATACATTGAGTGAGAGAGAGAGAGAGAGAGAGAGAGAGAGAGAGAGAGAGAGAGAGAGAGAGAGAGAGAGAGAGAGAGAGAGAGAGAGAGAGAGAGAGAGAGAGAGAGAGAGAGAGAGAGAGAGAGAGAGAGAGAGAGAGAGTGTGTGTGTGTGTGTGTGTGTGTTAAGAGGGAGGAGGAGAGGGACATGCATGCCATGGGCCCCCAATGTATGTGTGAGAGAGAGAGAGAGAGAGAGAGAGAGAGAGAGAGAGAGAGAGAGAGAGAGAGAGAGAGAGAGAGAGAGAGAGAGAGAGAGAGAGAGAGAGAGAGAGAGAGAGAGAGAGAGAGAGAGAGAGTGTGTGTGTGTGTGTGTGAGTGAGTGTGTGTGTGTGTGTGAGTGAAAGTGAGACAGTGTTATTGAGGGGGAGGAGGAGAGGAACATGCATGCCATGGGTCACCAATGTATGAGAGAGAGAGAGGAGAATTCGTACTTGAGGTAGTTAACATGTGGGGAGAAAGAAACTAGTGTTGGTAGCATCATTGGTTGTGTTGCTAATGTGAGGAGGAGAGTAAGATGTGGTGGTGGTGATAGTGGAGGAACAACATTGGTGCTTGATATATGCCCAAAAGAAAAGGAGAAACAAGTGGACTATGTGGAATTAGAATTAAAGGTTACCCAAAAAGCTCACTTCTTGTAAGAGGTGGTGGTGGTAGAAATAGTGGTGGTAGTGGGAGGAACAACATTGGTGTTTGATATATGCCCATAAAAAAAGGAGAAATAAGTGGACTATGTAGACTAAGAATTAGAGGTTGCCCAAAAAAGATTGCTCAAAAAGCTCGCTTCTCACATGCACTCACATAGAACTTCATCATGATGAGCCCTCCTTTTTTTATATAGATTAGTCTAAAATCAAAATGCATGTGCTAATGCTCCACTTTTGACCATACGTGTGTCATGTGAATTGTCTTCCTCTTAAATATGCCATTGTCATTTGAATTGGAGAAATGCTTTTCTCTTAAATATGCCATTTTGCTAAGGTTTATGTAGGACTATACATTGGTATTTTTGCCACATTCAGTTAGAATCCACTTATAACTTTTTAGACACGTACTCTCTCCATGGGGTGTCCACTTTACATCTTGGTACAATTTCAATCATAGGAAGACAAATCTATAAAAAGATAGCAATTTTCCTTCAATGCATATACCCTTTTATATCTAGGGCAATCATAATGAAAGTTGCAAAATATAGATCTTTGCAAGAGGATGCATTCTCATATGATCACATGCATCATTGTGCACAAGATGCAATTTGCAACTAACCCTTATTGAACCATCCTTAGGAAAGGATGCTTGTAGCATTTTTCCTAAATGCACCTCTCATAGCACTTTAAGATTTGGCTTATTGAAAACCTTATCATCTTTATGTAGGTTGTAGTAAATTGCCAGAACTTAGATGACCAAAGTATGCATGCTTTAGACATAGCTTGCATATCACAACTTGCCTAATTTATAGTGAATTTACATAGACATGATATAGCAAACCAAATATAATAACCACATTGCCATTATTTTGATCATGAACAATATATTTGCCACTTACAAACATGAAGCCAATCCAATAAGTGTAGAAAATGACAACTTCTTCTTAATTCTTTGCAAATATAAAACATCTAAAAGTGTGAATTACTGCCATTAGCTTTAACAATAATAATATCTCCAAATTCTTTAATAAGATAATAGGAGGCATTAGGGCACATGACAATAGCTCCTGTAGGACTTGGCTTAAGTGATGAGAATATATCTCTCACCGAGAAGTGATATCCTTTTGCTAGTACCACTATCAAAATACTCAACGTATATTTGTAATCACCAACATGTACATAATACAATATTGCATATTAATTGTCTATTTTGGATATTGTTGTCAAAATATACATGTGATGGTGAAGTATTTGCAACATATGTGCTTGTCTCTTTCTTCTTTGTTTTGCTCTCAACTGATTTTGGCATTTTTGTAATGAAATGGATTGGTTCCTTAAAATTGTTACCCTTGTCCTTATTCTTGGACTTTTCACCATCATTATTAATTTCTTGATGTTAGATGATGCAACTTTTTGTTTGATGTTTGAAGAGGCCTTTCCTTTATCCCTTTAACAAAAATAAGGACATGATTTGCTAGGTGTATACTAGATCTATTTTGCATGGCTTTCTATTTATAAGCATACAATAACTAGCTTCTCAAACTTGGGCATTTGGACTATCCTTCATTATAGGCTTGTAAGTAGAGGTCAGAATCTAATAAGAGTATCGTAGTCCATCAGGAATAGTTTGTATAAGTGAACAATCAAGTATGATCTCCTATACTAATGTGGAAACCATTTGAGGAAGTGTAGGTTTAGATTGATAAACCACTACAATGACCCCCCTATAACGAGGCATAAAGCGACGGATTGTCGTCGCATGAGTGATGTAAAAAGCCCCGTCGCTACTATACATTGTTTATGCAACGTGTATAGCGAGGATATTACCAGAAGGCGTCGCATAAGTGACTTAAAATTTTTAACATGGCTTTAGTTGCTTAATCGAGGTAAAATTTGTTTGTCGTTGCTTAAGCGATGGTGTCACTTAAGCAACGAAGGAATATTTAAAAAAAATCGTCGCTTAAGCAACGATACCTTGCAGACAAACCTGAGCTATCCGTTTTTGTCTCCTCTATTTCTCCTGAGTCATTTTCTGCTACACCCCCCTCTCTCCCTCTCTTTCTCTATCGTGCATCTCTCTATCAATCCCTCTTGTGCTTACACACAAACACACACACACACACACTCACTCACTCACTTACACACACACACACACACACACACACTCACTCTCACTCTCTCTCTCTCTCTCTCTCTCTCTCTCTCTCTCTCTCTCTCTCTCTCTCTCTCTCTCTCTCTCTCTCTCTCTCTCTCTCTCTCTCTCTCTCTCTCTCTCTCTCTCTCACTCACTCACTCACTCACTCACTCACACACACACTCTCTCTCCTTGTGTTTTTTGGCAATTCCTTCCTTGCACTCGCTCTGGACATTGTGTACTTCGGTCCAGTCTATGCATAAGTGATTCTTTTCAAGATTTTTGGGCTGATCACAATTGATCACGAACATGGATTATGGTAAACAACTATCTCTATTTTCTTGATAATTTATAAAATAAAATTATTCAATAGAATGAAAAATGAGTTTTTGTGTTTGTCTTATTGATGCATAATTGAATAAGATAAAAAATATATTTTTGTACTTATATGTGTATATGTATATAAAGAAAGTGAGGGGCTTGCCATGAAGTCTTGAATTACCTTGAAAGGATTTTATTTTTCTAAGTCTTGAATTACTTTTAAGATTCATTAAGTTGTTGTATACATTCATGAAGTGAATTTGAGAGGTAGGACTCATGATGCTTGTGCTATTTTTTTCAACCTATTGTTGCCTGTAAAGATTGTTGTTGCACCTAGTAGTTCTTCAAGCATTTTTATGAAGGAGAGTGTGGTGCTTAGTGAAGAAGAAGCAATAACATGTTAAGAATAGTGCAGAACCATGAGGTTTTTCCAAAGAATTGGGTATTTGTGTGATCCTTCTTAGGTGCATATGAGATTCGAACTAGTTGTTTGGTATGGAGTGGATTCCTTGTAGCTTGATGTTCTTCACAGAATAAGCACTATAAGATATCACAAAACCTTTTAAAATTTGTTGTTATACTAGTGTTATGGTTCTTTACTATAATTGATCCTTCAAAAAATGTCTCATATTTTTGTGATTATTGCTAAGCAGATTCAGACAGGTTAGAGGGTACACTGCCACCTCCTACACCAGTGATGGCTGGGGTGGAAAGAGTTCCAGTGCTGTATATGGACCTACATATCATATGATTTTTACTATGAGGAGCATGCCATATGTTGGTGTGATTGTTGTCGAGGCACATATTAGAGTCCATGATGAGAGTTCCATTCACATCAGATGTAGTACGATATTTATCATCGAGCGCCAGCACCTGAGGAGTGACATGAACCTATGGTACGTGACTGCTCTTTCTTACTTTCATTATTAGTTTTTGTAATGAGCACTGACTTATATATGTGATGTGAACTACATTATATATGTAGGGACCCTCACTTGACGAGGAGGATGACTACAGTATTGGTGGGGCACATGTCCCCCCCTTGCACACGGCATGGACAGGCCATTGGTCATAGTTGTAGTTTGAGGTTTCTCGATGACCTCTGGCCCCTAGTCTGGAGGTTGAGACGAGCGGAGATCATCCATTGCCTACTCGTTTCCATACTCTAGTACATATGTACGATCGCAGAGGATACAAAGGATGGCAAAGGGGATCACTTCCATCAGATGGAGAGGTTTTCAGCTTCTGGGGCAATCGGTACATGATTGCTCCATCCACTATCAATGGAGCAGGATGAGGCCTATTTATTGCATAGGATTTACATGTGCCCCCTCATTCAGAGGTCACTCTTATGTCTTTTCGTGGACCTATATATGGATGGGGACCATGGCATCAGCTTGCTCGCTACATTCAGAGCGTGAGTACTTATGGGCTATGTCTCAATGCAGCCTCTCTTTCTGAGAGAGGTATCACACATGCAGAGGGGCAAAGACTCTATTGATGAGAGACCTTACTCTCAAGGAAACATAGCAGGTTTGATCAATAACAACCGAGGAAGAAGCACAAGAATCAATTGCACATTTTTAGAGATTGAAAATAGTCATGAACCAAGACATATGAGTAGAGATGTACCAAGGTAGATAGTTGTGAATGCTATTACATCATTGCGTGCTGGTGATGAATTGTTAGTTAACTATGGTTGGCATAAGCCTCCATGAGCACCCTTTATAGATGAGGATTAGGAGCTCTAGTGTATATAGATAATATATTTTTTTGGAACCTTGTACTACAATTTTGGGCTTTTGTACTCAGTCTCATAATGTTGTAATATTTTTGGGAAATCTTTGAAAGCTTTGTAAATGTGCATTAAAGTGTGGTTCTAATTATTCTTAAATTTGCAGCCATTGAATTGTGTGTGCTTGCGTGTGTGTGTCTCTCTCCTTTTATGGCCAAAGCATGTCATTGATATATGTCTTCTTTGCCTTCACATATACAGCATCCAGATCATGACATTGATGATGTCATAAATCAACCTTCACATGGCACATCACGTATGCCAATAGAGTGCATGAGGATCCTACATAGGAGTGATCCTAACATGTATGCAAGACTAAAACAACAATATTCCAAGGAGTTTGATCTATGCGATGGCATCTTTGGCGATGACAACGACATGGCTGATTTTGTTGAGGATTGGTATCAAAATGATGGTGTGAATGATATTCCCAACAATGAGAAATATCTTCGAGAAGAAGCTCTAAAGCGTATCTATACAGGAAGCCAATTGACACATCTAAGTGCAAGCTTACTTATTCTCAATCTTCCAAATCGATTTGGATGGAGTAATGTATTTGCTTTGAAGGTATTGAAGTATGTGACATACTTTTTTTTAAAATCAAATTCCATTTCATTGTTGTGTGATTATGGCTTTTATTATTTCGTATGCTTGATAGCTTGTGTAATTGACTTACAAGCTACTCTCTGAGAAGTTTCTACCTTCAAGCAATGCCCTCCTTGCATCGCACGATGCATTTAAAAAGTGATAGATAGTCTTGGACTTGACTATAAATCTATACATGCATGCCCCAATGACTGTATCTTGTATAGAGGTCAATATAAGGATGATGTGACGTGCCCAAAATGTTGAACGTCTCGTTATAAAGAAGGCGAAGGTAAGGTTCCTAGAAGGATATTAAGGCATTTTCCCTTGGCTCCACGCATAAAACATATGTTTCAAAGTTTGAAACTAGCTAAGCTTATGTCTTGGGGAGTAGAGCATAAGAGCAAAGATGGAGTAATGCGAATTCCATCTGATAGTCCTGCATTTGAGCAAATTGATTTACGTGGCCAGATTTTGCAAAAGAACCACACAATATTAAGATGGGCATAGGATTGGATGGTGTGAATCCGTTCTCCATGAGATCAAGTAAATGGTCTACTTGACCAGTGGTATTTATTAACTATAATCTGCCCCCCTATCTTAGTATTAAGAAGGAGCATTTAATGCTCTCCCTCTTAATTCTGAAAAAATGTCAAGTTAAAGACCTTAATGTTTATTTGGCTCCTCTCATTGATGATCTTCAAGGTCTATGGAGAGGGATTGATGTCGTGGATATGTCCAAAAGAAATGGTTAAAGACAATTTGTTGTTCACAAAATTGTAACATGGACTATCGACGACTTTCTAGGGTATGGTTTTTGCTCAAGTACGCAATTCAACATATAAACATTGTCTCGTGTGTTTTTATGATGTTTGTCAACGGTTGTTCTTTTTTTTTGTGCAGGGATATCTACCAAGGGTTATAAAGCTTGTCCTATGTGCAGCGATTGGTTGAGATTGACATATAACAAAAGTGTCAACAAAAATATCTATCTTTTGAATTTTTGCCTGCAAATCATCATTTACGAAGCAGGGGACAAGCCAGGCATTTTAATGGAAAGGTGGAGAATGGGAGATGTCCCATGCGGATGACACCAATGGATTGGTATCAAAAGTGGATTGCTAGACCCGCTATCGATTCCGAGTCGGAAATCATAAGTAGTGATGACGTCCAGGTGCAAGCTAGAGGAAAACATTCTTTGGCGTTAAGTCCCTCGATATTGTATGCTTTAGAATATTGGAAGGATTTGAAGATTTGTCATCTTCTTGATCCTATCCATATAATCAAGAACATTGGTCATTCCTTATGGCAACACCTCGTTGGTTTGAAAGACACAATTGCAACAAGAAATGACTTAATGAACCAAAACTCGAAGCCCAATCTATGGCCACAATTTGATGAAACTATAGGAGTCGAGAAAACTTATGAGCCTGCCCCATGGGTGCTCACATAGGAAGAGATGCAAACTCTCAACCAATGAATTCAATCTATTCATATGCCTCCATGGTATGGTGCGTCTTGTCGAAACATGCTCACAGTAGATGACTGGAGCTTTGTCTGGCCTAAAAACACATGATTTGCATAAATTTTTGAAGGTAAATCTCTCTAGATCTTCGAAAGTAATTTTGAATACCTTCCTTGTTTCGTTCATTGAGCTTATCATGGATTCATATGTGCAGTATATCCTACCCCTTGTTATTGATGGATGCACTACAAGAGGCATTCGAGATATCATTTACCCTCTTGGGTCACTTACAAGGTATTCATTTGCTCGTTAATTTGCAGTACAAAAACATTCAAAAACATCTATAATATATATTTTTTCCTATACAGATGGATTACATATAAAGAAATTGACAAAGCGTCCATTCCACAAAAGAAACACGAATGCATAGAGCTTCTCTCTTTGATGGAGAAGGAGCTTCCAACGTCCTTTTTTGATATCCAGGTTCATGTTTTGATTCATGTAGTGGACGAGATAGAGATCGCCGATGTTGTGAGCACTCGATGGATGTTTTGGGTCCAGAGATTTATGGGAGTTTTAAAAAATTATGTATGCCAAAGGGTGAAACCAGAGGGTTCCATGGCCGAGGGATGGGCGCTCGAGAAATGCATGTATTACGTCTCTGAATACCTAGAGCCAACTGATGAGGAGGCTCCACATGCATGGACAATTGAGTCTTCTTCTACCATGTCAGATGGGGTATTGTCTGGTCAAGGAGTCCCTTTCCGCCTCAAGGTCCAAGACAAATTGGATATATCTACTTTCATAGGCTACAATAGTGAATGCATGCAACCGTTCGTTGATGAGTACGATGTAGAACTTGCAAGAAAATGAGTTGGAGACATAGAAAGAGGAGATCAAAATATCAAGTCATGGTAAATAAAGACGAGGATGTGCCTTCTTTCATGGATTGGATATACACCCGTATGCAACGGATGATTAGAAATCATGAGCCTATCTCAGATGAATAGAGAGAGTTTATGATTGGGTGTGAAAGACATGAAATATTTTTTAAAAAAAGTTTCGAGAACTGTGGACTAAACAAGTGGATTTTATATTAGTTACTTTTTTATGGTTTATTTGTTAATTCAGGGTCGCACGTATACAAACATGTGGGCTTATGGACAACATCTAAGGGTGAAGAATATTGACGACTTACGTCTCACTCAAGATTCTTGTGTTGTTGCCTCTTTCAAGCAAGTATCACATGCAAGTTTAAGAGACACAAATCTTATCGATAGTGAACTTGGCTACGTGGGAACCATAATAGGCATTTATGAAGTATCATATCGTATCTTCAAGCAGGTAAATAAAACACTCTCTTGAATTGTGTAATCGTGACATCTAGACTCTTAAATTTATACATAATTCTAAAGGTTTAATTCACGTGTTTTAATAGGTGGTTTTGAAGGTGGATTGGTTTCGAGCAGAGTACAAAGGTAGTAATGCCACAATGAGACAAGAGCCATCTGGATTTTGGTCCCGTCGATTCCTCCAAGTTAATACGGGATTCAAAGGAGCCATATATTTTGCTAGCTCATGTTGAACGGGCGTTCTTCTACAAGAATGTAGATGCTCATCCATCGTGGCAAACTGTGCATGTCCAGCCTAGAGGTCGACGGTTGTTTGATAGTGTTGACATAGTGGATGATGATCGGGATGAATCGATTTCACCTTCCAATCAAAATGCACCAACATTGGACAGTCATAGAGTTCTTCTTTTCGATCACGATGACCTTGTTGACATTCAGAATGACAACAATCTGCACTCTGACACTACAGAAACCGAAGAGGAGGAAACAATGGACGCTGAGCTTGCGGTGGAAATGAACATCAATACAGGTTTAACAATGGAGGAGATTGAAGAAGTCAACAAGGATAATGAAGATGAGATTCTATTGACGCTCAATCTCGAAGATGACGACGATGATTACTAGCATTAGCCAAAAAACCTACGAATCAACCAGTTTCGAGGGATGCTTATTATTTTCAACACTTGGTAATGTATCCAGCTCTTAATATTTCATTATGTGGTCATGATTTTTTTCCCCCATTGTATTCTTACTAACAAGGGAGGGTGGGCGGGGAGTCTCGTGGTGATAGCCGCATATGGCTAGTGTTGGGATTCAATTCCCCTCAGACTCTCTCATATGGGATAAGCTTAATGCCCATATCCATTTCTTTCTCTTTTTATCATGTACTACAGCCATGATTGCCCACATAGAGCACTTGATGGTGGCTAGGGAGATATGGCTGGAGTTGGGGACCAAATGTACAGGTGGATGACCGTCATGAAGAGGGTTTCGTTGGAGGTCCAGATGCGGACTTTGAGTGTGAAAAAGTCATCTTCAATGCGGGAGCATGTCAACAAGTTGAGGTAGCTCCAAATGCAAGTGCAGAATGTGGGGAAGGTGATCACTTCTGAAGACACTGCAATAACATTGATGTCCTAGTTACCGCCACTGTTCGGTGCATTTTATTCTGCCTTGATTGCTTCAGGAAATGGACGACCATGACTCCTTCGATGGATGGTGTTGCCCATTTGCAACCTATGCGTGGGTAGATTCTCATTGGAGATAGCTCTTCGGTGCCTATTGCTGGATGAGGCGACATGCCATAGGAGGCCATACCCCACCACTTCAGCATCTCTATGCTAGATAGGTCCATTCGGGACATCTTAGGATGACCACACTTCATGAATAGTTCCACATTGCACTTGAAGTGCATCAAGATTTTATCTAGTTTGTATACCATTTTGTACCTACCTACTCACTTAGTTTACCATAGCACTAGATAGTCGCTTTATTGGACTTGGAAAACTTTCTAGACATTCTATATGTAATTTTTTTTGGTCTCATAGGCCAACTTGGCCTTTTGTAGACATTAATATAACTTTCTTTCTTCTTTCTTTCTTTCTCTCTCACACACACACATTCATATCAAAGCTTCTCACCGTGCACGATCGCGTCGATGGCCCATAAGAGTAGACATCGCCCCGCAAAGCCACTTATGGATCCATGCTGTCCCATGCTCTGTCTCCAATACGCTGATGACATATTTCTTGTTATCCTTGTGTTAATCACTGCATTGAAAAACAAGACCTATTAGTAGTTTTAAATAAACACAATTTATCATTTTTATATTAATTAATACTCATGCTCACGGAATGTGGACACATGGCATATAGGAGTAGCATAGCTCTCCCATCCGACGTCAACAGGCAATGCCTGTTCCTGAGTAGTCAATGGAACCATCAATGGATGTAGTTTAATTCTAGAGGTATGCACATATTACTTGCATAAATCATGAACACACTACTCTCATGTTGTAGTATAAAATTTAAGAGGGATTCAATCTAGGCTAGGAGCTTTCTCATTCTTCATGTGAGACATAGTGAAAGAGAGTTCCTCCTTTGGAAAGGGTTTCTCTATTAGAAGAGAAAGCCCATTACTAGAGGAAAAGCCTTTGGGGTACCTAAAATTCAATCAATGAGATGGTCCCTATCAATACCATCCTAAGGGACCCTCCATAAAATAGCATATGGGTAGTCATGAACAAAAGAATTGAGTTTCATACCATCCCTTACCATTATCTCATCATGATTATTAATGGCAATAATGAGATAATTATATTTTTTATCCCTAAGTAGTTCTCCACACATTACACCCCAACCTTTATGTTGAACTTGTGTTGTTGTAATCAACTTCACAATATTTTGATGTAATCCTCAAAGTCTACAAGGTGGAAAGTAGAGTACCATCCCCAAAAAGAGAGAAAAAGAGAGTATTGAATATGAGCATGTAGATATATAGAGAAGTTCTGTCCCCAAATGAGCATTACCTCTCTTGTATTTTCTGCTAAACTTGTTTGTCTACCTATGTACAATATGACAATTAGTGATATGGTCTACCATAAATGAAGAAGTATTACTCCATGTATTTCTTCTCAAAGATAAAATAGATATTTAGCTTGAAGGGAGGAGGGGACCTAATTAAGTATATTTGTCCAAACATAATTAAAAGTGGGAGGTGTTTTGAATCTTCTACATCACCCAATACACCCAATGAGAGTTTAGAGGACAACTAGTTGCCTCTACTACAAGCATAGATTCTATCAAGTCTACCCCCCACCATGTGTGATCTTGATGATTATTATGACATGTGATAGCCACGGTGCAATTCCTAGAGAATATGAGATTATCTAGAAAACGAGCCCTCAATTTAAGATATTTCCATTATAACTTCTCTAATTCAAGCAAGCCACTTCCATTAGACCTTTCATGGCTATCCTTAGTTATATTCTAGTTTCCAATTAAGATAGTTTCTTTTTTCTGTATGGATCCTACCATCCATTTCCAAAATATAGCTTTATGACAAGAGTAGTTAGTAGCATAGATAGAGAGTACATCAAACTCCTCATTAGTATACTTCTCTTTGATAGCCAAAATGTTAGTGAACCCCCCGAGCTTATTGCTCATCTAATATGCTTATGTGATACTAACTTGATGCTAACATATAAATAAGTGTTTGGTCCTTGCTTGGAATTACTTTCTAAGCTATGTTGCTCACTTATTTATCTGCTCAAATATATGCCTATGGCTACTTGATGCTTCTCAGGCACTTTGGATGCTACATTGGTATTTAATGTATAAAGCACTTAATTGTATTTTTATTGTATACAGTTCGGAGAGCAAAGGTTGCTGTTTGTACGATCCTCGTACTCGAAATATTTATGTAAATGGAGATGCCATTTTCGCTGAAAATGCTGCTTGTTCTCATGATCAGTTCGAGATGCCAGCCACCTATGAGTCTAGTGATGTCTTTGAGGGTCTTTTGCCACTTGTATTGGGATCCGAGCCTGCTGTAAATGCAGAAAGAGATGTATTACAACAAGCTGTTATTGCTCCACGTGCCCTAGATTAGCCCCCTTGGTAGATCATGTTTTGCCTCTAGTAGTGGACTAAGTAGTTGAGTAAGAAAGGGATGCTATAAATGCAACAAAATAGTCCTGAGACGGTTGTTACTAACTAGCAAGAAGGCTATTGGCACTAAATGAGTTTTTAAACTCAAGCGCAAGGCTGGTGGTTCAATTGATAGGTACTATGCACTTGATCTTGAAAACTCTACCTTTCTCATCACTATGCTTGCAAAAGAGATTGACTTGATATATTGAGAAACCTTCCCTTTTTGCATTAAAATAGCTCCAATAGCATTTGTCCCCATTGCAAGATTCACATAAAAGCATTTCTTCAAATTTGGAGTTTGAAATTGATCCAAGTTTCCCAATACCTCTTTCACCCACGGAAACACCTCACACTCCATCCACACAAATACCCAGGTTTGAAATCAATTTCAAATGTTGATGCCTCTTCCTCATCCATTTCATCTAAAACGAAATTTAGCTTTTATTTTCTTCCTTCTCTTCCCTTTCATCTGGCAAAGCAAACAAAAAATAGACGAGAGTAACGAAGGCAATAGCCCAAAGGACATCGAAGAGTAAAACCAGAGGGGGTGATTGGTCTAATCGAGAGTAGTCTCTACACCTTTTGCTTATCATGCTTACCTAGTGGATCTTCGTCACTTAGGGTAGCTCCCTTCATCGCTCTCCCTTCGATTAATAAAAAGCACGCAATGTGAAGAGAAACCCTAGACTCCCTTCGATTAATGAAAAGTGTGCACTGTGAAGAGAAACCTCGGGTTTGCGCTTATGTCAAAATAACACTTCGTCGCTTAAGCGATGAATTGCAATTTGCCAATGTCGCTCAGGTTGTTGCTTACGGGCGTTGTTTAAGCGACAACCTTCCTCGTGTAAGCGAGGGTAGCATTTAAAAATTCAAATGCCATAGCTGAAAGGACGGTTTTATCGCTTAAGCGACGAGCTGCATCATCACTTAAGTGATGGCCGATTTTTTTACTCCCTCCCTATGCATGGTCGTGGCTAGTAGTGATAAGTGACTAGTTCCCATCTACTAGAAGCACAAGAATAAAGGGTATATGTGTGCAATTGGCACCCATAGTTTACAATGATTCCTATTTTATTGTCATGATCTTTGGATACAGGGTAAAAAGTTGTTTTTGGAGCTTCAATCATGTCATTTGCCTTTGTGTATAACCAATTAGAAGATATTTGAGTGATTAGGCAAATGCTCACATACACAAGGGTAGATCATGACACAAAAAGTTTTTGACATTTTAAAGGTGAGAGAAGGGGCTATTTTCCCTTGCTTTTCTCTATAGTGTTTAGCATTATGAACTTTTGCTTAGGAGACACCATATACCTAGCTAGGTACAGTTGGGGGAAGGGGGGTGCTGCCCCCCTATTGCCAACCAACCGCACTTGGCTAGGTATGCAGTGCCTCCCTTGCTAGGTATACCATCCCTCCCTTGCAAAACCTTATGATATTAGTTATAATTCATAATGTGGGATTAGAGTGGGAATTCGTCTAAAACTTCGTGTGCGAGGTCTGGATAGCATAGACTCGAGGTGACAATGCATTGGGTCGTAATATTTGAGGTGGCAATACACTATTGGACTACAATATTTGAGGTTTATATGATAACAAATTAGCCAAATACCTTTGGAGGGTGCGAGGCGCGACCGAAGCCTCCGCTCTACAGATCGGAAGGGGTATCAACATGCCGGGAACCCATTAACGAATCGAATCAGAAACTCTCTCTCTCTCTCTCTCTCTCTCTCTCTGTGCGTCTGTGTCTGTGTAGCAGACTGCATTGCTGATCTCGTGGACGTGTTTGTGAACTGTTTCCGTCTCCTGGCAAGACGATACGACAAGGAAGACCCCAATTTTACAAGAAGGAGAAAGCAGTGGAGAGAGAGAGAGAGAGAGAGAGAGAGAGAGAGAGATGGCCTTCAGTACCCGCTACGTCACCCTTCCTCTCGTCATCTTGAATCTGATGCTCTACATGATCGTGCTGGGCATCGCAGGATGGGCCGTCCGGATGGCCATCGACACCGATTTCTCGACAGGTGCTTGCCACGTCTTCATGAGAGAGAGACAGAGTGTGTGTGTGTATGTTTTTTTTAAAATAATTTTAAAAAAAAGGTATTCATGTCTTTTAGAGTCTAGACTCGAATGGATTTATCAATTAGTTGAATGTCGGGACTTACATCAATGCTTCTAGTCAAGGGGTGCCCAAACCCTTGAGCCGCGACTCTTACAAGTGGTCTAAGTACAATGTCCAACTTGGTGGTCGGCCAAGTGGAGCAATATTCACTTTTATACAAGGTGCCGCACTGCTGCTCAGAGAACGGAACCCATGACCTTGGGTTTATGACACCATTTCACTACCACTTGAGCTAGCAGTTCTTGGCAACATTTATGTCTTTTAGGCACCTGTCTCACCACAATTTTTAGTTACAATCTAATTTGGGTGTCACACACACACACACACACACACACACAATGTAGAGTTTTGGGTGTCACGCATACTATTTGTGTGTGTAAAATGCCATTGTACCATTTAGGATTCACCTTGTTTTATTCCATTCGAGTTTACGCAATTTCTTTCCTTCCCTTTTTTCTACATGTGTCAACATTCAAAATTCTTGCAAAGTGCTCAAGCAATTTAACAAGTGTTTGCCACCAAATAGCCTATGTAATCCTTCTCAATTATTGTGGACATATGCATAACAAGTGATTCCGCATTTTGAAAATCCATGACTAAAATTACAATTGATTAGACATTGCTAACAAAGTGTTATTTTGTGCTCTATAGGCCTAACTTTTCCTTATTGTAACTTTGAAGTGTCAAACAGTGGTGCAAGCTTCTACTTCATTATATTTTCCCTAATAGCTGGAGCAGCAGGCATGGGTGCCATGATCAGTGGCCTTCACCATTTGCATGCTTGGTCCTTGGAAAGTTTTAGTGCAAGTTTTGCAATAGCAGTTGTTGCTCTAGTTCTATCACTTGAAGCCCTTGGGTTTGTTTCATTTACCCTTCAAATGTCAAATCTTATAAATCAACTCTCTATGGTTATCTTAACTCATGAAATCAAGATTTTGCATGGTGGATAGTCAAGCTTATTGCTAGTATAGCCATTTTCAATGAACCTCTTTTTATGAGCACATTCCACTTTTTGAATAGTAAACAAAATGTTAGCTAATATTTACTTGTCATGATCTCTATAGTTTTGGGGCCCTCTAAAATATGATGTATCACCTATGTGCACACTCAAAATAGGAGGCATTATTGGAAAGCTTGTGATGACTATAGAGTTTAGTAAACTTGAATATATTTTGTTAGACATTCCACAATGTTACTTGTCTGTATGTTAGAACTCAATCTCATCTACCATGGGTAAATGCTTAGACTCTATATTTGTGACATTTGAGCACCTCTAATATCTTGGAGTTCATTTGTTCGATACTCATGCTCACTTTTAAGGGCAAAAAGATTGACATGTTCGAGGTCCCTTAGAGGAGCAAGAGAGAAAGGAACCTTAGGTAGTGAAACATACATATCTAACAAAGAAAGTAACAAGGCCTTGAGAGTTTTCCAGCCTCTAGTAATGTATGCCTTTTATATCTCAGTTTCCCAAAAAGAGATGTACTTTTTTTTAGCAACTTCAAACTTCTTTGATAGAACCTTGTAAGATTACGTTATGCTGGAACCCTACAATATCACATTTTTTTACTTTTGCTTAGGGCATGGTCATTGTTGGTGTTGTATATATTATATATTACTATGTGAATGGATATATTTCGCAAACAAGGATTTGTATCTTGCCTTGGACCTTATTGTTATCTCTAAGATTATCTGATAAAAATCCAATATATATAATGTATATATTTAAAAATGTATAATATCCAAATATTTGTTGTGTAATGAGGTTATGAAAATGCTTGTGTATGATATCCTAACATGACTATACTTATGCAGTCTTGCATCCAAAGAGATTAACAGTGGCTTATTTAGGAGTGACACGATGGTATACTCATTCGACCAACAAATGCTCTATGATCTAGCATGAATCTTGTTAGGTTCTCATTCCTCTCTGGAGCTAACCATGTCAACTTGCTTGCAGAAAACTTTGGAAGCTATTGTCATCATTGTTGGTAGCACACAATTGTTCTATGTTATCTCTCTTCAAGTAGGGCGAGTACTTGGAGAATATGCATAAGATGGGAAAATAATTTCTATGGATAACTTTTTCCCAACAAATCATTGTATGTTATCCATCTTCAAGTAGGGTAAATAGGTATGAAATTCTAGTTAATTTGCAATCCCCACCTCACATTGTGAAAAAAAAAACAATAACAAAATTCTCCCATGTATTCATTAACTACATTCACATTATTAGGTAGAAAATGCACTTGAGCTGACTAGCAAGTTGTGTATGCTCTTTAGAAAGGCCTATTAAAAACACAAATAGTTACCAAAATCATGCTCATTTCTCTAGCTTACATAATATATTATTACTTAACTAGTTTAATTTCACTTAAGCTATTGCTCTTGTTTCCATTGAATTAGCCTTCGAAAGCCAAGTCTAAGAGGAGGATATAGATTAAGATCCTTAAATAGAGTAGTTTGTTAAAATGATAGGAACACATGATATATCCACATCATTTATCTATGGATTGTTCAACAATAAGCTTCAATATAAGCACATCTGTTGTGTTTTCAACTCAAGAATTACATTTTTAATACTCTTTTATGATGGTAAGGGGCAAGTGTCAATATATATCTAATTTTTTTTTGTTTCACAAGGAACATTTTTTGCACATAGTAGAAAAAACATTTCTTGAAATTCTTAACTTTAAAATGTTTCATGAGATATGCCAAAGTAGCAAAGATGAGGCTGCTTTAGGTGATTTTTCAACACATTGTACAATATTGAAGCAACGTTCAAGTCTTGTGTTATGAATGGATTATCATCTTCAGATTTTTGGGTACCCATTCAAACAAGAAGTTTTATCGATCACTTAGAAGAAATGAGATGTTACTTTATAGCATTAAGGGAAAAAATACGATTTGTTCAAGACTTAGTTGCAAGCATAGCCTCTCAATGTGAGATAAATTAAGGGAATTCCTTACTCCTATGCTAAGGTACACACATAATTTCTCATTACGAGATATACACAAGGAAGTCACTTTACTTAGACTTTATTGTAAATTATTGAAGTGAGAAAAGATTCTAAAAATAAATTAAGTGTAAGATTACTATGTGCTAACTTTCCTACATTGTCTAAAACTGTCATCTTATTATTTTCTAGTTAATAAATTAAGTGTAAGATTACTATGTGCTAACTTTCCTAAAAAGATTCTAAAAATAAATTAAGTGAGAAAAGATTCTAAAAATAAATTAAGTGTAAGATTACTATGTGCTAACTTTCCTACATTGTCTAAAACTGTCATCTTATTATTTTCAAGTTAATCCAACCAACAAAAAAGATCAATCAAAACTATATTTATGAAACCATCTCTGGTGAATCTAGATATCCTTTACAAGATGAAATGCCATGTGGAGACCTATTGTATGTGGAGGTGTGCCTCTTTTACAAGAAATTTTAACTTTTTGTAGCAACCTAAGATAAGCCACAACTAATCTTAATTTCTTAAATCCTAGAATTTATTACGACCTTAAAATTAAGTACTTTACTTGATGTAGCATATGAACACTTCCTCTAGGATATTTAAAATATTGTAAATTCTACAATATATTGGTGCTGATTATGTCTTAGGTATGGAGCTTCCTTTTACTCCCCAGGATCTTTAGATATTTTTTTAAATGAGTTAGCTATTTTAAGTGGTTAAAATGCATATTTTTAGTAACTTTTGATATGAGTTGGTTAGTTTTAGTGGTCAAAATTCCTAATTTTAGAGTGATTTCTAATATTTTATCAATCTTGAACTTCCAAAGCAAAAGATGTCATCATAGGCGTATAGTCTCGAGATATTAAGGATTAAATACCAAAAGATTTATATATAAACTTTATTTCATTGTTATCAATAATCACCATTAAAACCTAGACATGACTTGTAATCTCTTCACATAGTAATATATGATTATACTAAAAGAAATTGTAAACTTTTCAAGAATCAATCAAGGAAAAAGAAGACCTAGAATTCAAATAAAATATAGCCAATGGAATAGACACAGAAGCATTACTATGTGAACTTATTCAAGTTTCCCCTTTCTTTTTCCACAAAGAAAAAGAAAACTCAATTGACAAAACTTTAAAAATGATCCATAATGTAAGATACAAAGTTGAGCTTCCTCTATTAGCCACTCAAGTCAAATTAAGCTAAATAAGTATCTTTAAGCCAAATTTAGCACTCAAATAATTGTAACCTATAGTTAGTATTTTTGCAAGTCTTGAGTAAGCTTATTTTGGTAGTTGAAACCTTCCTAATGTAGACTAGGCTTTTAAGTTCCAAAATAGCAATAATCCCCCAAGTTGCAAATGTTGACTCAATTTTAAGTTTCTAAAATTATCTTGCACCATATGAATTTGCACTCCCTTTGAGGACACAAAATAAAAAAATATATATTTTCTTCTTTTTCATTTTTCTCTTTGCTTCTTCTTGTAATTGGGAATCTCTTCCCCTTTAAAAACATTATAGATTGCTCATGTGATCCCCACTTTTTAATACAAAAAGTGATATTGCCTTTGAAACTCTTTAGCACATATCCTAATTTTTGAGTTGATGTATTTAAACTTCCTATTATGGATTTTGTAATTCTTACCTACTTGAAGTTAATACTAGATGTTTTGAAAAAAGAGGTATTCGACTACATTACATCTTCTTATTATTTTTCCATGGCATTCACAAGGTGTCCTTCTCATTCCATGAACTCTTGCATCATCTATAACAAAAGTCTGGACGAAACTTGGGAGAGCTCAAAACCTTTGTTGTAAAAATGATTGGGTCACCATGGTGCCATCTTGCAAGGGCTCTCGCAAGGTTTAGAAAAACAAAATGAGAGGATGCAAAATATCATTGGAAGGGATGTATTGTTGCTTTCAAGGTTACATCTCAAACATGATTTGCTTAAGTTCAACATGTTTACATGGCTTGATATGTACTTGCCTCCAACTAAATATGTTTCTTTGTAAAAACACTATAAGTTTTGAGTTACTTGTTCTTGCTCATGCTTTCTAACTTGAGCTGCAAGTCATCCAAATGAAGAAAGAATGAAGGTCATAGTTGCTCCCAAGTGGACATTATAAGATGTTAGAGACACTCTAGAGTTTTTAACAAGACAACACAAGTTCTAGATATAAGTTTAAGTTTAGTGTTATAGTCCATTGGAAAAAGATTTGAATGCTCTTTACCTTGTAAAAGTTGTATGCATTTCACTGTTGTAATTTCTAAACAAGCAATGAAAAAATAGTTGAGAATTTATTCCTCCTCATTGGCATTGTTGTGGAGAAAAATTTAACCATAATTTTTTGCACTTTGGAATATGGCTTCATAAATAGAAAAATATTTGAATAAAATTTCTAAAAGAATTTCATTAAATGATATAAGTTACAAAATTGTCAATATGTATGTATAAAAGTACCAAATGATAATTTACACTCGGGATGAGTTATTGGTATCAATACACAAAATGGTATGATAGATTATGTAGTGAAGCAGTAATAAAGTATCAAAATATACTACTTTTCATTTCTTTTACTCTTCAATATCTCCTTTTTGGGCCTTGTTTGGAGGAAATTTGTACATGCAATACTCTAAACTAACTATAACAATCTTTATATCAAGTTATATTGACTAAGAATTTTACTACGTCTCGTTTAATAAGTTTCCCAAAGTTATGTTTCTCTAAGTCATGAAAAAGCAAGTATAACTCAAAAGTAAGCACAATATCTAGTTTCATAGTATGTACAATAATATTTAAAGTATTTTATTTTTAAATACAAAACTTATTAAGAACAATTGCATTATTTTTCTAAAATACTACATGATAAGTTTTAAATACAAAACTTATTAAGAACAATTGCATTATTTTTCTAAAATACTACATGATATGAAGGATTTGTAGAAATTTTAGAGCTCTTTTGATAGTTCAAAAAAAATATCCACATATTTTTTAATTAAAAAATGAATTCATAAAAAAATAAAAATGATAATGAAACACAATATAATAGTGTCGTATTATCAGGAACCCCCCTCCCCCAATATCACATTATGTTGTCATTGTGATATTTTTGATTTTTTTCTCTTAAAAATACATAAATATTTTTTTCAAAAATGAGAAAAGAGCTAAAAAATTTCTACAAAACCCCCAAATCATATGGTATTTATTAAGTTATTTTTGATAATTTTTACATTTTTATAAATACTCTAAATATTATTACATTTATTATCTATTCTAGGTGACCCACTTATGACCCATATTTGCATTTTTAGCCTTACAATTGTTAGAGCTTGAGCACTTGGCAAGACCTCTTGTGCAAGTAAATTTAACAGATTGTATTCATATATGAATTGAAAGCTCCCTTATGGATAACAGAACATTTACAAGAAGATGAAGATCATTTGCCCTTAAGAGATTTGGAATTTCCAAATTTTGGAAGAGAAAAAAGTGATTATGTACAACTTAAAGATATCAAAGGACATCACAAATGTATTATATAAACTTGAAGGTATTGAAAACCAAAAGGTAATATTAGATTAAGTGAAACTAAAAGTCATGTCTACATTTTACATCTACAATTTTGTTCCATCGCCATTTTGTTTGATTCGAGATAGTAGATGATCAAGGAGCGATAGTGCTTCCAAGGACAATGCTCTTGCACATTACTTGTCCACAATTGACAAAAATGATTTCCTTGTGTTCCACAGCTTCTCCAAAGAGGTAGCTTGGTCTATATAATCATTAAAAATAATGCTTATAAGCATCAAATCCATCTATGCAAAAAAAAGTAGTGTTAGTTGGTGTAACTATTACCATTGCACTACGTCTCTCTAAATGGGAAAGCTTGAAACAACTTAGTCTTTGTCAAAGCAGCCTGGTGAATGAACTCATGTGATAGGGGGTCCAAGCTAGAACATGGAAGAACACATAGTACAAACATTGTCACCTTTGATGGAAGCAAACTTGTGCCCTCGACCACACTGGCCACACTCCTGGCATTGGGCCACACAAATTGTCCATAGTGTTTTTGGAACCTTTGTCTCCCTAACAATGAGCTCTTTACCTATTTGTGATGAGGTACATTGACGAGTATTATCCTTGCTCTATGTGATTGTAACAAACTCAGGCATGTGACTATCATCATCCTGAATAATTGAGCGATGCACTTGCTCTGAACTCTTCTTGTGAATGCTACACAATCTCACCTTTGTCTCTTGTATCTCAAGGAAGCCCACACCCATTTCCTGCATTGAAACATGGGCCAAATCCACCAAATTCTTCCAAAGGTAAAAGAAACATGTTGAGCATAAAATTTGTTTTCTATGACTTGTACCCTCATGCCAATTCTAGGCCTATTCCATTTCAGGTACACATGTCTAAAGCCAGAAGGGGGCAACTCAAAGCCAATGTAACTAGTAGTTTCTTCACTTGCTTGAAGGTCTTTATGTTTTGAAATGCAGCATGCAAGCTATTGTGTATAGGTAAGTATTTGAAGAGGTCAAAGACACTTCTATATCCTATAGAAGAATAAAGATCAATCTTGCCTCTCTTCTCCAATTCCCCTTGTGAGAGCATGGGCTACCACTTAAAGTCACCATGTAGAATTGATATAAATCTTGGTCAAGAAGATATCTATCTTCCCCTCCAAGAATAGTTGAAGGTTCAAGTTTCACATAGACCTAATTTAAACCCAATGGTGTTAAAGGGAAAAAATGTGGTTTAAGGTTAAATTTCTCTCTTAGAGTCTAGAGCTTCAATGGCACCACTCTATCTTGGCAAAGCAACACTAGTTTCTAGCCATTGGAAGGTCCAAAGATTGTGGTCTCTTGAGCCATTTTCTTTCTTCCCACAACACAATCAACAAAGGGCCAAGATACCACAATACCCACAAAAGCTTACACATTTGATGTTATTTAAGACACGATTTTCCCATTCATGATTCAAAGATTTAGTTTCTTTTTGAAATGATTGCCATGATAATTGGCAGAGCATACAGTTCTTGTTCTACATTCTGTGTTATTAAAAACATGATTCATTACCAAGCCGCAAGAATCTGGCAACGAAAGCAAACATGATCCTGATCATCATTTCTTTGATCCCTATTTTATTATCCTCTGATTTTTTTTTTTTGCAGCCACAATGCTGTTGAGGATCAACAATTCATTTAATATCTGTATCTTGTGTTGTTCGAACAAAAGAAGATAGATTTTAAGGGCATTGTACTATTAAATTAGTTTCCTCTCTAACTCTCTCTCTCTCTTTGTAAAGACCTTTCTACCCAATTATGATTCATTGCAACGAGATAGAAAATCCTTATAACGACCTTGGTTACATAAAGAGAAACCGAACATGCAAATCGAGCCCATAAGGACAATGCGTATGGTTCTTGTAACTACATGCTCAAGGGGTTCCTCTCCACTTATAGTCTTATAGGTGCCACCTTGATAGACCCTCTCTCTGTCTCTCTCTCTCTCTCTCTCTCTCTCTCTCTCTCTCTCTCTCTCTCTCTCTCTCTCTCTCTCTCTCTCTCTCTGTGCAAAAAAAGAACTTTAAAAACATATTTCTTTCTTTCTCCCCCTCCTCCTCCTCCTCCTTCTCCCTCCTCTCTCGTGGTGGACTACGAACTCCTGTCATAGCATCTCCATCCTCCACCGTGTTCCTTCTATGGGCAGGGTGTTCACCCTCAAGACTATGTGCCACGGGGCAGGAGGAGTTGGGATTGACGGTTGAGGGGGGCCGTGGATCGTGGCGAGGATCTGGACCCCTACTTTTGTCCCAGGGTAAACCCTACCCCCGAAAGTAAACTCGGTCCAGAATGTAAACCCGAACCGACTAAAGTAAACCCGGGCGAGCAGCATGCGGACGATTTTGCGGGAAGGGGGGGTCACGTCCGGAGTACCACGGGCACGTGTGGAAGCCGTCATCGACGCAGGGCCCATCCACATTGGCGGCACACATGGCGATCATAGATTTGAGGGGGGGAGGGGGAGTCAGGCGGTCAAGGGCGTTCGGGTCGCCCGACTGGACTATGTGCCTTGCATGCATCGCCCTGGTTTACTTTCATGCGTTTTTTTTAAAAACGCTGCCCACCTTCACCATCGTCGTCTCAGGAACCCACCTTCGCCATTGCCATCGCCATCGCCATCGCCATCGTGCCATCGTGCCATCGTGCATCGTGCATCGTGCCAAAACTTGCATTTTTCATTGTGCCATCCGAACCTCGGACTGCTGCCCACCTTCGCCATCCGAACTTGCATGTGCCATCGGGCCATCGCTTTTGTATGACTGCGGGTCCAAAGAAGAAGGAGAAGAAGAAAACGGGCAGAAGAATCGCGGGCTGACTAGGTTGCCATCGTGTGGGCTGCTGATTGGGCTGCTGAATGGATCGGCCTGCATTGACGAGTGATTGTGCAGCCTCAGTAGTGAAGAGAGAAGAGGTGCATAGCTGAAGCCAACCCTCAACCGCCATCCTCGAGCGCATCGAAGGTATCTCATGCACGTGCTTGGTTTTTTTTGCATATGATCTAATGCACATAGTCCTGTTTGCATATGATCGATATGATGATGATGATAATCATCTAATGCATCATCATTAGATGCATACCAACTACTCATCCCATAAAACATGGTATCCCTCCTCACTTTGATGAAACACCAATGACATGTTTCTAATAGCGATTTCCTTTTTGCTTAGTCTATTATTTGATAAATATGTATTTCTTAATCTTTAATTCAAGATTTAATCTCAACTCATCATGCACATGAATATATGCAATAAAGATGCTCCTTGCTCTTGACCTCCTCCTAGTACCATAGCCTCAAGCAAAAGGTCTCTTGACTCTAGGAATGCAAGCTACTCTCTTGTCTTGATCTTTAGCTTGTGAGAGGAGAATTTTAGCTGATCGATGGCTACTCATGTCTCATGTGCCATGTATATGTCTAGCTTCCCATCTCTCTTAAGTGAACCATGTGCTATGAATCTTAGAAAATGGTCCATGTAATGTGACATCTTTGAGGCAATGGGTGATTGTTGGCATGTAATCCACATATACCATATGTATAGTTGGTAGCAATCATGTCTTAGTATTAGGTTTTTCTTAGCATCTATAGGACTATAGCCAAAACAAGGGTCCAAATAGGTGCTCTAGACATCATGGATGGTTTGAACGGTGTATCAAATAGGTGCTCTAGCCTTCCAGAGATTTGGACTATTTCATAATAACAACCCTAATGGGATTGGCACGCTACTTGAAACCAATGTGGCAATGAGGTTGGGCTTTACGTCATTGGACTAGAGCCAATTGGTTTTTTGACTCTTTTGACTAAGTTGTTGCTCTCCTTGTGTTAGATTCCTCCCTTGTTCTACCAGTTGGAAGGTTAACCCTTGTATATCATGTTTGTGTTTTAGTTGGGATAGTGATTCAATGTTGGATAGCCCTATGGTGCTCATATCATGAGTGGCTTTAGGCTCTTGCTAGGCCACTTGGGCCTTTTGCACCCACTTCTTAATGAGATGATGGATTTGCTACTACTAAATTTTTGCTTGGGATAGTTAAAGTACATATGAGTTATGCCACATTTAGGGTTCATTGACTTACTTGACTATCCTTGCATGGTTCTACTTTCTATAGGCATCTAGAGGACACATTCCCTCATTGCCCATAGTTCTAGCATTCAGTAGGGTCTTTAGGCTAAGCTAGAGCCCTTCCTCTTTCTTGCCCTAGCATCATGATGGGAGCGGGTTTGTAGTCTATGAGGACTATGTTATCTTTCTTGTTTGAGGACTTGTATGCTCTTTCTCTTCCATTTTCTCTTCCACATAGTGGACTAGCACATTGCTTGTAAGATTGATGATATTAGAGGGTGGTTGTGGGATATGTAGAGGATTGATTTTTGCCCATTGTGTAGCAATATTTTGCTCTATGGGAGCTAGCAAGGCCAACTATGGAGGTCTAGGGTAGTACAATGCCCTATTAGGCAATTGGTATGTATTTGCAATGTATCGATTTGGGTATGGTAAGTGCCACTGGATGTTTTGGAAATAGGGTTGTTGCTAATTTAGGGCTTTAGTGAGCTTGGCTATCTTTGGCACTACTTCATGAAGGTGGCAAGAAATACTTAGGTGATGCTAATCCTTAAGTCACTTCTAGTGGATGCCATGTCTTTCCCTACCCTATCTCTTTTGGTGTGGTTTCTCTCGCACTATAAGTCATCAATATGCATGGCCTCATCTAGGATTGCATTAAGTTTGTTTCCATACAAGGTGGAATTACTCGCCATGGCTAATAGATCAACTTGTCATGTATGCCCTTCACGAGGGCTTTAGCGAGGGCCTTAGGATTAGGTCACTTTGTGGTTGGAATTCGTTTGCTCTGGACCTTAGAGACATTGTCTCTCATGTTATCTAGCTCTTGATGTGATATGTTCATGAGCCATACCATGAGGTTATCCCAACTTCTTTAGATTGCATGATGAACATGTCCTTGAGGGGCCCTGAGAAGTGGGGCATCTTAGTTACATCTAGCCTCATGAACCATGTTCTTCCCTTATTTCCTAAGCATAGTCCAAAGGCTTACACCCTCTTCATGTTTGATATGAGATTGTTGGCCTCATAGATGTGCTCAAATTTCTCTATAAAGCTATAAAATTTATCCATGCTCTAAACTTCTCTATTTACTTAGCAATTAAGGGAACCTTGCTTGGTATGACACCTAGACCTACAAGCAACATGTTGGCTATCTAGGTCTTGACCTAGAGGGCATTAGTGTCACCAAGCAACTTTCTTTGCACTATATTGGCAAGAATTAGTGTGAGAGTTAGTCATTAGATGCCTTATAAGCCAAGCATTTATATCATTACATGTCCTATAATCCATGTATTTAATAGTAGCCTCATGTAAGCTATGCATTCAAAAGTAGCCTCATGATGTTATTTGTCTCTCATTGGATGTTCTCCTTCTCGTGTTGGGCTTCTAGAGTCAAGTCCGTGATCTTTTTTAAGGTCTACTGGCTCTATGCTACTAGCATCTTGTATTATTGTTTCTTCTATCATGGGGTTCATCTTATCATTAATGTAGGATATGTCTATTAGCTCACAAGTATCCTTTCCTATAGTGGCTCAAAACCTACCTCTAGTGTTTTGCTAAAGTCTTTTGGCATGTCCTTTAGTGATTGTTCCTTCTCCATCATGGAGGTCTAGTTCCCTACTGTAGTGACATGGTGGTAGACAAAGTGTCTCTAGCATATTCTCTTGTCTAATTGCACAGGTGCCTGGCCAACTTGGCCTATAACGATTTGAATTGTCATTATTTGTTGTTATTACCAATTATGTGTGAGGTTCTTTTTAAGCTTACAAGGTTCAACCTTTATTGGTCTTTGGGTTTTCATGTCCTCATGTGCAGCGGGTTCCTTTTATAGCATCATGGGTCTTCCCTTAGATGTCTATTGTGGTTGTAGGGTCTTCTAGTTCAGTCATCACAACAACTAAAATTTGGAACCTAACTATGATCTCATGCTCAAATAGGCTTTCTTCTTAATGAAAACAAGTGAACACACACACACACACACACACACACACACACACACACACACACACACACACACACACACACACACACACACACACACACACACACACACACACACACACACACACACACACACACACACACACACACACACACACACACACACACACACACACACACACACACACACACACACACACACACACACACACACACACACACACACACACACACACACACACACACACACACACACACACACACACACACACACACACACACACACACACACACACACACACACACACACACACACACACACTCCTACAATGATTACTCTCTTTCACGGCCCCTAGTTTTACACTCAAGTTTTGATTCTCTGCTCAAAACTTTTGTTTACACTGCATTTATTGTTTCGAGTGTACTCAAATATATCTCACTTGAGTGCTTTAGTCTATTTGGGTTGACTCAGACACAAGCTTAAGAATTGAGTTGAGGGATTCACTTTGAGGTCAAGTGGTGCTTAAACTCAACTATGGAGTTATTAGGTTGAGGGTTTACTCCAAGGCTTAAACAATGGGTCCAGTCTTGAGGGTTGGCTTGGGAATGGCTAAGTGTGCAGCTTGGTTCTCTCAAGTCCAAGTCTACTCAATGGATTCTAAGTTTATCAAGTGGAATCCTACATTGGTTGGTTGAGCTTAGAGCTTAAGAGGGACTTGAGAGCCTCTGCTTGATTGTTTGGTGTGAAGGGTCTTAATAGACTCAAGTTCTCTTTACTTGAGAAAGAACTTTTTGCTTAGTCAAGGGATTGAGCATAGAAGGTTCTCACTTTGGGTAACAGTATTGGTCAAGTAATAGTTTCTCTTGGGCAATTGAGTGCTCGGAGGGTGTTCTAGTCAAGTCCTACAAACTTAAAATGGTGGGTCAAGCTATGTGTGGGGTCTTGAGTCAAGAGCTCTCTTGAGTGCTCTCTGTGTGAATGGTACATAGTACAGTTGATTGATTCCCCAAGTGTAATTAGTCAGATTGGGTAACTCAATTTGATTAGTTGAGTGGATCTCAAGTCATGGTGTAAAACACTTCTAAATTGGCACGAATCTTAGGATATAGCTCAAATCTTGAGCAATCAATGGATCAATTGGTCAAGGCTTGGCTATTAAGTCCAGCTTGAGTAATCCTATCAAATCCTCAAGTAGTTGAGATTCAAGAAGATAGTCTTAAGGGGTTGGCTTTAGTCTCTTGAGAGGTCCATTGTGATCAACTAGTCGAGTCATGTTTGTAGACTTTAGCTATTGAGGGCTTGGGTGATTTTAAGTATTAGTGCCTTGACTAGTCAAGGATCAAGTGCTATAGGGAATCCTAAAGAAGCAAGCCTTGGCTTGATATCCTTGGCCTGATAGCACCGCCTCAATGTCCATCATTAGCGGAGTTTGGGTCTTGTCTACATTGGCTTGATAGCCTCGCGAAGTTGGGATCTTTCTATGTTGTGGTGTTACTTACATTGGGGTGTTGCCCACATTGGCTTCCTTTTTAATGTTGTGATGATGTAACCTACATTGGGGTGTTGTGAAGCTTGATAATTTGGTTGTTCACTTTGGATGAGTTGTGCAATGGTTTGAAATTCATTTTCTACATCATGGGCATAAGAGGTAACAATAGTCAAGTGAAGAAGGTTTAAGATCATTGAGCTTTGCTTGGATGCTAGATTTAGCCAATCACACATAGCATCAAGGTGAAACTGAGAAGGAATGTTTCTTTACATTTTTCTTGAAATTTGTGCCAAGTGGTAGGATAGTCAAAGCTATGACAAAGAATGTTTTACCAAAGTGAAGCTTTAAGTAATTATCCTTTTGGGAAAAGATTCTTTGTCAAAATGATCATCTTATTGGCTCAACCAAGCTAAAATAAAATTTTCATTCTTTTCTTAGTTAAATAAAAAACTTGATTAAGACTTATGGCTAATTTTCTAGCCCTTCTTGGCTTGTTGTGCATCAAAGATGTTTCAAAGGATGCAAGCAATGTGGGTGTTCTTGGATTGTGATACTTGATTTTGATGCTTTTGGTCTTGAAGTACTTTGATAACTTCCAATGGATTGTGTTGGAGAAGTTCGATGTGGTGTTGGAGTAAGATCTTAGGAAGGAGAGATTTCATGTTGATATTTCTAATGATGTTATCCATAATTCAAGATCTTGAAATTTTAGAATTAATTGTGAAAAATCCTTTGTAATAGGAACATACCCTCAAAAAATACTATTTTTGAAATCAATAACTAGGTTGCTAGCCAAAGTGCTCCAAAATCTTAAATATATTTTTAGTATCACTTTCTAGAGTTCCACTAGCCTCTGTATACGTATAGCTTGAAATTGATGACTTAACTAAACATAAAAATCACTAACACTTGCTTGCATTCGGAATCATCTAGAATTATCCTATGTGGGCCAATTCTATGTGTCTAACTAGATGGAGCTTCATAGGGAACCATATGGCAAAACATTTGTTATGTTTAACTTCTCCCTCAAGGCACTTCTTTGGAGATGTTTAAAGTTTTTGGATCCAACGCACAAAATTGCAAACTTCCTACAAATTAGCTCCACGTGTAACACATTAAATGAACAAGCACAAAATTCAATTCTTGATACATATACCAAGAGTGCATTATTTATCGACAATTGCAACTATTAAGATATGACATATACATAAAACACGCCAACAAGTCAATATCTAGAGTTTGACAATGAAGTATCTCAAAACAATCTTGCTTGAGCAAAGTCTCAAACTTTGACCATTTATGTTCAAAAATCCCTTCCTTTATAAAGACTTATTCCATCTAGTAAGAAATTATAAGTGGTGTTTTGATTGCAAACATGATAAACACAAGTTGCTTATTTGTAGCCTACATCCTCTTAAACATTTTCTCAACTTGCGAACAACGTCAAAGAATTACTTTATCTTTCTTCCTTATAATATTGATGATCTGCCTATAATGTGAGCCTATGCTTTGGAGCATTTGTTTCCAAGATGCCAATTGAGGTTCCACCTCCTCTTATTGCATCCTTTTTCCATCATCTAGCTTGCCAATGCTCAACAAGATGTTCGCTTTCCTATAGGAACATGAACAACTTTGAGTGTATACATGAGTCACTTGACCATTCTTACAAAAACAATACCACTAGAAAATGTTTTGAAACTTTCTTTTGCACAAATAGTAATTTCAAATTTCATCTTTCTATTGAAGGTAACTTGAAACTTGTCTTGCACTGTAAGTAATTTGAAACATGAGAATTTTGTAACCTCTTAAAGGTTGTATAAAACATTTATCAACCTTTCTTTTAAATGTGACTAAATGCAGATTTTTATTTTGGTTTTGTTCGTTGTTCAATAATGTGAGATGCACACGTAGTGGAAAGTGAATTTGATACCTTCGTACACATTGTTTATTATTTGAAAATTGAGTGTGATCCGCTTCTTTCACATTGCTTTACATTCAACATGTTCTTGGTCTCTAGTATAAATGGTAGTTTGAGCAACCTAATAGGGTATCCAATCCTCATTTGCAACATGGTTTTTCAAATGTGCATTGATTGCTTGGCAGGTTGTTTGTATGGCTCCGCGCACGAGGAGTTAGACCTCACCACGTGCGCAGTCCTCCATGGGTACTTTGACCATGTGTGAATAAGAGGGTATGTTTCCTTGTTTCTTTTGGAATATGGATTGCATGTAGCAGTTTCTCTAGATTGTTTCCATGACAAGCATTTCAATTTGTGTTCTTTTCAGGTTTCATCATCTTGCCATCGGGGGCGTAGAGATTCTCACGGGGACATTGCATCCAAGACACATGACAATGTTGACCTCTCCAGCCCCTCGGTAAGAGTATGCTTATTGAGCAGATACTATGAAAGTGCAATTTTCATTTTTTATAGAATTTTCATGGTGTAAGATAGAAGTGGCACTCACTACACATGTGTGGGTATGTAGGGTCGTGCACCCTATGTGGACATTGCTCTACCTGACGACACTATAGCCCACCAGTGCCATGTGGATATCTTGTGCCCAAAGCGCCGCATCAACATTGTGAGGAGGGCACGGATGGTTGAGCATCAGAGAGTTGAGCATGGCATTGAGTGCGACATTCCCCATAGGAAGACAGGTCACCCGATTGATACATCGCATGCCCGCACCATTGTCAGTGCGTGGCAACAGAAGATAGAGGCATGATTTGGCGATCTAGAGAGGAAGCTAGAGCTGGCCAAGAGAAAGTATGAGAGAGCCCAGTATGCTCGAGCCTAGCAGTTGTGGGACCTATTGGAGGAGACAGAGCGCACCATGACACATGAGGAGTACGTTCAGGCATTTGTGAGAAGAGCATTGGTCAAATACGATTCGAAGAGAGAGCATCGCATCCAACGCACAAAAAGGAGTATTGCCGAGGGGTATGGAGCACATGTAAGTATCTAATCTCTTTCTCTTCCATGAGTATTGTGATTTTTAAAAAAATCTTATATGGATTGTCTCACATGGATTGTCTCTTTTTTCTCGCATGAATAGTGTCTAGTCTCTTTTTTCTTGCATGAATAGTGTAATGTTTTGTTGAAACCCTGGATATAACCTCTTCTCATATATATAACCTCTTTCTCACACACAGGAGAGGGCACAGGTTGAGACTGAGGAGGTGACTCATGGTGAGGGTAATGCCATCAGTCCTCATCGTGAGTTGCAAATGGTGGAATATCACCCTGAGATAGATTTGGTGGCTTACCCGAGGATGGGTCCCCCCGCGCTATTGAGGATGTTGGATCGCAGGTTAGTGGTGAAATGTGTTGCTTATTCTTTCAAAATGGTCTAATGCTTTTTGGCATCATGTTGCATTTTATTGGTTGCATTGTGTTATGAAAATATAACACATGGCATTGCAGGGTGAGGGGAAGTGGTACACAACATGCCTCTTGTCACCGCGACCCTCCCCTATCACTGTCTCTTCCCCTCTCGAGCCGACGAGCCCCCCCCCCCCAATTGTGTCTTCACGATCGGGGGTAATACCATTGATGTGATCATGGATGGATCCCCCGCAAAGACAAGGGGGCAAAAGAGCACCACTTCAAGGTGTGTACCTAGTAGGTGTGTTGCTTATAATGGCATAAGTTTGTTGTTTTGTAATCAGTTTTGGTTTTTTTGCATTTCAGGTTGGATCGTGGTGTGTGCACTGAATTTGTAGCTTGTGTGTTGAAGCTTCGCGGGGACATTGACAATCACTTGATAGCTGCATTGGTGAGTGCAGAAGAGGCGAGTACCAGGACCATGAATTTATTTGCCATGTAAGTAAGGGTTTAGGCATACTGTAATGTTTTTTGCTTTAGGCTTTGAAAGTTTATATTACTAAATGATGTTTCCTTTCATAGTTGGATGGAGTACATGCTTCCAAGAGAGCACGTTTTCGATGTTTGCTTCGTTGATTCTCTTTGGTATCCATATCTAAACATGATTGAGGAAAAGGACGAGGATGTGGCATTACATAACTACTTTGATGGCATTGACCCTACGCAAGCAATATTTATCTTCCTGCCAGTGGTCTTGAGGTACACATTGATGCTATGCATTCTACTTTTACATGGTCTAATTGCATCCATGGATCATGTGATTGAAATACTTTCGTGTTTCTTAAGGGTTGCAATGTGCTTTTATGTTCACATGACTCAATTAGCTACGTATGAGCTTAGGGATTGCATATTGCACTTGCTTGTGCATGGCTCAGTTAGTTTCATAAGTATTTAGGGTTTGCAATGTTAAAATATGTCTCAATTGTAGAGGGCATTGGAGCCTATATGTGGTTCATAATCCAGTGTCAAAAGAGTGGATCGACTACCCAACGATCGAGGTGCCATCATGTACCTTGACTCGTTGGAATGCAGGGATGCCATGGAGTGTCTGCAAATCGTGAAGAGGTACCTTCAACCCTATACACATCAGCATAGCATACATTATTGTCATGGATGAATATTTTCTCTAATATGTCTGCGTGACAGGGCCATCACTGCCTTGTCAAAGTGATGTCTAGACCTAGAGTGTTTCAAGACATTATCTGCCATTGATGAGATGAAGCTGATCCATATAAAGGTCTTGCAACTAGAGCGTGGCATAAAACTCATTTGCATAAAGCTCACTAATATTTTCTGTTGCTTTACTTTTCGCTAACCCATCGTCTTATGGTTTCATTTGCAGGCCCCCCGTCAAACAAATGCGATTGATTGTGGGTTTTATGTGATGGCATACATGAAGGCCTTTATTGACGGTGGTGTGGTGGGGAAGCCAACGAGGAACTGGGTATGCATAACTTTAATTTTTATAGATATTTTTGTTTGGATTTATAGCTTGCCTTGCTTAGTTGCATTAGCCTTTGTTCATTGCAATTAAGGAGGACATGGTTCGATAGTACGTATGTGGCCAAGATCAGAGAGGACCTTCACAAGTGGTCTCTTGACGTGCTAGCAAAGTGATGTCTATTGTGATGGAAAATTATGCTAGGTTTGACATTGCCCACCCTGCCATTGCCTCCCCCTTGTGGCCTGGACTTGCAGTAAAAATGTGTATATGTGGAACATCCAGATAAAAATGAATTATTTGGTTTTTGATAGTAAGAAAGTTGAGGAACTCTCCAGATTGAAAGTACTTATCACTTGAATTACATCAAAATCCCTAGGATTTGCTATACATTACCATCATAACTCAAACATGCCACGTGATAGCTCACATTGAGAGGACTATTATGAGAAAATGCCATGTTTTGAAGGTATTTTTTGTGAATATCGAAGAGCGTCAAATATATATTTTAAACAATCATGGATCATTGGTCAAATATAAATTTGCAATTAATTTTAGTGTTAAGTAGTAACTAGTAATAATAGTGTATTGATTTTAGTGTGATTTGGTAGCAATAGTGTAGTTACGTTAGGTTGTAATTTGTATTAATTCAATAATTACTAGTTTTTGGTAATAATTTAGCAATAGTGATTTAATAGATTTTCAATATAAAGTATTGGAATAAGATTGGAACAAGACAATGGTTCATAAGGACTATGTTATCCTCTTGATCATATGTTATGTAAGGACCTGTACATTCCTCCTCATCATACAATTCATCCATAAAATGCATGAGTGTTGCTAGGGTAAGTATTATAGAGGCAAGAGGCTTAGGTGTGCTTGACATATTGATTTCAACCCTTAGAGTCGTTGCTCCTTGAATGGGCAGCAATGCTATTTGTTGTTGCCTTGGGTAAGGAAGACTACGGTTTTGTGGTTGTGCATTAACGCTAGCACATAGGGTGGGATAAAGAAAGAAGTTGGACAAAACACTATATCTTGCCTTTAATGTCCACAATTGGTGCATGAGTCACTTCATAAGGAGCCAATGATTCTAACTACTAGGGTGCACAATTTTGGATGTGATGTAAGCACACACATATATCAAGTGCGAACTGATAATAAACCCTTCATGATAAAGAATTATATGCAATGATATGTATGTGGATTACTTGAACTAGGGTGGGTACCATCCCAAATGTGGTAGAGCCATAATTACCACGTAATTAAAATCATGAGTGTGTCAAGCACAAAGTTGGTTCCTAAATGCAAAAATCATACTTGTTAGCATGGATTGCCAATGAAAAGGGTTCAGTGTTGTTATTAAGGAAGGGCTTAATGACCCCCAAAAATCGATTTGAGTTAAACACAAGTTAAAAAACTTAATATTGTGCTATGAAATATAAATACAAGTGTAGTTAACATGCAATGTTGATTCTTTATGGGTAAGAAAAAAAATGTAGTTAGGGTTGCAAAATCAGCAATAACAAGAACTAAAAATTACCAAAACCCAAAAGGAGTTAAAATAATTTGTTGATTCAAGTATGGGTTAATAGCATAAAAATATGGTTGAGTTTAACCAAATAACTTTACTTTTTTTTAAAACATGATTAAAATTATTGTTGGAAAACATAATGAATTAAGTTGAAGTGCTCAACATAACCCATGGTTAAGGTAATTCTAAAAACATTAATTTGTTAAATTTTTAACAAACAAAGAAGAAGCAAAAAGAAGAAGAGGGTCATGGATGGAGCTAATGAAAATAAATGATTAAATAATTAAAATGAAAGTTGTGAAAACAACCCAAAAACAAGCTAATTTAAATACAATATTTATCATGTGAGGCCCTAAAAGAACTAAGGCCATGCTTAATATTACATCATGCAGCATATTATTATAGTAAAGAATATTCAAGCAATCCAATAGTGAATCCTAAAAATTAATGTGCATTGCAACAAAGGCCAAAGTATGGCATATCATTGTTGTTGACAATATTAAACTATGCTTATGGAATGCATATATACTCAATTATTAGTAGCATTTTAAGTACTACAAAGTGCAAGCCCATAAATTAAAATTTGTCATTTTATAATGAAACATGAAATATCCCGTCTATTGCAACATGTGGATGTAAGGATAGCACCAATGAATCAAAAATATGAAAATGGAAAAGGTTGTCTATCATCCTTATCCTGAAAATGGGCCAAGCATCTTGAAGTAGGGTGGTGGGATGATCCTAAAGGTTGTCAAGGTAGCAACTATGGAGGATGCAATATTTGCCAAGCACAAGAGAAAATATGCACAAATGGATCTCACGTGAGAACTAGAGCTTGATCATGTTCATGAAGAAATAGAAGTTGAAGGTGACTTGTGATAGTGCCCATATTACCAAGGATTTTACAATCATGGTCCTAATGATCATTGCCTTTATCAAACAAAAGTCAGAAGGAAATAGCTTTGATGAGAATGATTGACAAACTTCTATATTACAAAGTTCTATGTGCAAGTAGACTTGGTATAAAAAATAAACTTTGAAAACCATAACTTGGTCAAATCAAGATAAGCATGCCAATATCATGCATAATGATGATCTTTTTTGGAGCATATCTCTACTAGAATCTTAAGCATGAGTGTTGATTTATATTTGAAGCATATATGCCACAATTGTACTGTGCTAACTTTGTTGGTAAATCAATTTATTTTCTATTGAGATAATCCAAGGCACCAAGTTCTTTTGGCCAACATCCTTGAGAATGAACATTGCTTTCAAAACCACTTTAAAATTTGTCACATGCACGCCCTTTGTTTCTTCATAACTAAACAAGCCAAGTAGCAACATTCTTATAAAGTAACTCAAGCAGCATGATGTTGGGGAAAATAATGTTGACATTCAATTATTTAAATAGAGCACATAAATTGGTTGAGCCAACATGGAAAGATTTGGTGTCTGATGCAATATGTATCAACTGGCTCCCTGGTTGTTGAAACTTTACCACAATCTATGGTAGTTATTGTATTTTACATTATGTATGCTACAAATGGGTTATTTCCTTCATAGTTAAAGGATAAAACTCCTGCATGACTTCCTTATCCACTACTTTTGCACCTTCCATGGCAATATGTGAAGCTAACATGAAATAACCAATTTAGATTCCTTAATTATTTCTACTAATGGGGATTGTAGAGTTTGCAACCTCATTTGGAACTACGCTAACATTCCTATATGCAAGTAAACAATGCTAATAAAAAGTATTATTGCACCTCAATTTTTGGGGTGATTCAACTAGGTAACTACTATGTACACATACAAATAGCTCAATTTGTTAACTAAAGAGGATGTCTAATAGTAGCTAGCATTTTCTCTTTTCAACTCAAATATTTACACTACAAATAAGGTTATGTAGCCCTAATACAAGGGTTCATATACTAGTTGAGATGATTGTCCCCCAAACTTACTCAGCTTCCATTGAGGAATGCTTCTAAATCTTAGGCGTTGATGTTTGTTCTTAGGTGCACAACACTATTAAAAATTTTAGAAAATTGAAAACCTAATCTAGGATGAAGTTGCAGGCCTTCCTTTTGAGGCCCATTAAGGGGTACCTATCAAGAACTAAGAACCCACCCGAAATCCTTACACAAGGTTTAACTATGCATCCTAAACTTGGCCACCCCCTTGCTTTGAAGCACTTTCAAGCGTGTCCACATTCAACACCCATGACATCGTATTTACTCTTACTTGTCGTTTTCATGCTTGGTAACTACAAGTAGGCAACAAGATTAGCATGCATGTTGACTAGCCCTAAACGAAACACATGCCATGCCAAAAATTATGTGTTGTTCTATTCGTTATACACGAGTCATAAAAACAAAATATGCGATGAATTTGCAATGTAAGAGAATGATCCACATATCAAAGTTTACTCAAAAGCCTATACGACATGTGTATCGAGGACTATCCAAATTCCAAAGAGAGTCTCGCACTACATCATCCTCGAGGGTGTGCTGCTCATGAGTACAATACCAACATCCTAAGTCTAGAAGCCAACACATGTGTCACCACTGACCCATTGGGAAATGAGAGAGTGAACTAGTGCTCCTCATTCTCACTGCTATATGCACAATCAGAAATAGTGCAGATGCCCCTGTAACTCTCATCATAGAGTTGCACCATCCTTCCAATCAATATAGATATCGTTGTATGTGGTACATACCGTAAGATAAGGGGAAGCAATGCATGGCAAGTTTGACATGAAAAAACAACCAAAGGGTCCACCAAGAATGTTTTGGTCTAGCAATGAGGACAATATATGCATGGTTTTGCATTGAACCTAACGCGGCCCCTTCCTCGTTGATGCTTGCGTCTCAATACACCTGTGGTGTGGGGATGATTCGGTTGCGAGGAGGATCCACATTCCTTGTTTGGTTGAGGATGGTCACTCTTGCCATGTCCCAAGCATGTCTGTGTGACATTTGCCTGGACTTGATAGATCCCACCCTTCGTAGGCATATCAATCTCATGTGGGGCAAACATGAGAAAAAGAGACTCCCTTGCACTTTGCAATTGGCGCATACAAACTTCCCTATGTGTTGAGGTATAGGACGAAACCTCAACCTCAATGCATTTGAGGATCCCTCTGAAGCCCTCAATAGAGGACACAAGATCCTCTTTCTGCACACCTCCATCGGGGCATGGCCTCTCCAATACTAGATTTTCATCACCGTAAGGACTATGTGGTGTGTCATCAAAGGCCCGTGAACTATCGATGATGGGCAAAACCTCATGAAGGTGAGGAAAATAGCTCCTCAAGATGAGCCGCGAGCCATAGAGATGTTTACAATCTGCAACCCAATCAGCACAATCACAATAGTTTGCTTGCACACTTACATTATACCATTTGTCTTGTTGTGTTGCACTTGCCATTTTGAAGAGCATGGTTCCCTCATGAATGACTTGAAGAGACAAGGGATCGACCTTGTACTGCTGGAGTATCCTCTCCCCTAATGCCAATCTAGCTGTGTGGCTCTTGCTCGACCCATAGACTTTGAAGGGCCTAGAGTCAACTACGAGAAAATAGTCCCTTTCAAGAACATAATGTATCTCAACAAAATGATAAATAACATTCCAACTCAAATCAAGCACATTACCTATCTCCTGCTTCTGTTTGAAGAACTCAAGTGCGGTTCCACCCATTCTCGATCCTGATGACGAGCTGCCAACAAGGACGTGCAATAGATCCAATATAGACCTATTGATCTTGGCATCAAGTAGAGTGTACTTGATGTACTACCATAGTCTCTCAATTAGATTGGTGGTGTCAACATTACCATGCGGAAACATGCGACCAAACTTGGGCCATCTTGTATGCCATATACAATCTTTTCCACACCATCCATTTGTAATGTATCGTACCACGTTTGGATGAGAGGAGTAGCGGTGTAGTAGCTGCTGAAACAACTCGTCAAATTGAAATTCTATTGGACATTGCATGAGAGTAGACAAGGATGCGTATACCTGATCATGCTCATCCAATGGAACCTTGATCCACGAGCACATGGGACATTAATCACTACCAAGCTCATTGAAACACACGAAAAGTAGTTTTTAAAACCAAAACAATCATAGCAATGTGTACCTGTGGGAGGAGATTCTCAACCCAAGCCTTCTTTGTATGGAACCAACAAAGAATAATATGGCATGCAACTTGGTGTCTAGTGCCATGGAGATAGTTGGCGGTCCAGCAATGAGGATCATCGAAGACAACCTTTGAGAGTGCCTCCAACTCTTGTTGAGACTTATCGATGTCACATGTGCACAACATAAACCAAATAGGAATGCCATTCCATGTTGGTTTGGTAGAAGCGCCGCATAGAGAGGAAGGCCAAACACATTGGTCTTAAACGTGCTATCAATCGCCCAGGCACTGTTCTTCAAGAACCTCTTGCTCATTTCTAGCATCCATTCATCTTGGACAACCAATATGAATGGTATATCCTTGTCCTCTTTTGCATGTGGATTATATGGTTGGCAATATAGCACCTAAAGGACCCAAGATTGCTTTATCAAATAGATGTACTAATCACTATAACATATAAATATCGAGAGAAATATGACAAGTACCTTGTTTTGGTCTTGTAGACGAATCACTTCCAAGTACGTCGTAGTCCAATCATCCTTAGAAAGTTTGCCTGCAATATACCAATAGCATTGATGCTCAAGGTAGCCCAAGTCCATCGAACAATAACTTAAAAGATGAGAACATACCTTCATTTCGCATTTGGTAAGATAGTGTTTGCACCTCTTTTGGAATCATGAAGAACATATACATTACACGATCTAATAGAGAGGCATTTTAAAAATGAAATTGCTCTTTCATCAAGCTCATCTTGGCGATGTGGCGGCATGTCCCCACGTCAAACAGATCGTCCTTGCAGCAATCAACCACACATGGATGCACTGGCAAGTGATACAAATCACTGCGAGAACCAGGTGTATGGCCCTCGTGTAGAGCATGTACTCATAGAGTAACCTTGTGGAGACCATCTTTATACTCGATTTGCACCTTGAATGGGCAACCACATTTCTTCGAGGTTCTCAATCTGCGAATTTGGGAGCCTTTGTGAGTTGCGTTGCCACCACGATGACATGCATATTCCACTATTGTCTTCCCTAAACCATGTGTTTTGGTTGAGTGAACCTTGGCTATCCTGGCTTTGTGTTGAACCATGATCTCTTGAAGTTGGCACTCCACAAGAGATATGTCTGAGGTAAGCTCCAAGATAGGTACTTTTCTGTCAAACCCATGGGGCTTTGTGGATGCCTTGCAAGTACAAGCACCGATGAGCTCTTTCACATAAGCGAGAGGGATGCCATGCTTTCTCATATCCATATACCAATTGGATTTGATGGAGTCCACTGTGGCATTAATGCCTACGTGAGCACTTGTAACCCTATTTATGTGATTTGCAAGGAAAATACTCTCTCATTCCTCTATACATGCAATGTGCAATGATGGCTCCAATTTAAGGGCTAGCACAACTTGTCAACATAGTTTCTTCCCATGCAAAGACTTTCTTTGATCCTTCTCCACTGCTTCAGGTCTATTAGCTCCCTTTTGTCATATTTCTTGAGCACCCCCAATGTGATGGCTTTTTCTCGGTTCAAATCACTTACCATCAATCCATAGCTCTCCCTGTCGAATGAGAAGAGAGTATTGTGGGCTTGAAGTCTTGTTGCCCTTATCTGGAAAAATCAAGCCAACATAAGGGCTGAATTGTGCGGCTCATGATGCACTTGCATGCAATATGCTTGTCAAAGGTTGTACAGAGTATGGGCTTGCTCCGAAGGTGCTTAAATGCCCAATAGATATACATTCGCAGGGATTTTCTCCCAATGCATTGTAAATACGATGGTTATGACAAAAGAGAGTGTTATCAATAAACAGTTTGTTGGGTATGTACGGAAAACGTATGCATTGTAAATGTGGTGATTTAATAAATGCGTGGACATGCATGGGCAAATGTGATGGTTTGGTAGAAGTATGACATAAAGGGTTCCAGAGAGTCGAAGAGTCAGAAATGGTTCATGAATGCAAGATACGGTTCGTGGATGCCTATTGCATTCTGCACACAAATTTGCTTGTAGCATTTCGCGCCGGTGCGGATTGAATTATCAACATTTTTAAGCCTCAAGATCGGCTTTTCTTTTGCCTTGATGAGTCTGAAAGGGTGAAATTGCAGAGAATGCAACATTTGACATTGTAGAGAATCATGTTAGACCTTAAGAGTTTGTATTGGAGGATCAGCACCTTCAGAAGGCTAATACTTTGAAGATTTAAGAATGGACAAAAATACAAGAATTCATATGGGGTTAATACTTTGAGATTCAAGGATGGTAAAAGACCCTAGGCAAGCAAGTTGCATTGATTGAAAGATCAGATAGATAAATCTATAACTTAGTTGTTTCAAGGTGCTACCTCTTAAATGTTATGAGGAAGACTTACCATTGCTTGGACTACTTAAGGCTTATCAGCGCTCGCTTCACAAGCCCTCATGAGTAATGGAGAGAGATGTTGTACATTGGGCCAAGTATTGTGACAATATCAATTGTATTACATGTTTGAAAGTACAATCATTGGATAGTTGAAATTATGTGATTTTTTGGGATAGTAAACTTCTCATCTTGTAAGGACAAGAAGTTCTTTGAAAAGGGTTTCACAAGGAGCTATATGATGTGGAGCTTACCATTCAATACCTAGAATAGATGCAAAACAAGTAGTGTCTTCCAATTGTCTTGGAGTTTGCACTTGCAAATTGGCTTTGAAAGAATTATGTTTGAAGTCCATGTATTTGGCTTTGAAATTATGTTTGAAGTCTATGCATTTGACACTACAATAAGGGCGCACAAGATTGGATTGGTATTCATTGCCATCTTGCATGAGTGTGTCAAGTAGGATATAGGGTGCAAACTCTATGATGTAGATTAAGAAGATTGTGTTGGTTTTTTTATATATGCTTTATGGTGTTGCTATGTCATCAATTGGCTATCCATGTAGAGGAGCTCGACCACCTCTCAAGTGAGCACATATTTCCAATTCTTTTGTGGTATAGTTTCATAGCTTTCCCTTCAAGTATAACAATGTTAATGCTACAGCCCCTCCATCAAGGCCAAACAAACACATAACTGCAAGAGAGGGAAGAACATTGCTATGTTTGATGAGATAACTGATCAAGTGAGCATGGTGGAGGCATCACTGCAACATACTAAGGTGCTTGATTTGGGCCAAGAGGTTGAGAGCGAGCATATCAAATATGAGGCACACGAGGAGGCATAGGACAATGAAGATGACGGAGCTTTGTTGGAAGCCAATTTGTAGATAGTGCCTCATGTCTTTTTAGCCGAAGGTTGGCTCATGGGATAATGAGACGAATGACACCAAGCTATACATGGATAAAGGAGAGGACATCATGAAAAGGATTTGGTTATTGTGTTTTTTTCTTTGCCTAGCCATATTGATTTGTAGGTTGATCTCGTATGCTCCTATCAAAGGGTTGTGAGATGATATTTCACGTTTGTATTAGCCTTTGTAATTGGTAATAATAATGTTTGCTCATTTCCTTGATTTGTGACCATCTTGGAGATAAATTTGCAGGCTTGAAGTTTGCATTTGCTAAGGAGGGTTATGTAACTAAAAAGGGTGCTTTCATTATCTCAATGTGCAAATGTGATAATAAAATGACAATGGTGGATGATAATATAAAGGAAAGATGGGATGAAATTTGGCATCAGATCAAAATGATGAGTTTGAGAGCGAGATTAGATCTAGGGATGAAGCATCACTTTTTGTTAGGAAATATGTTCTATGTATGGGAGGGAAATCAACCTTGATTGGACGGGTGCAATTGCAAAAAGCTTTGTGAATACGAGATCGAAGCATTGTAGGATTCTTTGCACTCTCATTGACCCCACAAGGGTTAGTGAGATTGCACTTCTATTGAGTCTCCATCAAATGAACTAGTAGGTTTTGCAATTTGTTTTTTCTTTTTACTAGTGCATTTCAATAATTAATGTAATGGTGAATTGCTTTGTGTACTATAAGCACACATGCACTTGTCACTTCTACCCTCCATGATGAGCTAGTTAATGTTGCAAACATCTGTTTTGTGAACCATGGGGAGTATGTGAATGAGCTCCCAAATAAGAACCAAAATCTTATTGCTCACCTTAGAAGTTTTCAAGAAGGTTTCTATGGTATCCATTTAGGTGATGGTACTTAGGAAAACTTATATACAATGTGAGCGATGTATTTCTCACTTCTCCAAGGGTGTGTGAATGGTATTTTAATGGTAAATTGGAATGTTAGGAAGGTTTGTCCATGCAATGTTGTGCCATGACTCATGGCTAGCTATGGTGCAATATCATGTGCAGATTGCTCAAGCTATCAATTATAAGCATGTTTGTTGAGCAATTGGCCACATTGGAGGAAAAGTTGGGGGATCTTGCCTCAAAATTGTGACTGAGTTGGAAAGGTACATGATTCATATGTTGCTCTTATGTGTAGCATGGGCATTGGTGGGTTGTTTCATTTTGATCCTTTTTCCTTTTAGATCCCTACATTTTGGACCCGAAACATAATGATGTGTGGCAAGAGCATGTGTTTGCTTTAGAGTGGGGTCTAGATAGCTTCACCACACTAGAGAAGTTTAATTTGATTACTTTGAATGATGTGCCTAGTTCCACCAAGTTGACTTGGCTTGCATTTCTTGAGGTGACAGAGGCCACAAAGAACTTGGTTGGGTTGCCACACAGGGTGCATACTTTCAGAGATCAAGTGATGTCTTTCATGGGCCATGGACTAGACTCCAAATATTTGTTTATTCATGTTGGTTTTTGCTAGCTATGGACTAGTTGTATGCTAAACATTTCATTTTCTCATGTGTCAGTTGGCTCTATCAAGAAGGTGTGTTGCAACAAATACTAGTCAAGGTTGAGAGGGGATAAACATTGAGTGCAAGAGGTTCTTGTATCCATCGAAGCTGAAGGTTTTTTCTAGGGACAAGGGAGAGGATCTCAAAGCATTAAGAAAACTAGACTTGATTCAAATGGCATCTTAGTGACTTGTCTACATATGCTCAAACTTTCTTTTTGCAAAAGGTTGAGCCATCAACAGTACGCAAGTTTCTTATAGAGCTTTATTTGGAAACATGGGTGTAGATACTTTAACTACTTGAAGGGATAGGGATACATTGATGCTCTGCATGTAAGAGCTAGCAGGGAATGGACAATCTTGGTTGAAAACGAGGGTGTTTGTATGTACCCCCCTTCCATGCACACAGTTCCAATTAGGAGTTGTAGTAGTGCCCCTAGTGAATTGATCTAGAGTCAGAACACACTCTTGAGAGGGTGGAGATCTATAAGAAGATGAAGATGGTTTAGAGGAAAGATGACACACACGTAGTGAAAGGTACACATCAATCAGCCGATCACATTACTTATACATCCCCTTGCAAAGACAAGTGTAAACTATTGTGCTAAAGGAGAAAATTTTTAAGATAGTAAAGGAAATGAGAAATTGAATGATGAAGTAAATGTTGAAGACCCTATGGATATCGAGGAGGACATGGCAACCACTACAAGGAAGAAAACACTTAAAAAGAGTAAGGCTTTCCTCGTCTTACTAGAGTTTGCACTACTTGCTCTTATGGCTAGTGTTGGGAATAGATGTATCTTTGATGTTGGGGATTACATGTCCATTGCAAGGGACTTTACAAGTGGCATGAAAATTCCCACATCCACATTGCTTCACGAGCACATGGTGCGAACGAGGCTTGTAGAGAGCCAATATGTTAAGAAGGGCAAGTTTGTCTCATGGGCTTTAGAATTTATCTTTTTGGATCTTCCATGTGGTGTCATTCTTTGTAATTGTGAGCCATATCCACATCGGATAGGCTTATGGAGGACAATGCATGGTTTGGGATTGCTTTTGCTGCCTCTGCATTGCAGATTATGGTTGGCTATTTGTCATGGCATCATTTGCATGTCCTTGTTGCAATCTAGATGTATGTATCACATTTATAATATTGAGAGGTGATCAATTACATGGTACCTTGTGTTATATTGTATTAGGTGGGTGGAGAGATACACCCATTTTTTTGATTTGGAGATATGCCATTGATTAGTGGTGGAGCATGTGCCCCTTTTGGGTGTTATGATGTTGGCGGTTCCCAAGCTAAGGTCTATTGCTAGGAGTTTATCTTCTGTGTTTATGTTTTCCTCAATGTTTGCAATACATCAATGTTTTGATACACCTTGTGTTTTTGTAGGCTATGATATCAATTCTATTCATGATACAGCACCGTGGAATGGACCCCCATATACACATGGTAGAGAGCTTTCCACTATTTTAGGTCCTCTACATGCATCTGATGGATAATGTCATCCATTAGTACTATAGGTTGACTACAACAAGAGCCAAGAGGCCTAATGGTGGAGATTAGTGAGCAAGCATGGAGAGGAGCCATACTTTTATGGCATGCTTCTTAGAGCTACTATGCCCCAAGGAGGGTGTATGCCTTGAGATGGGTTATGGCACTACACCAATTCTCAAGGCATGCATCATGACTAGTCACATATGTGGGTCCATGTATGTGGACAATGACATCATTAGCTCTTGTGTGTAGCAATTGTTGTCATGGGCCATGCAAGGGGAAAGTATGGAGGCCAACTTCTTTGGGCTCAGCGATTAGGTGGATGAGAGAGCGAGCGCAAACCCCTATGATTAGTGAGCATCTACTATTTTTCATGCAAAAGAAATTTCTAAAATATCTTTTGTGATTGCTACATAGCTCAATTTATGAGTAATTGTCCATGGTACACATAATGATGTTGCATGTTTTGACTATAAACCCTAAACCATTGTAGTTTTGTTTAAAATAGAGCATGATGATACAAGCTATTGTAGTTTTAAACATCATTCACTATATTTGTTTTGTGTGAGCTCAATTTCATGATTAGGATATATGTTTTTTGCTTGAACCTAGTTTTCTATGGTAATTGAACATATGTGACAAGTTTTTGACACCCACTAAAAGTGTTGATTCCGTGTTTTCTTGTTGTGTTGCTAGAAGTGTGTTATCCCATCTACAAGGAGGCAATGGTGACAAGAATGGCCAAAGATCCATACTTCGATGTTGACTCCTCTAAGCCACAACAAAGGAGTTGTCTTTTTGTGGATGATGAGTGCAAATCCATATGAGCTAGATATAGGCATTATTGAAATTGTTGCTTTCTCTCTATCATAGATAACGGAGGCCATTCTCCTTGATGTTCCTATGGCATTTTCCATAAGTGACATTTGCATGAAAATATTTTCAGTTGTTTCTTTGGATTAACCATTATTTGTAAAATAGATCCATTTATTCATAATTACTTTAGGGACAATTTTATTAAGTAAATATCAAGCATTAATGCGCATGGTAATTTCAAATAAATGCATGCATTAACTTTGGTGGTCAAACACAATCTCTCATGACCAAAAAAGGTCCACAATGAAGATAGATTCTAATATCCACCCTCTTGTTGGTCGTAAGTTCCATCTTAAAGAAAAGCAAAGCATCAAACCAAGGGTGTCGAAATGGGCTGGCCAAGGGTCTCCCATGAGTAGACATGATTCATATTTCCTTTTGTGCTACCCAAGTTATTGTTTTTAAAAAAAGAGATAAAAGAATAACAAGATTAGAATATTATCATTCATGTATTGTGCATCAAAGGTGTCAATATAGAGGTTTAGAAGAGCTACATGATGAGGGTAAGCTAGCATGGAATTGCATAAGTGTGACATCTCAATGGTAGTTGATGCACATCAGAATAAGAGACGACCACCCTTGACTAGGTAAAAGGGAGGTATGCTTGCACAATGCAAGGGTTTTTGCCTTTGAGGGAAGCTACTCTCATAGGCTTTTATACTTCCAAGGGTCCTATTTTACAAACATGCAATGCCAATGCATGGGAGATGCAAGGAAAGTAATAATGTTTCACAATAAATGGGATGCATGATGTTGCAATGCCCTTTAAGTAGTGCCCTCAAAGAGGAACCATTGACTTGCCCAAGTGCATTTTTACAAGTATGATCATCAACTTGCAAACAAAAATGATGAAAAGACATGAGTAAATAAATACAAGGATCAAATTTCTAAAGGCACCAAGTAACATCTTGATGTTAGAGGGGAGGGTGGACCAAAATCAAATGATGTTTAAGGTGCTCAAGTATTAGTTGGTTGATGGCTTCATCAAAATGCCATCATGATTCTCAAATGAAGGCACGAAATCAAGGTGAATGTTTCCTTGCTCCACCTACTCTATGGTGAAATAGTAGCATAGTTCAACATGCTTGGTATTGTTGTTGAAGATGGGGTTTCAAGAAAGTGTGATGGCCTCTAGCTATCATAATATAACATGGTAGGAGTCTCACACAAATATTGGCACTATGCTAATGAACTCCTCAATTAGGTGGCATCATTGATATAATCATATAATGTTCATATTCATCCTTGGATGAAGATGCAATTATATCTCATGTTTTTTACTTGAATAAGAGATGGAGCAAATCCCAAGGAGAAGATGTAATAGCCTTGGAAGTGTAGAGTATCTATGTCTCTAGCCTAAATGAAATCATTGTAGCCATGTAGGCTTAATCCATGATGAAAAATAAGCCATAAAAGTAGGATGAATATACCTTAATATATGCATACATGAATGCCAATGAGATTGGTTTGGTGCATTATTGGATATGAGAGATGGAGGTAGGCTATGTGTATAAGCACAACAATTTTCTAACCACTTAATGGTAGTCATGATTGTCAAAGGGAGAAGCACTTAAGTCCTTATGTAGCTTCATAGTGGGATCCACTTCAGAAGCCATGGCAATTGAAGAGCATACTTTTACTACGAAACAAAAATACCCTCACTATGCATTGCCACTGCCATGCCCAAAAGATAAAAGAGAAGATTGAGATTGGTCATCTCAAAAGTGGAGCAATGCTATGCTTTGAAGTATGCAAATCACAAATGAGTTTGAGCCTATGAGCAAAAGATAATTGATGTATAGAAGGATATAACAAACCCCCTTTGAAGTAGTTCATATGTATAAGATTAAGTCATAAGGGGAAGAATGGAATCCGTGTATAAAAGGACATGGTAGACCCCCTCTAAAGTAGTTCAGATGTATAAGTTCAAGTCATAAGGGGAAGAATGCAATCCATGTGTCTTAAGAAAGTTGTCCATTCCACGGAACCATGAATGTGAAGCTTTGTTAAGCCCTTAAAGGGATTTAAACAAAAGGGCCCAAAATGGAGAAACTCAATGGCTCAAGGCCAAATAGACCTCCTCATCCAAGAAACCATTCATGAAGGCACTCTTGACATCCATTTAATAGATTGGCCATCTATGATTAACATATTTGTTTTGGGTACAACTACAAAATTTTGGAAATAAACGAGGTCCAAAATGCAAAGTACTTGCTATAATGCATTAAAAAATCATCCTTCAAGATTTGTGAGGTATTTTACTGGCAAAAGTCACCTATATATCAACATAAAGAGGCTTATTAAATGGACAACTTCTTAACTTCCATATGTACTTTGGTCAAAAGCATGCTTTTCATATGTAAGCTAACATTGGATCCATGTGTGTCTTAGACATATGTATATGCATATTCTATGTGTGCATTTATGCCTTAGCTAGTGTGATAACCTTAGTTGATAAATAACCACTAAGTGAGCCTTGTATTTATCCAAGGTCCCATATATTTTTAGCTTTGTAAGAAAATTTTGCTTCGTACCAACGACTTTCTTTTGAATTTACTAATCCACCAATCTCCAAGTTCCATTACACTCAATGCTTTCAAGCTCCTTTTCCATGGAAATAAGCTACTTGGGATGCTTGAGGGTCTCCTAACAATTCTGCAACTTTAGAGTGCCCTACAGTTGTTTGTAAACACAAATGCAAATGAGGCAGTAGATGCGAGCCTAGTAGAGCATCTACAACCCTTCGAGGTGGAATTTCATGGAAGGATAACAAATAATGCATGGTTTGCTCCTACTAGTAGTGAGGTAATGCATTTGTAGGAGGAGGCCACAAGGTAGATGACTATGCATGAAGGAAGGATCTTGAAGTAGATTTGGCTCAATAGGCATATGAGAGGAAGCATCATTAGATGTCAAATTGAGTGTGTGCACAATATCCCTCTCATAAAAAACCACATCCCTCCTAACCAAGACTTGTTTTGCAAGAGGATAGTACAAATGGTAAGCATTGGCTTTGAAGAATAGCCCACACAGATAAGTAGCTCAAATTGGCACATGAGCTTTCCTATATCGTAGTCATGATGGTGTGTACCTGAATTGTGATAGATAGAAGCCATTAGGCTATATCTCACCTTGAGTTATCACTTGATTGGTTTTCCCATCTAAGATCTTAACCATGGCCTTAATGATGAAAACAAACCTCCAAAGAGCCAAATCTATTAGATGGATAATATATTTACCCCTAACTAAGGAATATAGTAAATATTCTCTATCCTAGCAAGACTTGGCACCCTAGTCAATATCAAACTTAATTATACCAGTATCTCAGATGGGACAAGGAGTTATTCTTGCAATAGACATGCTCATATAATAAAGATGTCTTGAAGGGGAATCTATGATCCACTTGGCCTAATGGCCACATGAAAGGGTGGGGTGGGCCTCTATGGAGGAGGACTCATTTAGGAGTCATCTCATAAATATGGACCAAGCCCGTATTCTCATGTGCATCTATATCTATTATATTCTAGAAGGACAAGGTGGGCTTATGGAGCAAAGTTCACTAATGGTCCAATGGATGAATCCAACTTCCCCTCTGAAGTTGCGAACACAAACTATGATGGTTTCCTAGTGATATTATGAACCTAGGGTTTTCATGGTCCTTACCACCCATCCAAATGCAAATGAGTTGGAAGTTGGCCATCACTTTGCCTCCACTGGGGGTCTTTATCACAACAAGTGGGGTGGAGATCTAAGTTGGGGGGAGGGGGTTTGGATTGGGTGCCCTTGGACTTAGATCAACATTAAAATGCCCACTCTCTAACAATGTTGGCAATACATATTTTTCTTTGGGTACAGTTTGCCAACCTAGTTTTAGTCCTCAATGGGCATTACTTGCTTTGTCGCTAGTCTTTTTACATTAGCTCTTGCATTTCCCTTGCTTCCTCTTCTACGGAGTAGAAATGAGGGATCTCACTAAAGATGGCAAAGAGGCTTTCTTATGAACTTGATCAAACAATCATACAAAATGCAATAATTAACCTTATTTATAAAATGTAGGTAGCTAAGGCTGTGAAATAATTCGTTGCATAAAATAGCAATACTTTGGAGGTAACACATTTAGAAACAAAGCGACTTAGTCATCATTGGACTTTGGAGGTTGATGGCAGCCAATTGGGCAAACAATTGCCAATATTTATAAATTTTGACCCTAAAGTCATCTTGGTCAAAGATTTTGAACTCTTGGAGCTCATGATCAAGGTTTATGCATTGAGTCCTTTCATGAGCCACATAGCAGTAGTCAAATGGTCCCATTGATAAGATAAGGCCCCATAAATCTAAAGTCCAAAGAATGTTGTATATGTTTAGACCAAGTCATGAAGTTCAGCCTCTTGAAGCAAGTCTTATCACAAAATGTATTTTTTGCCATGGTAGGAGAATGGAATGATGAGTCAAGTGTTGGGCGTTAGGGCGACCAAGGTGCTTGGTATGGTGACTCATGGCAATTTGACCAATTAAAGGTGGTAAACCCTAATAGGTAGATTTAGGCATGTATGCAAATTGTGTGGCGGCGGCCAAGGTGCTTGGTATGGTGACTCATGGCAATTCAACCAATTAAAGGTGGTAAACCCTGATAGGTAGATTTAGGCATGTATGCAAATTGTGTAGCCATCTAAGTGATGATAGCGGTGTGATATGTGTGGGATGGATAGGGCATTGCATATAATTCCCCATAGGTGCTTGCTTTGGAGGATGAACTCCCACTTCCGATGCACCTCCATTACCCAATCAAATGATAGGTAAGGAACCTGTGGCATATGCCTAAAGGATAAATGCCTCTTGGTGTGGGGTATTGTGGAGAGAGAGAGAGAGAGAGAGAGAGAGAGAGAGATGTGTGTGTGTGTGTGTGTGTGTGTGTGTGCGTGCGTGCGTGCGTGCGCGCGCACGCACGTGTGTGTGTGTGTGCACACGCACAACAGTTGTAACTTGTGGAATGGATGGGATTCGTAAATAATTAGATGCATTAAAAGTAAAATCTTCAAAATAAGCATGTGAATTAGAAGTATTAGGCCAATCTTCTTTCGATGGACCCACCACTTCTTACATTATCATACTTGTATGGGCTTAGATCTTCATGATCACATACACCCCCTACCTTGTAGTCTTGCAAAGTAAATAAAAAGAATGTGGTAGCCCATTATATGTCTCATCTCATCCCTATATCAAAGGGATTGAGCAAACCTAATTATCAAAGGTAGCAAAGGTTGTTATGAGATATTCAAACATGTTATGAGCATCCAAAACTTGCCACAAGGCTCCCTCATTTGTGCTCTAGTGGAGAAAAAGATAAATGTCCATTTTATCCTTATTCATGGTAAAAAGAACAAGGGAAGCAAATTGAATCCAACCTCAACAAAGATACATGGTACACAATATTGGAAAGGCCAACTTATATTCACACTAGTGTATGTACACTATGGGAATAATATAGGACATGCTTTCTTGAGCACACAACATAAATTTTCTACAATGAAATGGAGTCGTAATCATCTTTTCATGGGTCACAACATAGTATTGTAACCTTATGTACAAAGACACTCATAGAATGATATTTATAAATGGTTTGTTTAAGTTAACATTGGCATGGAATTACCACAAGGTTTGCATCTTTGAAACTTTCCACTTCATTTTTATCGAGACCTTTCAAGTTTAAGGGGGGTGATTGAAAGTTCACCTTAATTTTTGCCCACTCTCACCTTCACAATTTCTTTTGTCATTTTCAAGGACCCTCACATGCATTAACACAATCAACCCATTTGTACCTATATTGACTCTCTATAAATTTCTATACACCCTTATTGCAGTGTTGCACCGTGCAATAGCAATAATATTGTAGCATCACCTCACAATATTTTGTTTCTCATTGAATATATTGACCATTGGTCATTCCAGCGAGTTTTACTCTCTTATCAACTCTTTCATGATCTCAAAGCATAGATGCCTAGAATCTGACACACTGCATAAACAATATCATGATCTCAAAGCATAGATGCCTAGAATCTGACACACTGCATAAACAATATCATAAATCTAGGCAATGGAAAGCCATAAAGCACTTGTTTAAAACAATAAATAGTTCTGACTTCTACTGATCTTCCTTTCCTGCAGCTCGTAAGTGTATAGACAGTTTTTTTTTTCTATACATCTACTTGTTGCAAATCTCCAACCCATTTCTTTCAGATCACTTGTTGCTGGATACATATTTCCAAAATCGATTTTTCCCTTGTGCCAAAAAGTACCAGGGCCAAGTACAGAGCCAAATGATATGGATACAGCATACATTTCAGGCAAGCTTGAATGGCACACATTAAACGAGTACTAACATTCCAGATGGCTGTAAACTGATTCCTTCAGTCATTTAATGGAGAAAAGCAATGATTGTCCATCATTGTTGAGGGGTATGGCCTTCAAAAACCAGGACAAAACTTCCAGAACCCTCTTATAAAAACAAGTCTTGTGCTGTGAAAAACATCCTTTTTTACTGCAATGTCTTCACATATTGGTCAAGGGCAGCATTAAAAAGCTCACACCTGGCAATAATCAAAACAATAGTTCATCAACTGCTGTGTCAGATATAACCCATAATAATGCTGACATGCAGACATGAAAAGTGAAGATGAGCTGTCATTGGTTCATGAAAAAGTTTTCCAGGATAAAGGCCAACTGACCTGAATGGCTGACCAGGTACATAGAGAGGGTTCTTTATGACATACTCAACATAAATATTACTGTAAATATGCCTTAAAGCTTCACGAAGATCACCAATTCTGGGATCTGTAACCAGCACTATCTGTAGCAGAATGATTGCATCATACCTCTCTGTTTCATAAACTAAAAGTATATACATGCATGCTCCAATTCAAGTTTGATACCTTGATTCCTGATGGTGTTTCTAGAAGACTCAACTTGTATGTGTTTGTAGCAAACGCATGAAATGAGCATCCTTGACCAGGAAGTTGTGGTACTCCCAGATTTCCTTTCTCATTACTGTGACACAAGCCATTCAAAGAAAGTGTTGTGTAAGAAAATAGGAAGAGCTTGAATAAGATTCTATTAGTCTAGTACACTGCCCTAAGCTTATAATCGAATTACTCTTCTTTAGGTAAATACAACAGTTCTATAAGTCAACAGAAGCCCTCATTGTGAGGGAACTTCCAACTTTAAGATCCAAACCAGAGGATACAAAAATTTACCTAGGAGTTAATCAATATTTCTCACTCTATGATATCATGAAGGGATTGCCTCAGTGGTCCTTCAAAAGCACAGGGCTCACTAACATTGGCCTTTTATAAGACACTAAAATCACATGCACACAGAAATATCAGGCAGTCTTCGTTTATTTATCACACAAGCTGTCTGAATCACCTCACAAAAGCTCACTGAGAGTAATGGAAATGTATACATGGGTGCTATAGGTAAGCATGTTACCCTCATTTCACCTGTTCTTCATAACATGAAAAGAGAAGTAATTCATGTTGTGTAAAAAGTTCACTACGCTATTCATGGTGCTACCCATTTTAAATTATCATAGCTACCTCCAACATTTGCAGATATTCTTCCGATAGAGATTTATTTATCTCCAATGCCTGGCACATCTTCTTTTTATCTGTTTTGAAAACAGTGGGACCAGAGCATTATGTTATGCCCATAGTTACCAGCATATTTGTGACATCAAGTTTCTATTGCAACATATGGAAGCACATACTCTTTGTGCAGGGTGATTTCATACGTTTAGTACGACACGTTCAGCATGTGAATATGTACGGTATCAAACGAAAATTTTAAGAGTAAAATACACTGTTTCGTATATTCATTAAAAGAATACATATAAAATTATGTATAAAATAAGCCTACACACATCTAAAATGTGCAACTTAAAGATAGATCATGGAAAGTACAAAGTTTCATGAATTAGAGTTCAGAAAACAATTGCAAGAATATATAAGAGTTGAAACTAGAGTCGTGTAACATATTCTCTTGAATACTCCAAAAAGAACAAAAGGGCATTTGCCATGGCACACATGCTATTACTCTGCTCATAAAAGGACTCCAAATGACAAGATACGAAATGACTCCTGACTCATGAGGATGGCTCAGCATTAGGCTCAGATACATTGGAAGGTGGAGAGCCGCCCTCACCAAAAGAGGCCTCAGACAGCTCACCAAAGCACCATCACTGGTGACATTCCCATCATCATCATACTCACGCTCTCTAATTGAAGAAGCCCAAGTATTGTGGAGAAGAATGAGGAGAGGGAGAGGAAGAACGATTTGGGAAAGGAAGAGGGAGAGGGTGTGATAAGTATGGATGAAACTTGAAATTAAGAGAGAGGGAGAGGGGGAGAAAGGGAGGAAGAGGGAGAGGGAGAGGGAGAGAGATGGGGAGAGAAGAGGAAGAGAAGGTGAGGGAAAGGCAAAGGAGGAGGGAGAGGGGGAGGGAGAGGGAGAAAAAGATTAGGATGATGAAGCTTGAATGGAGGCTTGAGCTCAACAAAAGGAGATCGAAGAAGATAGAGATGTTGGGAATAAAGGGTCCTCGTGCCTTTTATATGTGCTCGGGTATGAACACACCCTTAGCACACTTGTACTTTCATATATATATATATCTATCTAAAAACCTAAAGAGGTACACTCGTCATTGTACCCACAAGTCGTGCTCACTCTACTCTACTCTGCACACACACACACACACACACACACTGAGTCTGTGCTGCTATCAAGCACTGTATGTCTCGATCCTCGCACCACTGAGTTCAACAAACTGGTATCAGAGCACAGGTGTTAAATACTCCATTAGTTGTGCAGGAGTCAGACGGCAAAGTCGGAGTTACAGGTTGGGCTATAGGCATCACGGGCGATAGGACTGACAAAGTCTAAGTCGACGGACTGTTGGACAGCATGCGACAGGTTGTGGATAGGCGACAGTCGCTGCAGGCATCACGCCAATCGGATGGAGCAGGTGACGGCAATTGACGAGACGATGGGACTAGCGGGCGACGTCACTGCTGCGCTGACGAACGGGACAGGAGCCACACGACGGGTTGAAGACGCCAGCGCAACCACACTTGACCTGACAGGTCAACATCAGATGAGACCAATGTGGTAGCTGACACGCGGCGGACTGACGGGCAACGAGCGTTGACGATAGATACGGACAGGCGCCAAACATGACGTTTTTTTTTTCTCGTCATTTTTCTGTCAAATTCTTGGAATTTTTCCTTCTCCCCTTTCCAAGCATTCGCATGCATAAGCACAATTTCCATTGTTTGTGCAATCTTGGCCAGGAAATTTGGAGCTTTTCCCAGATTTAGAGATTGTGATGCAGGACAAGACAACTTATCTCAAAAATTGCAAGAATCTGTGAATTTTACCTCCGACGTTTGGGGTTTTTCATGTATATGCAAAATTGGACTGAAATTTACCCAATTTCTCGACATTGATGCACATTGGACCCCGTGCAATTTGGGGCTTTTGTTGTTTGGGAAAAATTTGTGCACCATTTGGTCATTTTATGTACATGCGCGTTTAATTCCATGCAATTTGGACACCTAGCACTTGGAAAAATTTGGGGGTTTTACTGAAATTGCTCTATTTTGGCAAAATGGGCATGTCCTATGCATATCAGAGAAAGTGCAATTGTATGGTTGATGCTTTGAGCACAAAAATTTTGGGGCTTTTGACCGTGCATGTCAAATTTTATGCCCATGGGTACATGTACAACAAATATTACAGCTAAAATTTGGAACTTCTCATGTAATGTGATGTATTTGCCCTTGGAACAGCTGTAATCAATTGTGGAGAGCTGTAGCACATGGTTTGGTGCTTCTGAAAATTTACTTACAGATCTGAAATTTCTGCTTCCACGTGGTCATTTATTGCTGGTTGGTACTTGTTTGTACCTTGGTCACTTGTGTGACAATTTGGGCCTGCATTTGCTGAATTTTTTGGTCACATTTGGGCTGAAAATCATGGCTCGCAGCAGTGGCAGCAATAATTTCATGCACATTAAGAAGCTAGAGAGCACATAACTTTGCAGTTTGGCAAAAATAGTGCTACAATATCCTGTTGCAGAAGAAGCAAGCAAAACCGATTAAGACCAAAGGTGCAAAGCCAGCACACATGGAACAGGAAGATTGGGATGAGTTAAATGAGCTTGCACGCTCAACCATCGAGCTATCGATTTCTGATGCCTTGCTGTTTAACATTGAAGGTTTGGATTCTGCATATGCTATTTGGACTCGACTAGAAGAACTGTATGCACAAAAGAGTGTCGCAAGCAAAGTGTATTGGCTGAAAAAGCTTATGGATTTGCGTATGAAAGGGGGTACAACAACGTCTACTCACTTGAGTGAGTTTAACTCCATTTTCAGTCAGCTGGTTGCCTTGAAGTTCTTGATTGATGAAGAATTTAAGGCTACATTCTTGCTTTGCACTCTGCCAGAGAGTTGGGATACATTCAGGACTGCTATGAGCAATTCTAATGCGATTCTTTTGTATGCTGATGTAGAGAGTGCTCTACTCATGGAAGAAATGAATCGGCAAAACAAAGCATCTATTAAGTCTTCCAATGCTTTACATACTAGGGGGCAGATCATAGCAAAAAGGCAAATCTGATAGCAAGGGACATAGTAAATCACGTGGCAAGGATGTTGAATGCCATCATTGTGGCGAAACGTGACTGCTACAAATGGAAGAAAGAGAAAGGAAAGGGTAAGAAGACAGATGATAGCAAGAAAAAAAGAGAGCCAACCTAAGAAGAGCAGTGTCAAAATTGAAGAGGTGAATGTAGTCACTCATGACAGTGACAGTGGGAGTGACGTACTCTTGGTTTCTTCACACTTTAGTATGCATGTTTTACTTGCAAATACGGATGATGACATGCATACTTGGATTCTCGATTCAGGTGCTTCCTTTCATGCCACCCCTCATCGTGAGTGGTTCTCTGACTATACACGGGGTCGACATGGTGTTGTCCATCTTGGGGACAACTATGCATGTGACATTGCAGGTATTGGCAATGTGCAGCTGCACTTTCAACATGGCTCTGTCTTCACACTTCAACATGTACGGCATGTACCTCAGCTCAAGAAGAGCTTGATTAGCATACAGGGCAGCTAGATGATGATTTCATACCACCTTTGGTGATGGGAAATGGAAGATCTGTAAGGGATCTAGAGTGATTGCCAGATGCTGTAAAAGTGATACCTTGTATCCTCTCTATGTATCTAGTGTGAGTGATCATGTTGTTGCTGTGATCGAGCAGCCAAGTGTTTCTTTGTGGCATGGCCGGCTGGGACACAAGTCAAATCGGAATGAAAGTTATTTCTTGTTTGGGTTACTTGCCTTGTCTTCATTATGCTGATTTTGAGCATTATGATCATTGTGTTTATGGTAAACATGCATAGACGTCTCATAAGAAGTGTCTTTCGCTGAAATCTTATCCTCTAGAGTTAGTACATTTTGACGTATGTCAGATGCCAGGGTTATCTTTAGGGGGAAAGAAATATTTTGTTACCTTTGTCGATGATGCTACACGGAAGGTATGGGTTTACCCTATTCGTAGCAAGGATGAAGTGCTTGACAAGTTAAAAAAATTCTTGGCATTGGCTGAAAATCAGACTGATAAGACACTTAAGTATCTTCGCTCTGACAATGGTAGGGAATATGTGTCCAAGGCCTTTCAGGCATTTTGTGACAGCAAAGGGATAAAGAGGGAGCTCAGTGCCCCTCATAGTCCACCCCAAAATGGAGTTGCAGAGCGTATGAATCGGACCATACAGGATAAGGTCCGTACGATGCTGTCTCATGCTGCATTACCCCATGGTTTTTGGGCAAAGGCTGTTATGACAGCCGTACACTTAATTAATCAGTCACCAAACAGGTCTTTGGGGAGGGCAATTCCCCAAGAAGTATGGTCACGCAAGTCACCTTCGTATGCACACTTGAAAGTGTTTGGCTGCGAAGCATTTGTGCACATTCGTAAAGAAAAACGCAACAAACTTGAGCCAAAGTCCTGTAAATGCATTTTCCTAGGATATGGTGACGAGGGTGAAATGGGGTATAGACTATGGGATCCCGAGAAAAGGAACGTAGTACGCAGTAATGATGTTATCTCCCGGGAAGATTGCATGCATAAACAGCCCGAAAATACTGAGGAGATACATAGGGTTGTATTCCGGAGAGAAATACCTTTTGGACAGCAAAATGTGCCCGCTGTACAGCAGCAAATACCTGCTGCAAATGAACCTACAAATGCAAAAAATTATGCTGGAAATGATCAGCCAGTTATTGCCCATGATAATGAGCCACTACATGTGCAGGAACAACCAGGACAGCAGGCTGTTAATGCTGATTTGCAGGCTGAAATGCTAGGACAGCATGCTGAAAATGCTCAACAGCCAGCAAACAATGATCATTGAGTTAGGAGATCATCTAGGGCTACTAGAAAACCTGATAGATTTATTCCAGGTGCAAACAATGTGGCTGATTATGTCATGTTGACAGCTTGTGATGAACCGTCTTACTTCAAGGAAGCAATGGACAGACAGGACAACAAGAAATGGTATAAAGCCTTGTTGTCAGAGATGGAATCTCTTGAAAAAAATGGCACTTGGGACTTGGTGCAGTTGCTTTCAGCCCACCACTATCTTCTCCCCATTTGATCTACTCACATTTTCCTTCCAAAATCTTGGTTTACACTTCACTTCCGCTCACATTACCCTAGGGATTGGATCTTCTATCTCAACTCCTAGCACTTTCTCATTCCCCATCCCACCATCTATCTGCCCTCCATTCACTTCACCTCTTGGTGCATTGTTAGGGGGAATGCCACCCCAAATATCTGACCGACATATTAAATGGGCAGCTTTCATTCAAAGTTTTCATCCCCTTATACAATATTAACCAGGAAAAGAGAATGTTGTAGCCGACGCTTTAAGTACAAGACCAACAATTCATAATATTTCTGTCATATCATTTGATTCCCTTAACCCTATGAAATATACTTATCATCAGGATCTTACTTTTCATGCTGATTGGAATAAATTAGTTGCAAATAATTGGATTCCTATTGATTCACTGTCTTACAATAATGGATCCATGTAGTTTTTGTTCTAAAAAACAAGGGATGCTGTCCTGTAAGGGTATGTTGTAGGAAATCAGCCATAACTTTGTGTAAGAAACTACGAATGGGACAAGTGAGGTGTTGTTATGGAGCCCATGAGATGTACTTTCAGCTCATGTGGGTGAGGGGGGGCTGAAAATAGGTCAGGACCAAAACTGTTGCAAAATAGAGGGCTCTCTAGAAGTTACTAATGTGCTATCCAAGAGCAAATGGGTTTACAAGATAAAGGTCACTTCTGGTTCCTCACCAAAGTACAAAGCAAGATTGGTTGCGAAGGGGTACAAGCAGGAACATGGAGTTGACTTTGATGAGATCTTCTCTCTTGCAATCAAGATGACTACATTAAGAACCATTTTGGGCTTGGTTGCAGCTGAAGATATGGAGCTAATACAAATGGATGTAAAGACTGCATTTTTACAAGGTGATCTGCATGAAGACATATATATGCAACAGCCTGAAGGGTTTGTGGCAAAAGGGAAAGAGAAGATGGTATGTAAATTCAAAAGGAGCTTGCATGGGCTGAAACAAGCACCAAGAGAATGGTATCATAAGTTTGATACATTTATGCAGTCTCAAGGTTTCCATAGAAGTCAAATGGATCACTGTTTGTACACCAAGAAGGTAACAAATGACAGCCTGATTATCTTGGTTTTGTATGTTGATGACATACTGATTGCTGGCAGGGATACTCATGCCTTGGACTCACTGAAGCAAAGTCTTCATGGCAGCTTTGACATAAAGAATCTTGGTGATGCAAATAACATTCTTGGCATGCAAATACTTAAAAGATAGTTCAAAAGGATTACTCTATCTATCTCAACAAGAGCATACCTCCAAGGTTTTGCATCGTTTCAATATGGAGGGGGGGAAAATTTTTGGGGTTCCATTGCCTCCATATGTGAAACTCAGTGCAGAGGACAGCCCTACATCTGATGATGAGACGGCTGAAATGGCCAAGATACCATATGCTTCAACTGTTGGCAGTTTGATGTATGCTATGATTGCTACACGTCCTGACATTGCCTTTGCAGTGGGAGTGGTTAGCAGATACATGGCAAACCCTAGTAAAAAGCATCGGGAAGTAGTGAAAGGTATTATGAGATACCTCAAAGGCACAAAGAAGTTATGCATCTACTTTGGAAAGCAGAAGGTATATGTTTTTGGCTTTATGGATGCAGACTATGCTAGTCATGCGGATTGCAGAAAGTCCACTTCTGGATATGTGTTTACCTTCACGGGAGGAGCAGTCTCTTAGATCTCCAGGCTACAAAAGTGTGTTGCATTGTCTACTACAAAGGCAAAGTATGTGGCTGTCACTAAGGCATGCAAAGCGGATTTATGGCTTTCACGTCTAGTGGGAAAGCTTGGCATTACAGAGTTACCTGTTCTCCATTGTGATAGTCAGAGTGATATCATGCTAGCACGGAATCCTGTCTTTCATGCAAAGACGAAGCATATACAAGTGAAGTACCACTTCATTAGAGATATACTTGACAGCAAGAGCATTGAGCTTGTCAAAGTGCATACAGATGATAATCCTGCAAACCTTCTCACGAAGGGTCTTCCAGCAGAGCGGTTTGCTCATTGCCAACAGGATAAGAGTTGGATAGATATATGTATTTCAGCTTTGTGCATACCTAGACTTAGCTAATTCTTTTCTCCTCTTAAGGCACATTGCCTTTAGGTGGAAGGTTGTTGGGAATAAAGGGCCCTCGTGCCTTTTATATGTGCTTGGGTGTGAACACACACTTAGAACACTTGTACTTTCATATATATATATATATATATATCTATCTAAAAACCTAAAGGGGTACACTTATCACTGTACCCACAAGTTGTGCTCACTCTACTCTCTACTCTGCACTCTCTGTCTCTCTGCTACTAGCAAGCACTGCGTGTCTCAATCCTCGTGCCACTGAGCTCAACAAGAGACTAATTTGTGTGATGTGATTATAAGGGCTAAGGTGAGCGGGAAGAAATGAGGGAGAAGTGTGAAAGAGTAGATGAGGTTTGAAAGAAGAGACAACTTACAGTACAGTACTATACAATACGAAACGTAGTGTATGTGAACGGAATGCAACCCTATCTTTGTGAATATATTCCTGAAGCAATATGACAATGTCACTTGTCAAGATTCTATCAAAGCATGATGCAAATGCATCTAATCAGACCCTACATGAGAATTGCTGCTGCCTTGCCCAGATGCAAAACAACTATACAAGGGAATAGTACTGCGGCTGGCACCGGGAACTCCTCATGCAAGGATGCTACTATGTAGTCCTTGCTCCCCTCCGGTATGTTCCTCCAATGATCCAGGACGTTGTGCCGAAAAACTTGTTGGCACAACTCCCTCATGCGAGCCATCACCCTCCTCCCCTCATCATTCATGATGATGGCTCCTGACCTACTATCCACTAGGTATCCATAACCCCTAGGAGTCTGCCTAAGATGGGCCCTCTCCCATCTCCGTCCACGCTCCTGGGCATATCCAGGAGACCCATGTACATCCGGTGTACCGATGGGGGTATCCTCTCTCGGAGTGCCACTCAAAGGGGTGCCACCAAAGGGGGTGCCACCAAAAGGAGTGCCACCAAAAGGCGTGCCATCTGCCGACGGCTGCGCAAAAGCCGGAGTAACTGGAGTAGACGTCTCCACAGGTGTGACAAATCCTGGGCTGCTTCCTCTCCTCTTCTTTGGCATTCAATTCCTCCATCATTTGCTCGATGTTGGCAGTTTTCGACTCCAATTTTCCATGTTACATCATCAAGAGGAGCTTATACTCTCTTTGCATTTGCACTAATTCCTGATTCTCATCCTCCAACCGCTGCTTGTAGCTCTCCTTCATGTCCTCCTTGGCCTTTAATTCCTGTTTGAGATCAAAGATCTCTTGTTGCTGCATGGCTATTGTGCGGGTCTTTTCAAGCTGAAAAGCAGCCATCGACTCCTTTTCCGCCACCAACTCAATCGTAACCATCTTCTTACATTCTCGCTAAAAAGTCAAAGATCTAGGATTTGGGGGTACACTTTGTGCCAATCACACCTCACAACTGATCGACAAAATAGTGGCACTTGTGCCTAAGCCTAAGGATAGGTAAGCTCATTAGTTGTTCAATGATGGTGACATGGAACTTGACTGGTTGCAAGAGAGGACTAGCCAAACCTTCTGTACAGAAATTTGATGCAAAAAGATTGAGGTGTAATTAGTGGTGATTCCTTTTGGATTAACCGATGCACCAGCCACCTTCAATCGAATGGTGGAGCGCATCTTTGGAGATCATTGAAAATATATGATGTTCTTGTGTTTAACAAGAATAAAGAGGACATTGTTAGCACTTGGAGATCGTTCTCCAACTACTTGGACAAAATGAAACTTGTGATAAATGGTAAAAAGAGAATGTTTCAAGCATAAAATAAATTATCTTAGGCATGCCATCTCTTGGACGAGATTCAAATGGATCTTGAAAAGATCAAGGTAAATCAAGAATGGCTTGATCTTCATAATGGACATAAGGTGCATTTTTCTTAGATCATGCTCCTATTGTCACCACTTCATTAACGTTTTCCACATATAGCTTCTTCTCTTCATGATCTTAACACTTACAAAGAAGACAAGCTCCTTCCAATGGAGGAAGAGAGAGAAGACAACCTTTCATGAAGCTAAAACTTGTTGACATTTCTTGTATTCATAATGTTCATCTCCTAGTTGTGAGCTCCATCAAAGTCCAACGGAGACAAAGAAGCTCTAACAACCATCAATGCATTTGCATTTCAGTTTCAACTTTTGTCAATCTGTTTGTAGTTGCATTCATACCTATCAGGCTGAGTGCATTTCGGTTTTGACATATGGCAGGCTGAATGAAAAAACTTATGACAAATGACAAACCAACAACATTTATTGGATACTAGCTAGTATTTCTTCCATTAATGATTATGGATAGTTGGTTGACCAATTTATCCAGTTTCCAACTTATAACTGCGAGAGTGCGCAACGAAAGAGAAACATGAACACACACACACAGAGAGAGAGAGAGAGAGAGAGAGAGAGAGGAAGCAAACGATGAAGAAAGAATACTGCACTGACTGAAGAAGAATGTTGATAGAATGGAGATGAACTTATTAGTCCCCCTATAAGCAACCCAAAGCATCAATAAGGGCACTAGATCAAGTTGATGACGATGGTAGCACCAAGCACGTAGTATCAGATTGTGCACCTGCAAACAGAAGACTAAAGACTAAAGAGTATGTGTGTCTACCAAGTGGGGGGTGTGGCTATGAATAGCTAGAAGACCAAAAAAACTAGTCGACCTACTGTCAAAAGATGATGTACCAACGAGACAATAGGGTTTGCAGGGAGGAACATGGAGTGAACTCGGCAAACATGGAGAAGAGAAGAGAAGAGAGAAGAAACTCTGATGAATGGAATGATGAAGTTCCGAATCATGGAGTGAATGTGATACAAGGAAACAAGGGTGCCGTAGCACAAGGAAGGTGATGATGACAGTCATGAACCACGAACTGCAATGTCCTCCTGAAGGGGTGTGAGGGTAGTGGATAGGCTGGAGAGAAGAGGTGACAGACTAAATGAATCAGCCGTAAGGAATGAATGAAAGAGTGGCCTATAAATAAGCACAATCAGTCTAGGATGACGTCCCTTTTTGGGGCTGCAAACCCTAAACGCAAAACGCAGAAATGCAAAAACGCAAACTGTGGGTGAAGGGTGAAGGGTTTCTCAACACCCCCTCTCATACCCAAAAAGGGGAACAAGAGAAGAATGAGGTGGAGATGCAATGCTACATGCTAAAGAATGCTCATGCAGCAGGTGCCACTTGGACAGTGTCCCTCGTGGGAACATTGTTCACCTGCCCAAGCGCCCTAGTACAAAGATGATGAAAACATGCAATGCATAGGAGGAATGTCAGACTTTGCGTGGTGCCGAGAACCATAAGGATATGTTCGTACTCGATCTCGGGAGGTGGCTCTACGCTGACCAAGGGACGAAGGCAAGAAGAAGAGGAGGAAGAAGATGTAGAGGATCCTGAAGATCCAAGATTTCCACCGAAAAGGGAACCTGCAGTAAAGACCAATAGACAGAGTGAACTGGAGAACCCGAAACACAACCTCCGGAGAGAAGCCACTAGCTCTGTGCATCCATGTTGGAAGGAATACGAAGGCCTCGTCACCAAGTCGTGACTGAACCTCCGAGGTCCTAATCTAGGTGATACTTGAAGATCCTAGGTATCAGTAGAAGAGATGATTGGTCGAAGACAGCCACCCCAAAAAAGTAAAGGATGGGTGAAGAACTTCATGTGGAGTAGGTTTCCCCTCTGAGGTGGGAGGTGGAAGGGCCCCCGCTGAAGTCGAAGAAGAAGTAGATGCCCCCTTTGAGGGCAAAGAAATAACATCCCCCTTTGAAGTAGATAGGGAATCCAAAAGCTAATGGATCACGGACTCCGAAATGTCTGATGACGAAGAAAGTGCCGCCGTCGGGCCGAAGAAGGTATCTGGGGTGCCGAAGAGCTCCCAGAGGTAGCCTCTCGAACCTGAGTAGTCGAGGGTGGGGAAGGGTGGGGCTCAGAATGAGCAAGAGATGGGCAACAGTCGCTGTCTCTTAGTGGAGCAGATTGGGTAGCCGAAGAAGAGGAAGAAATCGAGCAGCCACTGTCTCTCGAAGAAGCGGACTACTGAGGAGACGGTATCAAACAAGCATTGTCGCTCGATGGAGTGGACTGCAGAACCGCAGATCGTGGAAGCCACTGTACCTGAAAATAAGTGGGAGAAGACCGCCGCTGGCATTGCGACAATCTCCAGGGGGTCGTAACGCTAATCGATCCTCCATGTGCTCGAAAGGACTTAGTGCACATTGGATGCGTCTTAGTGCCTTGAGCATAGTACTCTGATAGCCGATGCAGAACGATCTCTGTGGCCCAGAAAGGAGAGGTGGCACAAGGAGTGCCTGGTGGAAGACGCATATACTCCGGAGGGGTGGGGAGCAAAGGTCGAAGTCGACAGTCTTCGGTGGGATGACCGTTCGTGCCGCAGTAGGAACACCCAATAGACTAATCATCTATTGGTAAAGAAGCCATGGATACCAGTGTGCCTTGCTGAAGAAGGAAGAGGTCAGCCACCATGAACCACGAACCACAATGTCCGCCTCAAGGGGTGTGAGGGCAATGTGAAGCACGAACCGCAATGTCTGCCTCAACGGATGGGAGGCAGTGGAAGGGCTGAAAGTGAGCTGCCAGTGGAAGGAGGATGTGACCAGTAGTAAGAGGTTGCAACCAGTAGAAAAACGTAGGTGAGAGAGAGACTAAAAACGCAGGCAACAGGTGAGAGAAAGACTAAAAACGCAGGTAGGACAGCCTGCAGGAGAGAGAAAGACTGAAAACGCAGGAAAAAACAGCAGCAGCAGTCATTATGTTGAAATCAGCTCCAAACAGTGTGTGATAGGCTGGAAACAGGCGCCAGACTGTTGTAGACAGCAATGGCCAGCTTGGACCGCGATGTCCTCCGTGTTTGGGGTGTGGGCAACAAGCTGAAATACCTGAAATCTGCAAAAACGAGATTGTTTTCTGAACGGAGAGTGATCAGTAACAGTCGTTCTGCTATAGACAGCTGCAAACTGCGGATGGAAGGTTGAAAACAGGCGCCAGACTATAGATAACAGCAAGGGACAGCCAAGACTGCGATGTCCTCTGCGAAAGGGGTGTGGGCAGCAAGCTGAAAACACCTGAAACCTGCAAAAAAGAGATTTTGATGCAGCCGAAGAAGAAGGGAAGTGGATGCCGAACCCGCCACTGGTCTTTGCCTTCACTAGAGTGGAGGATCTTTGCTGCTAGGTGAGCAAATCTAGCTCTAATACCATGTCAAAAGATGACGTACTAGCGAGACAGTAGGGTTTGCGGGGAGGAACATGGAGTGAACTCGGCAAACATGGAGAAGAGAAGAGAAGAGAGAAGAAACTCTGATGAATGGAATGATGAAGTTCCGAATCATAGAGTGAATGTGATACAAGGGAACAAGGGTGTCGTAGCACAAGGAAGATAATGATGACAACCATGAACCATAAACCACGAACCGCAATGTCCTCCTGAAGGGGTGTGAGGGTAGTGGAGAGGCTAGAGAGAAGAGGTGACGGACTGAATGAATCAGCCGTAAGGAATGAATGAAAGAGTGGCCTATAAATAGGCACAGTCAGTCTAGGATGGCGCCCCTTTTTGGGGCTGCAACCCTAAACGCAAAACGCAGAAATGCAAAAACGCAAACTGTGGGTGAAGGGTTTCTCAACACCTGCACCTATAGAGGCCATAAATGTTGGCCAACCAGCAATAAATGTTGGTCACTCCGAAAAATAACAAGAAAAAAAATAGGGGAGGCCCCAGAAAAATCCAAAATGACAATGACAATGTCTAGTAGGTGTAGATAGATTATGGAAAGCAAAAACTAGCTTAGGAATTCATACAAGAAGCCGAGAACTGAAAAAAATGCACCTAAACTGTCAAAGCTCCTATGCCACCGTCAAAATCTAACAGGAGCTCACAACTAAGAGATGACAAACTAATATAACTAACATAGGCAAGATAACACCCCCTCTCAAACCCTAGGAGTGTCTGAAGGCCCAATAACCTCATGTGATGAAGCATAGAAGCCTTGGGTAAAGGCTTCATGAAGAGATCTATTGTGTTGTCCGTAGTGGGACAATAGGCCACTGCTAACTCAAAATCCACAATCCGCTCTTGAACATACTGATATTGAACTTTGATATGCTTCGTGCAAGCATGAAACACACCGTTTTTTGCCACAGCTACAACACTCTGGTTGTCCACACGTAGCTCTGTAGGTCTAGGTTGAAGAAAGCCAATCTCTGTCAACATGTGGCAATGCCAAACCACCTCCATAGCTGTAGAACATAATGCATGATACTCTTCCTCTGTAGAAGAAAGGGCCACAATAGGTTGTTGCTTGCTACTCCACAAGATAGCTTTCCATCCAAGGGAGAAGGTGTAACCTATAGTAGACCATCTCGTATCCACATCACTTGCCCAGTCAAGATCACTCCAACCAAAGAGAGTAACTTTCTCTCGATACGTAATTCCGTAGGATTGAGTCCCTTGTAAATAACGAAGAACATGCAGAACCAACTCCCAAGTTTGATTACACTCAATAGAATCGAGCTTCTCCTGCATGGCATGGCACCAAATATCCTATGCAAGATGCTCCTCCTCTGGCGACTGAGCATCCCTACAAGACTCTTGACAGCCCTTCATTGTAGTGTTGTAGCCCACCAAAATAAGCTTCCTAGACTTCAAGTCAAGCTTCATCTTCCTATTCTTCTTGTCTGCATGGACAATTGCATCATATCCAAAGATGTAGAAGTGAGACACAAAGGGCTTTCGACAAAAGAAAGTCTCATAAGGAGTCATGTCCTATAACGCAGAAGTTGGGGGGCGGTTGCAAATATGAACCGCAGTAGCCACCGCCTCACCCCAAATATATGAGGAAGACCCCGATGCTCCAACATCGATCAAGCTATCTCTAGCATGGTCTGATTCACATGCTCCACCACACCATTCTCCAAAGGTGTGTTCAGATGGGTACACTCCACCTACATGCCATGATCCTTGCAAAATTGAGAAAAAAGATTAGAAATAAACTCTCCACCATGATCTACTCGTAATCACAAACTTTGGAAATAGTCTATCTCCACAAATACCTTCTACTCGCAAAAATGAGAGTACGCCTTGCTCTTGTAGTCCAAAAAATAAGGCCACACATAACGACTAAAGTCATCTATAATCAACATTAAATACTCCGCCTTTCCAAGGGAGGCCATGCCCATAGGTTCGCAAAGGTCAGTGTAAACCAACTCAAGTGGGATAGAAGCCCTCCAAATAGCAATATGTGGATGTGGCTGCCTAAACTGCTTGCCCCTTAAACAGCTACAGCACAAAGTGTGAATAGGAGGGAATCAATAAGTCCCTCCACCGTTTTCTTCCGAGAAGCCCATCGAATAGCATCAAAGTTGAGACTGTTGAGCTAAAGTATGCATTACTTACTGATTAGCCTCTTAAACAACCCCAAAACACACTAAAAAATACTATTTTAGAGTAAAATCCTAAAACAGGGAGCTGTTCAACAGAGTTCAATGGAAACCCTAATTTTTGGGGCACCCTTCCACATCTATAAATAGACAAGCTGCCCCCATTCAGATTTATTCTGTCTGTGCAGGTTTCTCACTCCACGTGCAGATTTCAGCCGTCAGCTTCCTCCCACGTGGCTATCCAGCCCTCGAGACTGTTGCCACTCCATCCGTGTTTGCTCCTACTACTGGCGCCTTCATCCGTGCTGACATCAACTACTGGCGACATCATCATCTGCTGCGATCTAATCATCCAATCATCGCCAGCCACATCAGACATTGTTTCAACCTACTGTTTACAGCAAATTGTGCGCAATTTCCAGCCTCCGATCGCGGTGGTACACTACTGCGTTTACCAATTTCCAGCCTCCAAGCTGCTGCGTTTTGGTGACCAGCCTGTTGCCATTCACTATTCAGCACTCCTACACTCCGACTAGTGGTCACAAACTTGGGATCCGTCTCCGGTGGATGTCACACTCCGACATTGCTATGCCCTTGAGCACACTGTACACTCTTACATTCATTTATAGCATTCATTCACTTCAGAGTTGTGTTCTCTCTCTCCCTTCTTCTGTTTGTGTTTGAGTTTCTGTATTTGAGTTTTTGAGTTTTGTGTTCAGGGTTTGAGTTTTGCCCTTTGTGTCTGTGTCTGTCTCTTTGTGTTTCTGTCATGGTCGTCCACTCTATGTGTCCTCAGTGCAAACCCTAGCAGTTTTCTTCACAAAGATGACCATAACATGCACCTCAAAGCAGCCTAAGCTCGTATAGGAAGACCTTGTAGCTAAGGCTGTGAGCATGTAAAGCTCACTCTCTTCAGATCATGTCCAAAGAACGGCACCTAAAGACTCATTCTCCACTGTCACTGCATCCTATATAAAGACCATGCAGGTACAAGTCGTGCAAGACCATGAACAGACAAGAGGTTAAAACCTAAATCCGATACATAGGGAACTTTGGCCGAAGAAGACTGTCTGTCTAGCAATAAAGGAATAGTCCCCACTCCTTAAATGGGAACGGTAGAGTTGTTGCCAATGGTGACTATGCCCCCTTTGGCACTTGGGTCCTGAAGCCAATCTTGTCTATATAGGTGATGTGAAAAGAGGACCCACAGTCAACGAGCCAAGGCTTCTCTTGGGCGGAAGAAGCCTTGGCTTCTCTTGGGCGGAAGAAGCCAATCTTGTCTATATAGGTGATGTGAAAAGAGGACCCACAGTCAACGAGCCAAGGCTTCTCTTGGGCGGAAGAAGCAAGAGTTATATCCTTCTCGGCAAATACATCCACAAAGACAAACTCTATCATCGCAAAGGCAGCCTTCATATCCTTTGAATCCTTCCTAGCTTCCACTTTTTATTCCCAATAGGCTCACTATCCCATAGCTGCAGCCTACTCATTCCATAATGTGTTACTCTACTGGCCATCATCACCCCCCCTATGTTAAGCTAAAACGTGCTTTGCAACTGATTAGCATATTTAAACAGCCCCAAAACACGATTAATTAATGAAAAATGCAAAATTGGTGCACAGTTCAATAGAGTTTCAATAATCCCCCAAAACCCTAATTTATGGGGCACCTTCAACATCTATAAATAGATAAGCTGCCCACCATTCAATCTCATTCTTTTAGTGCAGATTTCAGCCATCAGTTTTCACCCACGTGGCAATCTACCCTTCGTGTCCTGTCATTCCTCCATCAGCCCTTGCAGTGCCTAGTGCCTTCCTCCCTAGCTGTCACCCACTGTCTAGCGCCCTTCTCCTTGCCGCATTTGGAATCTTCTGCAATCGCAAGCACTTGGTCTGCCTCCTCAAGCTTGCATTTGGACACTCCTCCACCAGGTGACAATTGGCAGTGATCTCCGCACCTTTTGGCAACCTTCTATTGCTTGCGTTTGACCTTCACCCTACCCGGCAATAGTTGGTGACCTTCATCCTCCTAGCGGCTCTCTTAGTACTGCATTTGCAGCTTCCTGCTACCACCATCATCATCAAGCATCATCCTCTACAGTCACCTTAGCTCCCAAACACTCTAATGATCAGCCTTTGGTGTTTCTCACACTCCACACTCTGACTAAAGACTTGGGATCTGTCTCGAGTGAACATCACTCTCTAACACCACATTGCTCTAGCCTTGGGCATTCTATACACTCTTACATTCATTTGCAACATTCATTCACTGCAGAGTTTCTTCTCTATGTTTTTGTCTCTGTGTTTGAGTTTTGAGTTTTTGCGTTTCGTGTTTTGTGCTTTGCACTTAGGGTTTGAGTTTTGCTTCTCTCTAATTGAGTCTTTGTGTTTCAGTCTTGGTCGTACAAGTGCGAACCCTAGCATATCTTCACATGGTATCAGAGTCGGTGCTCTTCTAAAGAGTATCCTACAGTGATTGAGGAGACTAGTCTTTGAACGAGACTCACACACAACTCAATTTTGACTCATAATGTCTCAGGCACCTTCTTCTAAGGATCCTAGAATACCCTATTAGGTTTCTTAATCATTGGAGGCTCTGAGAAGGAATTATGGTCTTGAGGAGGAGGTAGGAGGAGGTAGACACACCTTCATCTTTACTGTCTTCTTTTTCTCGTTTTGGCTACCTTATAGATGAAGATTTTGAGTACTTGCACATCACGTACAATTTGGTTCACACTCCTCCAATGAGTCCTACTACTCGGTCTGGACTGATTGGTAAGACTAGCCACCTCTCTAATCTTGGAGGAACCACGACTTTCAGCGCATCTTGTGATCCATCTCCTTTATCTCCAATCGGCCTTATGTCAAGTTTGTATAACCCTTTTGAGTTGTATGAGCCAAAACCCTCTCTTGTTTCTTCTTTGGTTGTGCAAGATCCAAATGATTTTCAGTATGTTAACTTTAATAGAGGAACCACGACTTTCAGCGCATCTTGCGATCCATCTCCTTTATCTCAAACAGGCCTTATGTCAAGTTTGTATGACCCTTTTGAGTCCTATGAGCCAAAACCCTCTCTTGTTTTTTCTTTTGTTGTGCAGGATCCAAATGATTTTCAGTATGTTAACTTTAATAGAGGAGGCTCTCAAAGCAAGTATTCTTTATCAAGTATATATTTACCATCTATCTCATTTAAGCAAGTAAACCATACTTCTGAACTCCCTCCCATCCCGCCACTATCTTCTCCACATTCTTATCTACTCACATCTTCATTCCAAAATCCCACTTCCACTCAAAGCGCACTAGAGATTGGATCTTCCATCTCTGCTCCTAACACTTTCTCTTTCTCCATCCCACCATCTACCTACCCTCCATTCACTCCACCTCTTAAAGTATTGTTAGGGAAAATCCCACCCTTTAACATTGTACCTTCCACCTACCCCCACTTTACCACATCCTTCCATTTTGGTACGGCTGTGATGGGAATCCCCCTCACTATCCCCTAACACTCACAATCCCCCACACGACCTTTCAAATGCAAGGATATCGATTCCTTTGCTTATCGACTATCATCACACCTCCCTTGAGTCACTCCTACACAAGGATTTCCATCCTTTACTTCTTGTGCCCCTATCCCTCCACCTTGTGCTCCACAAGCAATTACTAAGCCCATACCCAGTCCGCCCTTGCCCACATTTGGATTTGCTATACACATTGCTCGTATGCATGGTGGATACTCTGGGATTCCTTCCCAAGTGTACTCCGCTCCCCCACCCTATCCCCCCTATTCACCCTACCCCCATTGCACAACTTCTTCATCTCCTAGTACTACTACTCCTTTTGTTGTTGATCTAAAATGCGCTTTACAGCTAATTAGCATTTTTAAATAGCCCCAAAACATGCTTAATTAATGAAAAATGCAAATTTGGTAAGCAGTTCGAGAGAGTTTTAGTGGTCTCCCAAAATCCTAATTTTTTGGGGCCACCCTTTAACATCTAGACGCTACCCACCATTTAGCCTCGTCTTTTTTGTGCAGGTTTCTCACTCTACCATGCAGATTTCAACTATCAACCACCTACCATCTACTGTCCAACCATCACCAACTACAGCCCATCACTATCCAAGGTCTGTTTTCCACTATCACCTTGCTATTTGGAGGTCTCCAACTACTACGTTATCATAGCACCTGATCAACCTACGTTTTCAGCATCTAGTCCAAATAGTAGGCTACTGCCATCTCTCCCACCAAGCGACTGTTGTAGTACCTGCGTTTTTGTTGTCCAGCAAGCCGTCTACATCAGCAAATACCTCTCCTATTGTCACCTCTATTCCTTGGCACTCCGATGATCAACATTTGGTATTTCACGCACTTCGACACTTCGACTAGTGGGTACTGCACTTAGGATCTATCTCCAATGGACATCACTCTTTGATATTGCATTGCTCTACCCTTGGGCATTCTGTACACTCTTATATTCATTTACAGCATTCATTCACTTCAAAGTTTCTTCTCTCTATATTTAAGTTTTGAGTTTTTGCATTTTGCGTTTAGGATTTGAGTTTTGATACCATCTCTACTCACATCTTCTGGGTCACTATTACTTAATCAGCCACCACCCCTAAAATTAACTTTCCACCAAAAGAAAAAAAAAGTTTCAATGTGATTCCATCTGCCTTTGTAGGACTTGATAGACTACTAAGCAACCGACGTGCACCTTTGTCCGATACCCTATCCTCTCTAGAATGACTACTTAGACTCCCTTGGTAAGATAACCATCACCTCTGCAGTCTTGGCAGGCCACTAAGCAACCGACATGCAATATTGAGCCTGAGAGGGGGTGTTGAGCTAAAAGACGCTTTACAACTGATTAGCATCTTTAAATAGTCCCAAAGCACACTTCATTAATGAAAAACGTAAATTAAATGCATGGTTTGAGAAAGTTTTAGTGATCCCCCAAAACCCTAATTTTTGTGGCACCCTTTAACATCTATAAATAGACAAGCTATTCACCATTCAACCTTATTCTTTTAGTTTCAAATTTCAGCCATCAGCCTTCGCCCACATGGCGGTCAACTCTTTCGCAGCTACTGCCATTCCTCCATCAACCCTTGTAGTGCTCGGCACCTTTCTCCCTAGCTATCGCCCACTATGTAGTGCCCTTCTCCCTATTGCATTTGGACTCTTCTGCCATCGCCAGCACTCAATCTGCCTCCTCCAACTTGCATTCAGACACTCCTCCACCAAGGGACAGTTGATAGTGATCTCCCACACCTTTCAACGACCTTCTGTTGCTTGCATTTGACCTTCACCCTACCTGGAAGCAGCTGGTGACCTTCTTCATCCTCCTAGTGGCTCTTCTACTAATGCATTTGTAGCTTTCTGTTACCGCCCTCATCATCAAGCATCATCCTCTACAATCGCCTCAACTCCCAAACACTCTGGTGATCAACATTTAGTGTTTCCCACACTCTGCACTTTGACTAGTGGTCACAACACTTGAGATCCGTCTCTCGTGGATGTCATTCTCCGGCACTGCATTGCTCTACCCTTGGGCATTCTGAATACTCTCACATTCATTTACAGCATTCATTCACTTCGGAGTTTCTTCTCTCTGTGTTTGTCTCTATGTTTGAGTTTTGAGTTTTTGTGTTTTGTGTTTTGCATTTTGCCCTGTTCAGCTCAATACACGAAGCCTTGCTTGCAGGTTGTCAATCATAGTTCTGACAAGCCGAAAGACTCATTTACAATGATGGCACTTGGGAGATGCCCAAGGTGATATATAAAAGTGGCATCTGTGGCAACACTATCATCTACCACTGCTTCAGCAATTAAAGTGGTGCAAGGTCCCAGCTGATAGAATAACTTCACAGGTTGAATTCTTCACTCAACATGCCAAATCCTGATTGTCATTGATTTCTTTGGACCAAATCCATCGAAATGGTACACTGTAACAGGATGTTACAGCTAGAATCTACATAGGAATAATCCTGTTGCTACGGATCCGATATGTTGATCATCTTTTGATTTTCCAAAACCAAAGACATTAAAGTGGTATACTGTCGCACCATCACAAAATCTAGCTGTCAAAGAAGATTCATCTTGTGTGCGGATTCTCGGTGCCTTAGAATGCCCCTGTTTCCTACAAGAAAGTAATCCTATCCGTATAAATTATTTGACTTGACATGCCAAATCCTGATTGTAGTTTATTTCTTCTTGAGACGACGCAGAATTTGGAGCAGAATTCTTTCCTTTTGCTTTCCGGAAATCAATACTAAGAATGTAAGGGCAAACCTGGTAGGATCCATCTTGACAGTGAAAGATCGGAGGGAGAAGAGAAGACCAAACATGAGCTTTTGATCCTGCTGAGGGCTGAGCGTGGTGAGAGGCCGATACCAGACATGGTAGTGGAGGCAGGCTCCGTTTCGGTTGAAGATGTAGAGGCACCTCATACGAGGAGGTGCGATGGAAGCCATCTTCTCCCCCAAAATGAATCAATCAATCACTCTGTGTCTTTGCATCTCAGTCTTCTCCATCAGCCTTCATGTGGATGAATGGTGCAAGAAATTTGTTCTTCATGCCTGTACGCAGCCATGGTGTTTTAGATGGAAATTACCAATATGTTTTATACGTTATTGGTTTTCAAAAACAGAAAATATTTTTAATAGATAATAATAATTCCCAAGCTTGCACCACTCTTGGCAGCTGCAGTCTTGGCATCTTAAAAGTCTCTTCTGTATTTCTACTCTAAAATCATACCCAATAAAAGATAATTAAAATTTATTCTTAACGTACACTATTTTTTACTTTTAGATGCTTTTAAATAAAATTAAAATTATTTTTATATAAAAATAAATAAATAAAGTTGTTCTTAAGATGCACATGTAAAATGTTTATGTTTCAATGGACTACTTTTATTATTAGAAGCTTTGGGGGAGGGGGCCACATGTCCGCTCTAGGTCCTCTCTGCAAATGCATTTCTAGCGCCCATGTGTTAGTCAGCGTGCCCACCCAGAATGTGTTCTTTCCTCCCGTGCTTGTCATGTAGGCATAGCCCATGTCACAAGGAGTCTATATAAGAAGAAGTTGATGCTTGTCCTCTATTCATCCCATAGGCATAGCCCCAAGCAAAACGACTAAGAGAGCTTAGAAAAAGTATAAAAAGAAAGCTAGGGCCAATTGAACTCAAATCTTTGTCGGCCATGTCGATCTGATGAGCCATAACGGCCTGATTTAATCAGTGCAAATTGGAAAGATGACCCATCAATCATTAAGATGAATGAAGATATATCTGAATATATTTTAGATAATCATTCGTAAGTTTACATCTATGATATATTTATAATGACATAGGTAAGTGTAATTTTATGAAGACATAAAATATATACAGTATTATAATTATTAAAATTAATATATATACCATTTGTAATAACCAAGGTTAATTAATAATAGTATCATATATTATCATTTATAGCTATATATTTATAACACATTTATAATGATGTATAAAAATGTAATTTTATAATATCATATATATAATATTAATTATATTTTGTGTGTGTGTGTGTGTGTGACCCCCCACCAAACTTAACTCCCCACCTAAAAAGACTAATCTCCCTTAGTTTTGATGCCCTCTCCCCTTGTGCCACCAAAACTCAAGTCATGACCCTCTAACCCCCGAAATGCCAAACCTTAGCTCTCCCTAAAATGATAATCCCTCTCTCAGACCTAGCTATCCCATCCAACAACCCTAGCTTCCTTCACCCAATCAATCTAACCCCTCAACCCCTAAATTGCTAAACCCCTAACTTGACCTCTCCATGAAACTTAATCACCTACCAAATACTTAATGATGCTCCCTCTAAGCAAATATAGAATATATAAAATGTAATGATGATATTCAAGCTTTCTCATGGTGGAAATATCTAAGTCAACAAATATATTACAATCAAATAACACAGAGAATTGTTGATAAATTTACAAATATCTATTGGCTGATGGCTGTGTGTGTGTGTGTGTGTGTGTGTGTGTGTGTGTGTGTGTGTGTGTGTGTGTGTGTTAAGAGGAGGAAGAAAAAGAAGTAACTCTCTATATAGTTTATGGGTTGTCAAATTCATGTAATGTCAATATCTTGCCACATGAAACATGCACCTTCGAACCCGAGTGTGAAGCACTAGTAGAACATATGCGCAAAGGCATTGTGAGATTTTAGGCACGGAGTGCCTAGTTCTATTCTTACACTACACATATCAAAATTATATTGCACTTTTCAAAATGCCTCTTTTGGAATTTTGTCACCAAAACCTTTCTTAATCATAAGGGAAGGCGTGGGTCTCTATTAGGGTCAACACAAAGCCTAGGTTTCTGTTAGGCTCGACACAAAGCTCAATAATGGGAGAGAGACAAACTCTTATTCTTTTGAGAGTTCAAATCACCAATGGCTCAAACTACCTCTCACCTAATTGACTAGTACTCTAGCTCCAAACCATGTATGCTCCTCTCTAACTTCCCATGAAAGCAAGCAAGTAAAGAATTTCATGAGTGTCTAATAGGCTCACCTACTTACCTCTCTCCTATGTTGTAGTCTAAAAAGCAAGAGTGGTTCATTAGTGGGCTCACAATCTAAGGGATGCACTCTAACTGTGGCCTCATCTTCTTCCAATCCACAATTGTCATTGCTCCAGTGCCAAGAGGAGGAGGAGGAGGAGAAGGATACAAAGAAGATAGAGAATAGTTTTTCCCCAACAATTCCCTCACTCTCTCCATCCCATACTCCCTCTCACCCAACCTCTTACCCTCTCAAACAATGGAAGCAAGAGGGGAGAAGAGATGGAAGCAACAAGCAAAGATATAGCTTCACCCTCACCAGGTCCTCACTCTACCTCACACTCTCACTCTCTCCCTCTTACTCTCAAGTTATGGAAGCAAGAAGTAGGTAGACAAGAGCATGGATAAGTGGTAGACTCAAAATGTGCACTCACAAGAATAAGTCCTCTATTCACTTTACACATTATATACATTAGGGTTTTTTAAGGGCTAGAGTATCGTATACCGCGTTTCTCTCATGACTAGTCCTCCTTTGTACATTCACTTTGGGCATTGTGGATAAGGTTCGATTAAAATAGAGTTTCCCACTACCTCCACATTTATTTTGTGGGTCTTTTAGTTTAAACCTAAGTGATATTATTTCCATGGGAGTGAGCCTAGCTCTCACTTTCTGTTTATAATATATACAATATCTTCTCACACGTTAGTAAGAATGGCAAAATTATTGTGCATCACATGAATGGTGCTAAAAATAATGGTAAAATTACATGTGCATATGATGAATGGTGCTAAAAATAACACAATGAATCCTCAAAACTTCATATAGGTTTGCACAAATCAAAATCCTACACCCTTGATTGATTTTCTAACTCTTTGTATCTAGCTTTTGACTAGCCTTCTATAGCTTGCCTTCTTTAAGGGTTAACATTTACCCCCCTTGCTAGCCAAGTGCTAATCACATGGCACACTTTGTTGATATAATCTAGTGGCCTCTGAAAATTGAGATCCTAGAGGTGCATAGAATTCAATGGACAAAAGGGCAATATGTAAGGTCACCAACTATTGATGAGGAATGTAAGGGATATTGAAGTTGGTGACTTCCATGATATCAATCTTCACATGTACTTACACAAATTGTGTGCTCTCCCTGGGGATGTGCTTAGCTAATCATGAAGTGCAGATAATCAAAGTGGAAGTGCAATTGGAGATAGGTCTAATTCCAAGAGATTGAATCTCCTTGGGTATGTCCCACGCTTGAGGATCCACCTAGTGGAATAGATGGATGTTACACTATAATTTAGAGTGACAGGTTTGCTAAGGAAGCTTGGGTTGTCCTATTCTTGATGTGCCTTGAATTTGTACTATGGGGGGGAAATGGGCAAGGGGGCTAGAGGTGGAGCCAGTTGGCCAAGCCACTATGCATCTCTAATTTGACTTGAGAACCCCTGGGTGTAGTGTTTGTGAGTGCACATATTTTATGATAGAAATTTTATCTTTATATTCTCTTATTTCTTTTTTAATATAGAATGAGCATTACATTTTAGAGAGTGGTCACAATGTCTATAGTAGGTATCTCAAGATATAATCCTTGAGTGACTCCTACAATAGAATAGACAACTCTAGGAAAAATGGATGTGAATTAATAGGTGAACCTATCGTCCACTCTGTCCTCCTTGAGGAAGCATTACATTTTAGGGAGTGGCCACAAAGTCTATAGTAGGTATCTTTGACTCAAGACGTAATCCTTGAGTGACTCCTACAATGGAATAAACAACTCTAGGAAAAATGGATTTGAATTAATAGGTGGATGTGAATTAGTAGGTGAACCTATTGTCCATTGCGTCCTCTTGTAGTTCCAAGCAATACGATGAAAGAAGAAATGCTTAGAGATGGAGTTACAACTCGATTAATCCTGACATTCACATTGAAGAGCAAAGGTGGTAGCTTCTCTTCATATAATGTCGGCTTCTCGTTGAGTAGTCTAATGAGACATCTTAGATAGTTGCAAGTGGTAGTGAAGGATAGATCTGGGCAATTAGAAAGGTGTCAAAGGACTCCTTGAGATATCCCAATTGAATATATATATCTTCTTTGGTTTAGTGGTACATTAGGGGATCTTAGGGAAATTGTGCTTCCCATGATACTTTAGGTCATAATGTAGAACATGTCACCTAGGATATTCACAAAAGGTTACATTAGCCCCCTCAATTGTGGAGTGGTGTAGCAAAAGATAAACTACACTTTCTCATCTACCTTTAGGATTCCACTACTCTGGTTGCAACTTCCATGCATCCATGGGCGTTAAGCTATGAATAGCAATACAATCCCTCTTATTCTCATAGGCTTTAACAAATGCCATTGGATTTTGTTGCTCTAGCCACATTCTTCAAATATTTGTGACCTTCCAAAATTTAGTTGTTGCACCAATTTTCCTTTGGCTTGCTCATACATAGGTACATCGATTTCTAAGCCAAAGTCATGTAAAAGAGAGGATGTGGCCAATCATGACTTTTATTTTAGCTCTTTCACATCTTCTAAATATAGTGTGGTGGTAGTAAAGGTGCCTTTTCTTTAGAGCTCCCAAAGTATGGCTACAATACGCTCGTACACCTCAATTTACTACTTCCCATGGCTTTGTTTTGACAAGGTACTTGCCAACAAATCAAAGGGTATTCTTCTGGATCAAGTCCTCCTTCACCTCTTGCTCCTTCAATGCATCATCTTCTATACTCTTAGCTACTCTTGCCAAAGTTGTAACGATGGTATTCTATAGTCGATTGAATGGTATCTTCAATTTCTCTAGTACTTGGTGGGTATCTTCTAGTTCTTTACTCAAATTGGTTGATTTGTCATTCTCTTGTTCCAAAAGGATAGATAATGAGTTTGGCCACTATGCTCATTGTTGTTTCTATGGTTGGCTTCCGACTCCTTTGTTTCTTACATGGTATTCTTAATTTCCTATATATTTTTCTATGCCATCAAGAGCTCTTGGTTTGAAGCTTTAACATGTTATTGATGCATAACCTTCTTCCCATCAAGTTGGATCTACAGCTCTTGCCTCTCCTTGATTTTCATGGGCTTGAGATGGATATACCTCACTTTAGTGGTTGTACTACACTTCAGTGGGTTATTCCAAGGATTTAGGGCTTGATTATGTGGGCTACTTGATTAGGGATTTAGCAGTCCACTCTTAAGTCATCTTCCTCCTCATGTATGCCATCTCTTACTTCAATTCTTGCAAAAATACAATAAATTGTAGGAAATCAGTATGTCTAACCATTGGAGATGCTTAGGCATCTTCCACAACCTTTCCTTGCTCTTGCTAGAGCCTTCATCTTAAATTATCTTTGGCAACTCTTCTTACAACTATTGCTCCAAATACCCTTTTTTATCTCTTGATGTCCTCTTCAAAGTACATCATCAATATTACTAAGGTGTCTTTGAGATCTTTGGAATGAGCTACTTCCCTAGCTTTAAACTCCTTTTGTGATTGTTCTAATGTATCCCTATAATTTCCTCACTAGGATCATTTTTATAGCAATGGTTGACCTTTTACCATACCTTCTCTTTTTCTTATGTCCTCTTCAAGTCCAATTCTTTCCTCTAATTTTCTCTTCTTGGTCAATCCTTTCTTCTTCCTCCTTTCATTTTCCTCTCCAATTTTCATTTCCTCTTATTCTTTAAGTGAGATTGGAGAGTTTGAATTTTCTATGTATATGTGCTCCCTTGATGAGCTAGGGCTTCTATTCTTTGATTGTTCCATTTAAGTTGATCAGATTGGGTGGCATGGCATTTGGTCTATCCAAGGCCGTATGGATGATCTTGGTTAGAGCACTAACACTTGGTCCTCCAAGCATTCTTGCATATGTAGGTAGGCCACATTGCTCCAACATCATTTTTGTTTCATCACATTACTAGCAATTACCATGTCAAGGTTGCATATCTGGACATACTTCAACTCTCTAAAGCTTCAAATCTATGGTTGTAAATTGAATTGTTAAGATAACCCTACCTTTATTTTTAGCATCTTTGGTGGGAATGGTGTTGAGATATCGAGCTCCACTCGTGATATGCCAGGGTGACCGTTGTGTATTTATGTCACCGACTTGTTAGCTGCAGATGCGGTTGGTACACCGCCCATGAATAATAGCTAGATGACAGCTATCCTTATCTACTCTAGTTCGTGGCTCAGTTAGTATGCCACCTTAGTTAGTTGAGTTTGGTTGCAGACCCATATATAGGGTTCTTCTATTTCTTTGTACTAGAGTTCTTTTTGGCTTACACAACTAAGAAGAGGAAAACTATTTTCAGCCTCCACCTTTGTGTGTATTCCCCCATTGTGTAAGTGAGAAAGCTACAAGTGAGACTCCTTCCTTCTCTCCCACAATCTTGACATGGTATCAGAGCCTGATTCGTGGTAAGGAGCTCAAGAAAGCAAACCAAGTTCGCGGCGTTCTGGTAAGAGGACCAGTGTTGCTTTCATTTTTCGAGTTTGGGAGCAAGTCTCTACAGGTAGCACAGCCGGAAAGTGGAAGAGTGCATTGTCTCAGATTGAGACGCCCTTCGCGGTGTAGCAAGAGTGCATTGTCTCAGATTGAGACGCCCTGTTTTTTTGATTCGAGGCCATTTCGGGGCCTGTTTTGGAGGCAGAAGTTTTCCGCACGCACTCAGGAAAAGGCCCTATTTTTTGCTGTGCGACCACTGTTCTACAGGTCAGTGAAAAGTTTCGTAGAAATTGCATCGTATGCCTGTGTGCAGAGACATTGGGAGTTACATAATCATCCTTGTTGCCTGTTGATGCAAAATCGTCACTAGGAAGTGACTATGTGGTCAAATACCACTTTCGTCAGTTTTGCAGATTTGCCCTTGTGAGGCTAAAGCTGTGTTTTTTGCAGTGACAGAATTTTTTTGCAGTGTTCTGTAATGGCGTCTGATTCTCTTTCACAGATTGTCACTGAAAAGCTTGACAAGAACAACTTCCAAGCATGGAAGTTTAGAATAACGAATTTCCTTATGGGAAAAGGATATTGGGAATTCGTTG